>NC_090951.1:29477572-29820072 GCF_040807025.1 Struthio camelus | reverse complement strand
AGCGCGAAATTGGCATTTTCAACTAGAAAGCGAGGCGGCGTATTTCCCAAAAGTTGCAGTTTCGTCCTGGCGGGGCAGGCGGCAAGGGAAGTAACCTGCCAGCTGATCTACTGGGTTTTTTAAAGGTTTTCCTGAGATCGTGTTGGCAAAGTCATGTGAAGGGCTGTGAGAAAAGAGGGCAATAATACAGGAATGATACAGAAACAGAGCAAACTGGGAAAGTTTTGAAAGGTTCCCTTTTTTGCGACGGGAAGCACTCGCGCGCTGCAGCGGAGGCGTTCCTTGAAGGGTAGGTGCTCGGCTGAAACGCTCGCTCGGTAGGTTGCTTGGCTCCAAGAGGGGCTTTTTGGGCGGAGAGCGAGCGGAAACAGCCGGGGACACCAAACAGCCGTTAGGAGGCGGGGCGGCCCCGTCCCCCCTCGGGGCGCCGCGCGGGGGGGGGGGCGGGGCGGCCCCGTCCCCCCTCGGGGCGCCGCGCGGGGGGGGCCGGGCAGCGCCGAGGGCCGCGGGCGCGGGGGGGGGAGGGGGGCGGAGCGTCCCGCTGCCGCCGGCGCTCCCGGCCCCCCCGGCCCCGGCCCCGGCCGCGCCCCGCGGGCGGCGGAGGGCGGCCGCGGGCAGCGGCCATGGTGGGGCGCTGAGCCCGCGCGTGGTGAGTAGCGGCCCGGCCCGGCCCGGCCCCGGCCCCGGCCCCGGCCCCGGCCCGGCGGTGAGTACCTGCGGGACGGTGCCGCGACTTTCCGCCGCGCCGGGAAGTCCCGCGGGGAGCGGCGGGGTGGTGGGCGGCGAGGAGGAGCCGCCGGGGCCGCTCCGCGGGGCTGCCCTGCCCGCCGGCACGGGACGGGGGACGGCGGGACACGGCCGAGCGGGACCGGGCCGAGGGACGGGGGAGCAAGGGGCAGCGGGGGACAGGGCAGGGGGCAGCGGGGCGGGCAGGCTTGGTGTGGCCCGCAGCGGGGCACCAGTGGCTGGGCCAGCCTGGCAGGGCCCCGGTCCCCAGGCAGGGCCCGAGGTGTCGTCCCTGGCCGCGGGGGTGGCGCGCGTCGTGGTGGCCCGGTGGGACAGCTCCGCACCCAGGCAGCGGGTGCTCCAAAAGCCCCACCGTGTGGGGGACCTGCGGGGGGGGACAGGGTCGCGTGGTTGTCCCAGGGATATCTGCTAGCTGGTCCCTCAGCTCTGCCCCACCACTGGAAGGGTTTTCTTTGCTCTTTATTCCCCCAGTATCTCACTAAGTATCCCTGACTGCAGGTTGTGCCTGTTGCTCTTTTTTTTTTTTTTTGGCTTGTCAGTGTGGATGAGGAGAAGAGCTTTTCCCTTTCCCATATGCAACAGGCGCTGAAGATGGTGCACTTTCCCTTCTGCCTTCCCTCCCCTGGAATAAACCATCCCACTTCTTACACGCTTTCTTCCCCGTCCCTGGTTTCTTCCCTTAGTGCATGTTGCTGCTGTGGTGTAAAAGTTCTTCTGTATCCCCGCTCGCCATACAAGGCTGCAGAGAGAATAAGCAGACCTGTTGCCTGTATTTGCAGAAGCTTGCACTCTTAATAAAGCAATCACGCTGGAAGAGCGATCCCCAAGACAGATGCTGGTGTCTGATGGCTACACTCTGGGAGGCTTTGGATGTTTGGTAGCTCTTTTTCCTGGTAGCACAGCGCTGTTGCAAGCACAACTTGCTCTCCTCCAGCTTCCATGCGCAACACAGGGGGGAACTGGTGAGCTGAAGGCTGGGGAGCGCCAGAGCGCTTCTCTGGGAGCTGTTTGCAGCGTGCTGCTGCTTTGCATTTCGTTGCTGTAGCAGCTCGTGATAGCCTTTGTGCAACACTGCGCTCCTTTAAAGCTTGAGGGAGGATGTAGAGGGTTTGCTCTTGCAGGGGTGGATGACCTGCCCTCTCTGAAGAAGGCTGTTGGGGCATTAGTAAGAGCTCTGTTCCCTGCAAGACTGCTCATTCTCTGAGATAACGACAAGCAGAGCAGCCTGAAGTGCTTGGAGGATGACAGGCGGGGAAGTGTTTTCCCATCAGCTCTGCCAGACTGAGGACCTGATACGATAAGTCTTCATGTGAGTAACCCTAATTTAGATGAGCAGCTGGGTTAAAGCCGGCAGGGCTGTGTGCTGTAGGACCCTCTGAACAAACACACCTTTCATAGCTGTTCCCTGTGCAGGAGGTGGAACAGGAGGTAGAAAGGTGCAGGGTAAGTCAAGAGTGGAAGCTTTGGGGCAGCAGTGGCAGAAACGTCTCCAGAGGGCTGGATCCTACCTCTCCGAGAGCCTGAGCTGCTTGTCGGGGAAGGAATTGTGAAAATCCCCATGAACCTGAGCCCCAAATTTGAAGCCTCCTGGAGATGCAGCTGAACCTTGCTGGAGAAGCTGGAATCAGAATCAGGCTGGTGCGAACACAGCTCTGGGGTGCTTGGATCTGAATATTGCTCCCGTTTCTCCTGCCTCAGTCTCCTCCTGCCAGACCAGGTATCTGCTTTTGCTGCTATTAAAAGATCTTCTTTGGCTGCTAGCAGTCACTTGTGCATGTGGGTGCTTGGAGACACATACACAGGTGTTCCCCAGACCACTGGGAGCCAGGGGAGACTTACCAGTGGAGAGAAAAGATTAAGTCATGAATTTCTTAATAGCAGGGCCAGTGTTTGGGCTCTCTTGCTGGTGTATGACATCACTGTGCTTTTCAGAGTTCAGAAAATGTTTTATTACAGGCCAGAAAGGACATCAAAGCCCCATCAAAGGGGCCCTGTCAAAGGGGCAGGGAGCAGGGTAATGGGAGGAAGACTGGAAACGAAAGCTCAGGGCATGTGGAAAGGAGCTTGTGTGAAGCAATCAATAGGTGGAGAATGTTTTCCTTGGGGAAATGATTCATTTGCTTTGATTCATTAGCTATGTGATAGCCTGGGACATCAGATTTTCTGATGGTGGCTAGTTTTGTCTGCCTGCTGCAGCCTCTGTTGTTGCTTCTGGGGCATCCCAGGTGGAATAATGTGGAGGGTAAGCACAGGGGAGGCTTTCGGGCACCCTCAAAGGTGCAAATAGCTGCATATAGACAGACCCTAGCACTTGCACTGGGTGGACAAGAAATCCTGGATCTGCTCTTCTGAGGGCTCAGGTACCCCTTACCCTCCTTGGAGGTGGCATTCACTGGCAGATCACCTCCGCAGGTGTTGGCAGTGTGCGCCATGCTGTTCCCAGGACCAGCACGGTCAGGTCGGGGGCGGCATAGCCCCTGTGTCTCTGTTTACATCCATTTAGCAAGGGCTGCTAAATGCAGCTCTGGAAGTGTAGACAGGGTAATAAGACTACAAGTATTTGAGAGAGTTGCGCTGTAACACTTCTCCCTCTCCACTGCCTTTGTGAGTTTGGCTGAATGGTTTAAAGGGAAATAAAATCATAGAGCTGCATCAGCACACGTGGCCTTGGGGGACATCCTTGCTCCTTGGGTTTGACCCGCTGAACAGCGAGGTACCCTGTGCCAACTGCTGGCAAGCTTTTATGGTTTGTAAAACCTTCACTGGCGGGAATTAATGGGACCCTGGTGCTTTGTCAGTCGGTGCTGGAGGAGAGGGGTGCGGACCCTGCACACCATGGTTTCCGCTGGGGATAAATCCTCTTTGGATTCGGCAGCTCTAGCTCAGCAGCTGAGAGAAGATGCTCTTTGCCCTGTAGGAATGTATCTGCTGTGCTTCAACTCTAGAGTTCCCCAGCAGTCCTCAACAGCCTTGTCTCCCAGTGACCCGCCTCTTGCCCCAAAATAGCGGAACTGTGTAACGCTGGAGTGGCTGTTAGTAACCCCTGATTTACCCATCTGCCCAGTTGTGTACTGGAATTGCATTGGCTTTGTTTGCCTGTTAACACTTTTGGGAGTCATGATGGGGCTTATTAAGAGTCTGGGACTAGTAGCTTAGTCTCTTGCTCCTGTTAAACTCGGTGGAAAGAATTTCCCACTGATTTCAGTGGAAATCTCTGCCCGCAGTATTAGCCTCAGGGGAAAGCTGACCAGAATCGCTCGTGTGCCTGTAAATCAGGGCTTGTTCTCCCGGAGTTGTTGGAGTGCTGTGAGTGTAATACCAGGTTAATTGATGAAAGAGCAACGCTTGCAGTCTCCTGTCCTAGTTCAGTGTTGCCAGCTCTCATAAGGAGCTCATTATTTGAGAGTCGTGGTTTTCATTCAAAAGCAGGCGGGGGGAAGGAGAAGAAAAGGTAACTTTCTGGCACAGTGGAGTAGACAAGTGTTTGAAACTATGTTCCTAGCAGGCTCCAAAACCACAAAACAGTGTGCAAAAAAGAATTGAATGCTTTCCCTCCCCCCCTCCCCGCCCCAACCCTACCGTTCTACTATTTATCTTGTATACCTCTTTAAAATGTTTGTTCATGGACCCGAGTCATCATTTTTTACTGTTTTAGTTCAGTTTCCTGGCTGCTCGCTTCGCTCTGGCAAGAGGTTATTTGTTTTGATTGTGGGAGCCAGGAAAAAAGTAATTCCCAAGAACTCAGGTGAGGTAGGAGCCCACGTTTTATAGTCACAAAAATGTTGGTAAAGCATCAGAAAAACAAACCATAGTATTCAGCAGTAATGGCTGCACTTTCTATTTGCCTGCTGTTTCTTCTGAGGCTTTGAGTTTGGGAACTGTCAGGTTTTTTTGCCTGTTTCCCGCAGCCAGCAGGAAAAAGCTCACATCTAAAACGGTCACCATCCCTCCTGGTTCTGGATTTTCTGTGATGCTGTGATTCCAGAAGCTGAGGATTTGCAAAGAAACATCGGACATCATGAGGCTTATTTTAAAATTCACAGGAGCTGGGAACACAAGTTTTGCTCTCAAACAGCTAGTCCAGGACTGTGCAACCACTTAAATCAAGTTTTACATTCCCTTTAGCAGTCTCTAAAGCTGTTGGAAAGGACTTACGAATTTATCAGACTTAATTCTCATTATAAACCACTGCATTCAGGGTTTTATATCTGTGTCATACAAATCCGTATCAGGGTGAAGCTTAGCGTGTCAAGTGTCAGCCTGGCAGTATCTCTCTGCTGTAAAGCTGGAAAATAAAAAAATGTGTTTAGGAAAAGATTGGGTCTTACTGATGAAAGTAAAGCTGCACTCGATGTTAGCGGGAGCTTTACCTGTGTGCAGTGTGAAGGTGAGCTCCAGCCCTTAGGGACATTAGGTGTAGCTTCCAAAATAAAGACTTAAGGCAAGGTGTTTTTGTTTAGCCTTACTCCCCAGTGAAACCAGGCAGGTGCAATGGTGCTGGGTATTTGCATCCCTTTTGTTCTGAGCCCAGTGACCAGTTTCTGCCCGGTTTGATGCAGGATGGGGCCTCAAAGATACTCTTTTTGTAAGTTGGCGTAAGTCGGTGGATGGACAAGTGAGAGGTGACAGAAGTCCCCCCGTGGAGAGAAAGACTGAAAATCTCCTCTGTCGGACATCAGCATATTCACATGGAAGAGGGCTGGTGCAGACAAAATGCTGTGTTTGCCTGTTCGCTGAGCTACCTCTGCTGCACACAGAGGGTTTTCTTTCCCTAATGTCGCTGTGGCTTGGTGTCTGCATGCCATTGCAAATCAGCATTGCACAAAACTACCTATTAACTTCTATTTATGTTATTAGGGGGTAGGGCTTTGAAGTTCTGACTGTTAAGCAAACAACCAGTCCTTGCCCCAAGTGATTTATGATATAGCTGTCAGGAAGCGATGGCAGCTGAATATGGACGGGGAAGCACAGGGATAAGAGGACTGCATTGCTTGTGATGAAACAGGTTGGCCAAAATGTGTCACCTCATGGAGTCAGCTGGGGACGTGCTGGGTGGTGCGAATAGTCACCTGCTCCAGTCTTTCTGTTGCTGGTTTTGCCCGTGGAGTTGGAGTGTGAAGATCTTGTTGCTCCGTCTGTAGATAAGTGAGAACAAGGCAAACTTGTTGAATCCCCTGGGGCCAGCCTGCAGCTCTGGCTCACTGCAGAAGCAGAAGTACTCAGCAAATAGTGGTTGGCCACAGACACAAACCCTGTGCTTTTTTTGATGGTGCCTTGAATTGTGTGGGGGAAATATACATTCATTTCCAGTGAAAAAGGTGCTCTGCTCTTGTCCGGAGGAGTACGTGCTCCCCATCATCCAGTTCACTTACAGCCACGTGGATTAGATGGGACATTTGGGATGTCCCTAAAGCCTTCTGTGTTGTCCTCCCTTACAGTGGGGCTGCCGATCCCTGCCTTGGGGTTGGGCCACTGCCATGTGAGGGGATGGGGCTGGGGTAGGACAAGGGCTGCCACTTTCACAAAAGGATGCAAGTCGGGGGTGGGGGGGCAGCTGCGTGGAAGGACGGACACCCCTTCTGCTCTTCTGTCGTAGCAGATATAGCGTCCCCCTGCTTGGCAGCAGCAGTGCAGTGGGCCAGGGAGGACATCTCTGGCTGTTGGGACCATCCTTGCTGCTTGAATTGCCGTTCCTTTGCTTCTCTGGGGACCTGGGATGGAGGGACCTGCAGGCTGATTCACCCTGGGGGCCGCCAGCCGGGCCTTCCTGAACGGCCCAGTTGTAATTTTGGCATGCAGTTGTGTTAGAAAATGGTTAAAACCATTTCTCATTACCTAAGCGATGATTTCCTTTCTTTCACTGGTGATATATGGTGAGCTGCTTTTGGCTGGAAATAGGAATTCAATTAAAATTCAGAAAGCCAGCATTTATGTTTTTAATAAGTTAAATAAGCCTTCATTAAGCATGCTGCGCAGAGAAAGAAAGAAATGGTTTTACCCTCAACCATTTTACACCTAATTCAGGCTGGCTCAGGGAGAGCAGCATTGCTTTGCTGCTAATGGCCTGAACTGATTGCAGGTGGCTGGGAAGATGACTACCTCTTGCTTCATTTGTCCAAGACCTGGGAGAATTAGGTCTTTTGTCCCTTACTCCTAGTTGGCTTTGAGAGAAAAAGGAATGAGAGACTGGAATTAAAGAGAGGTTTTCTCTACACCTTCCTAGGGAGCTTCAGCAGAGTAAAAGCCCTAGACTTGTTTTTTTAGTCAACTCGGCTGCCAGATGCGCTGCTGGTGGCTTTACTTTCATTATGGCTCTGCATCCTCATGCTGCTGGGCTATTCTTCTAAATTTTTTAGGGGTCTAGGTTTAATTAAGTCAGCCCTCTTTCCCTAAACTTGAAAATAATATCTGTTTTTACTGGTATTTGAAGCAGATATATTCCCCTCTTCTTGAGAGTAACCCCAGCTATTTTACTGCTACTGTAGTAATGTGATGGGAAAGTCTTCATGCAATGATTAGAAGCTGAAATTTAAAACAGCAGCTCTACGCAGTCCTGAGTTTACCAGTGCACGTACCTGAGATGAATCTCCCTGCCATGAGGAGGTGAAAGATAAGTGAAGATCAGTGTTTTGCGTGTGCCTCTCTTTAGACAGCTTCCTGTGGGTGCTGCGGGTACTGGAGCTGGCGTTGCAGGATCTGGTCTCACACTCACCTGCAGGGAACGCCTAAGACCATTTTCTGTGCGTGTAGTGAAGGGAAGGGGCTGCCTGGGCAATAAGCAATGTATAGCCCCAGCTGGTAGGAAGCTGGCACATAAACCTTTTCTTTGGGTCCGCTTTGTAGTGACGATGCGTGTAAAGGAATTGATGTGATCTCCAGGATTCAGAGTGACATCATGATGTTTTCTGCCCTACATCACAGATCTCCCTAAATTGAACCCTGGAGGAAGCCTGTATTGAAGCGAAAATGTGCAGTCATCTTAGCCTGTCTAACCCAAATGTGCGCTTGGCAGTGAAAACTTGAATCAGGTCAGCTCTGTGTGGCTCAGCCATCACTGCATGTCTTTAAAGGAGGACGCTCTTGTGCTCTGTTCTTGCCCTCTCTCTTGCTTGCCCTTTCTCATTTTTGGAACAGCGAGCCCAGCGCTGCTCCTGCTCTGGAAACCACAATGCTGCTTTGCGCGTGACCAGTTAACAAGGCAAGCAGCAAATGGTATGGGAGACCTTGCTGAGGCTGGGTGCTCAGCCTGGTTACCCAGCTGCATCTTGGTTATCACCTGCAGAGTCGCTCAGATAGTGGAGTTATCCGATACCACTCATCAGAATCTGCCTCTTTTTCCTTAGGTTTAGAGGAAATATTTTTTTTTCTCCTTTTTCAGTTCCTGTTTTTTTAAGTGCTCTTCTGAAATGTGCTTAGTCTCTGCAGAAACTTGAACCCTTTAAAAAAAAAAAAAAATCTTGCTACCTCCCTCCATACATCACTGCAGGGTGTGGAAGAGCTAGTTTTGCTTTCATTTGCTGAGTTGCAGCCCATTGCTTTCCGCTGGTGGGAATGACAGAGGCATCTTTGCTGATGGGAGCCCAGTGGCTGGGCCTGGTTGGTGACCTGCTCTCTCCGTAGCGCTCGGCTCTTATACTCTTTAGGGCTGGCGACTTCTTTATGGTAAGCAATTTGCCATGCTCAGCCTGGGTGTACTGGGTAAAGATGTTTTAAGACTTCGTCCAGCGTGAGTTTGGAGAACAAATCTTGTTGCTCTTTATTACTGAAGTACCAGGGCAGACTCTCTGCTCGAGGGCGCTGTCTTTGCCAGCTAGCTGGCCTCGAAGGCTGTTTTGACTCCAGAAAATATTTAAAGATGCTATGTTCTACCTGCACATCCCTGATTTGCTTAAAACTGCAGTTTCCGTGCTTGAACACCAAGTCTCTGAGGATGTGAGACTCTCTGTGAAGATGTGGGTCCTGTGCTCTGTGTCCCACTGTGTGGGTGAAGGAGAGAATCAGGACTAACGGTGTAAGGAGGGAGCTTGGAGCCAGTACAGGACTGCCATAAGGGTGCTTGCGTTCCCCTTGTCCTGGGGGAACAGCAGCTCCCCTTAGCTGCAAGCCAGCTGCTCAGGGCAGAGCAGCCTTGTGTAGCTCCGGTTTCCACTTGGATGGGGGAAGCAGCTGGAGTCCTGCTCTGGTCAGCGTAGGGGAGGCGAATGGCAAATTTGGGCAGATAAGTTTTGGAGATGATATGCTTTCCGGATGCAGTCAGGAGCAGAATTTGAATCAGGACTAGTTAAATACGAAAAGTGACAAAGAAAGCTGCCAGCGCCCTTTGGGTTGAAATCTGGTCCTTCATCATGAGACACTTACTTTGCTGGCTCCCCTCTCCTGGAGTACAGCAGCCATGTCACCACATACAGTGATGGCAAGTGGCAGTGGAGATGTTGGATTTGTGTTTTGATGTACATTTGCAGAGGCTGCCTTGGCTCTTAACTGAGCAGGGGAAGGTGCTTTTGATTTGCTTTTCAGATAATTAAAAAAAAAAAAACCACACAAGACGAGCAGTGGATGGTGCTGCCTAGGCCTGTGCTTTACTGATAGTATGGGGAGGCAGAAACTGAGTTTGCCAGCGCTCGTGGGTCCTGGTGAGGGGAACATTGCTCCTCTCTGCCCAAATCATTGTCTGTCTTCAAAGCATCTTTCCTACCTCCAGTTGTTGATAGCCCTCTATATGGTCTTAAATCACAACAGGGAGATGACGCGTTCTGCTAAGGCAGTCAGGCCTGCTTTGGTGTGCCGCTGCCCAAGCAGCAAAGCCCCACACATGGTTAGCCGTGTACCAGGGCTCCCGGCTGGGGTGCGCAGTAGTTGAGTCATTCTGTTGCACAGGAGAGCTGGCGTGGAGCAGATACCACTGCGAGTGGGTGCTTGTCTTCAGATAGGTTCGATCACGTCGCTGCCCTGGGCTTCAGATGTGTCCTAGCAGTGCCAGCCCAGGCAGCTCACAGGCCTTTGGTTAGACCCTCTGGGGGAGGGTAGGGGAGATGGGAAACAGGCAGAGAAATGAGATGCTTTGCCCAAGCTGATGTGGGAAGTCTCTAGAAGAAGGCAAATGGGGACAGTCACATCCTCATGTGCTGTAGTTGTTGTAGGTAGGATGTGTGTCCATGGCTGCGGCTGCTACTCCAAAGGCAGCAGTGGTACTTTTCCTCTGCAGAAGCGGGATGGAGCTGGTAGAGCTTTCTCCTCCCAAACCCGGTGCTCTGGAGATCAGATCCTGCTTGACCAGTGAACAGTGACATCTCTCCGGCCCCCCCCCCCTGGCTCCTCATTGTCCGCAGAGAGCCCTGCTGGGGTCTGGATTTCCCACTCCTTAGGACGCAGGCTTGGTTCCCTCAGTCAGGTTCCCTGTGTGATGAGAAAAACGGCTTGACTGTCCCAGGGGAGTAAAGGGAACGGAGCAGAGTTTAATTTATCAGTGCTTGCAAAACACTTGGAGCCTGCAAGGCCTCTTGTAAATGCTAAGTATCACTGCTAAGCAGCACTTCCAGGTATCAGAGGAGCTCTGCCAGCGCGACCAACGGTAAATAATAGCATTTCCTAATCCCTTTTCCCTCAAGGGTCTTGCGTGCCCCACCTGTTATTACACTATTATTATAGTGTAATATATCGTGCTATTACTGTACTGGTTAGTGCCCTGACTTCACAGGGCACTGGGGAAGCTGGCTGCCTTTGTACGTGTTGGATGGGGTCCCTGCAGACCTTGCCAAACGCCCTGGGAGAAAGGCAAGTGGAAGGGGGATATTCCCGTTCTGTGGCCGTGGGAAAGACGAGCAGGCTGTGAGGAAGCAGGGCAGCAGTCTCCAAGTGCACGAAAGGCTGTTGCCAACAGGGAGGGAATAAAGGAGCTTTCCCATCCACGGTGGGTAGGGCAAAGAGTGGCTTGAGCTGCAGCGATGGAAGGTTTCTAATGAGAAGGGTGGCAAAATACAGGAATAGGCTGCAAGGAGGGCACAGGGTCTGCCGAGGACAGTTTTGTTGAAGCTGGTCCTTCCTCGCGCCTGGCTCTTGGGGTCCCTTAAGGAAGAAAATCAGGACTGGGGCTGGCATGTAGGAGATGCTCAGCTTGGGATATTTCCTCACCAGTTTCTACCTGGTGTGTGCCCATGCATCCTTGGCATCTCCAGGGCAGCCTTGGCAGGATGCTCAGAGCTGTCCCAACCCTGGAGCTGCCCTGGGAATCTGCCACAAGCTGACACATCCGGGTGACACAACCCTGAGCGTGCCGCTGGCCCCCACCTTGGGCTCAGCAGCATGTTGTAGAACCTCTTGGCTCAATGCCCAACTAGGGAGTCCTTTGCTCTCTGTAAGTTGACAGGAGGAGAGAAACTAGATAGCAAAATGGAAGGAGATAAGACATGTCTGCACAGCACTGATTCGTGCTGCTCCTCTGGGAGTTTCAATGCCAACATAAATGAAATTGTGATAACCTTCCTGTGACTGCACCCTTGGCACCCCAGGAACCTCGATGCCTGTCCTGAGCAGGTTGAGAGCCACCCTCCTGCTCCCCAGAGCTCTACCCTGTCCTTCCCATGGAGCTGGTTGCTGATGGACGTTCTCAGGCGGTCCAGGGAGCAGAACCCATGGGTGCCACAGACTGAGTCATGGCTCCTTTCCTTGCACAACATAGCCTGAAAGGGTGGCGTCCTGGCTGAGCCCTCGTGAGCCAGCTGGCTGCCTGGGGTGGTTTTGGGAAGATCCCCTCTTCCCCTGAGCAGCAAGCAGACGTGTCTCGTCTCCACCGAGCCAGCGACCTGTCTGAGCTGGGGAAGGGGCTTGAAGTCTGGGTGACCAGCAGTCCAGGGTAGATCGAAGCCAAATCATGTGCTGCTTTTAATCGCCTTTGTTTTCCCATGATAGGAAAGCAGTCTCTTGCTGAACGTCCTGGGCTTCTCCTGGCAGTCCCTCACTGGAAGATCTGGAGGAGGTTTTATGGCTGCAGTGGGTTTCATGTCACCTGTTACTCGTGTGAGGCAGGGAAGCAGTAATCTTTGCCCCTGTAGCAGGCACTTGGTCATGGGTCTGGAAAGGCTGGATGAGGCCTGGGGAGCAGGTGATGGAAGGCTTGATGGGACTCTCAAATCTGTGAGTTGGAGATGCACATCCCAGGGCTGCAAAGGGAATGGTAAAAGTCACTGTGGGTAGGTTCCCAGCAGAGGTCCCGTGAGTTGCTCAAGTGACTCAGTCTCAGCAAAACACTGCTCAGGGGTTACAGGAGTGCTTTTACTTGCTGAGCATTTCAAAAAGTTGTTGCTACAGGGCTTAAGCAAAAGCCTTTAAAGTTTGAGCTGGCACGAAGAGAAAGCACAGTAACAGCGATGGCTTGACTTCATTCTGGCTTGTGGTTCCTTAGAAAGGAATCCATCCTTCTGCATGGGAAGTGCGTCTTTCTTCAGGTTTTATCCTAAAGGTACAACTCAAGCTTCTGGTTATCAAAGCTTGGATGTTGGTTAGTGGGTCGTTCCCCGTTATCCTTCCTGTTGCCATCTGGAGGTGGATCTCCTGCTGGTTAAACTATCCCTTTGTGGTCTGCTGGTGATGTTGGCATCCCTGTATGTCCTGTGGCAATGACAGTCCTGTCCTTTGGGAAGCCATGCCGTTGTCTTGCCAGCCTTGCCTCATGCCTTCAATGAGTATCAGACAGTAAGTGTGGTCCATGTTTCTGTGCAGTCTGTGTTTCCATGCATGTAACTTCTCCTGCAGGCAGAACTGGATGTTCCCAGCTCTTAACTCTTGAAAATAGGAAGTGCTGGAATTAACACTGGCTCTGGGTGCAACCTTGGCTAGTCCTGAGTGCTTTTTCCAAGTGTTAAGATACTGGGCAAGGAATTAATCTGGCCTCACTCTAGCCACCTAAGGGTTAAGCTAATTGCCCTAGGTTCCTGGAAGCTGGTGGAGAGGGGAATACCACCTGTTTACCTGAGACCCCCTACCAAAGTACGAAGTACCTTCTTAAGATACCAATCTCTCTCCATTGACTGTAGAGGAAGCTTGGCCTTTTGCCTTATTTTTTAGATGAATTCTGCCTTGTGCTTTTGCTCCCTTCCCATTTATTACTTCCCTGTCAGGTTCTGCTACAAGTCTTATATCCTTCACTTCTCTCTTCTTCTTCACCACCCCAACCCAGTCCATCCTGGGCGTTATAACACAGCAGAGTTCAAGGAGAAAATAAATAGCATTTTATCACATTGTTGAAAGCCTTCCACTTTTCAACATGCTTTTGAAGTATGATGCCCCCATCATGTAAGATGTAAAGCTGGAAACAGTAGAGTTGAAAAGAACTAAGAAAATCTGTAGCTTGAATTAGTTTGTAAGCGCTCTACTTTTTGGAAGAGTTATCTCTGAGTCATAAGGGTTTCTATCTTGGCCATGAATGCCATTGACAGACTTCTCACGAGTGGCTGTATTTGTCATTGCATAATTTATTCCCCTTCTGAGCTTCCGTGGAAGAGCAAGACCAGTGTTACTGTCTGGCCTGCTTCTCTGCACTGCTTGCATGGCAGAAAGGGCCCTGACTGAGTAACGTTTAGAGATGGAAACTTAATGAAAATGTAGCCTTGGGCTGATTTAAAACAGTCCTTGTAAGCTTGTGTGGGGTCCCTGTGAATGCTTTGGCTTAAACAAAAGGTTTTGTGTGTAATTAGAGCCGAGATGCTGTTCTAGTCCACAGAGTTTCCATTTCCTATTTTGGCATTTTGTGATTACTTTGACTTTGCACTGCAAGGCTTTTTTGGAGTTAAACCCCATCTCCCTCTAATTCTCTGGTCTGGCCAGGGAAGAGAAGCGTGTATCTTTTTCTTGGCCAGGCTGTCACTGAAGGCGTTTTGTGATTTGCGTTTCAGTCAGCGCTGCAGAGCCTGGCTCATTACGAGACCACCAGATATAGCGAGGTGGACTTGATGATTGTCTTCATCTCTGATGGCCTGGATGATCAAGCTGTTTCCTCCACTTGAATGCCTCATCCAGGTGTCTACACCACCCTACTGTCTTGCTCTCGGTCTCCTGCCTGCTCTGGATTTGGCTCCTGGAAAATTACAAGCCTTGCAGCTCTCATTTTTTTGCTCTATTTTCTCACATGCATGAGCCCGCTCAGCTGTTGCCTCTTCAGGTTATTTAATTTGTCGGCTCTGCCTCTGTTTCCCCCACTCTGAAGTGTGTGCATGTGTGAGTACACATTAGCAGCATCGAGCCTCCTCTTTAGCTCCATCACTGAACGTGTTAACTCAGGTCCTGGTGAGTGGCCTGTGTCCAGCCTCATGCCCTGTGCTGAGACGTGAGGACTGGCCAAGCGCTCTGACGCCCGCGTGCCCCTGTGTTAGGGAGCTGCTGTGTCGCTTGTTGAAGAAGAGCCAGTAAGCGCGAGGTTGGCGTGGCTCGAGGCTCATAGTGCCTTCCTGTGGCCTGGGCTGCCCATGTTACAGCATCTATTTCTCCAGAGATTATTTATTTCCTAGCCTGTTGCTTGTCGGTGGTGATCGCCCTGCCGTGTGCGTGAGGGGTGTACTTTCCACGTCTCCTGGCCTTGGCACACCTCATTGGACCGGCTGTGACTTGGGAAGGACTTCCCGTCGTTGTGCAATGTGTGGGAGCTGCTCTTTGGCGCACTTCTAAGCATCAGGAGCACAGGGCAAACATAATACTCTTTGCTGAGTGATACCCTCCAGGATGTGTATGCAACAGAGCATGGGGCTGCCTGGGAACAGGTGATAGGACAGGATCAGTCTGTTAGGGACTGCTTCGCTCTCTCAGCCCAATCTGATCTCGTGAAGAAGTGCAGTTTGGCCCTCCCAGGGATCCAGGAGTGGTGGGGTTGTGCTGCCAGCTCAAGGAGAGCTGGGGTTGCGTGCTGAGCTGCGGGTCTGGGTAACAGCCACCGTATTCATTTTGCTTCCGTAACATGCTTTTAGAAAGAGCTTTGGGGTCACTGGGTTAAATATTGGGTTAAGCCTTGCATTACTTAGCTACCCCCTTAGACCCTGCCTTTCATTTCTGAATCCACTCCTGCCTGTGGCTGGCACAGCCCAAGCCTCGCTGCATTTGCTGTACCTGCCAAGGCCAACCATTCAAACGCAAATTGTTGTAGAGCTACTGCAAAAAAGGTGTTGGAACCATTTCCCAAACCATTAAAGACACCTTCTACTCCCTCCCACATGATAAATTCGTTTAGATATTGCCAAACAGCATTTTACTGTGTGAAAGCAAAGTTCTCATTGAGTAAACGATGGAACTTTTTAGCCTGAAGAATACATCTTTCCCTGTAAGTGCCTGAAAATAAGGAGTGCTGTGAGGTCGGGCTTGTGTTCAGTATGCTTGTCTGGGACTTTGGCTCATTTTCCATTTCTGCCACCGTTTCTTCTTAGAGCCTTGTGCTTTTACCCCATCTCTGTTCCCCTTGTGAGCCGCAGGACAATGGGGATACTTGCTTGCCTCTCCCAGGGTGCTAGGAGTTGTAGTTGTGAACATCTCTGATGCAGCTGGATAGGGCAGAAATAGGTGTAATTAAGAAAGGAAATAAATGCCTTGAAGTGTTTCCAAATAAGCATTGCTGCTGCTGTTTGTCTAATGTACAGATACCTGCAGCTTTTCCTAATGTTATTCAAAGTGCAGGGATGGGTTGAGCTTAAAGATCTGGCTTATTTTGACACAGTATTTCCTGCTGGATCAGACCGTGGGTCTGATCTCACTTCTTTAGCAGATACTGAGTGGTATGGCTCTTGCCAAAAGTGTCACTGATTGAAAGAGGAATGCCCATAGAGTAAAGGGGTCGGAATTGAGCTCCTTCTTTTTAGTGTATGTTTGCTACAAATGTGACGAAACGTGGACAGACGCTTTCTGGATGGGCTTAAATTAACCCACTTTGGGGGCCAGATCTGATGCTGCTGGAAGCCTGCTGCAGCCCCTGGAGCTACGTCAACAGATGCCTGCACTTCATGACTTTCAGGCACTTAAACCACTGGTGATTTTGGCACAGAGGACTTGTGACCACCTGGGCATGACTCTGTCAACCATCTTCCAACCAGGAGAAGTTTATTTGCCTGCTGCCTTGGTATCGTTGCAGCCTCTGGCTTTTTGACCACGTGTTTTTGGCAAGAATGTAGCTTCTTCAGCAGGCAGCTTGCAGGGGATTTGGGCTATGTGCCAACCGTTTGCAGCTGAGTCCTGAGTGAGGGGACACCCATTGTCGAAGAGTTGAGTTTGTGCTGCAACTTTCCCTTGATGGGATTGCTGGCTAAAATCTGCCTGAAAAGGCTGTTGAGAAGTTACTGGAGGGAGCAGTTTTGGAGAAAAAAGGCTGGAAATGGTTAAACTGTGACTGCCTAAGCATTGTTTCTTTAGGAAGCTGCTCCACTAGGGTTGAGGCCAGATGGAAGTTTTTGATGTAGTCTCTGATCGTATGCAGATACTTGACAATGGAGGGCTGACCACCGCTGCGGTAGACAGGAGGGATGAAGCATCAGGTGCCCCCAGCGACTTGCCTGCGACGACACCATGGTCCGGCAGTGAGCCAGAGTCAGCCTTGAGGTTGCCCAGGCCACCAGCCAGCAGCCATTGTCACTGCTTACTCACGATGGGATCTTGCAGGACCAGTGCAACGAAACCTCACATCAGTGATTACCTGTTGAAGCAGCGTTAGACATTGTTTCCGTCAGGAAGGGTTTGTTTGGGAAGCTGCATATTTATTTTGAGACCCTTTTTTCCGCTGTGTCAGACCCCTGATGCTTCCCTGGCAGACTGGACTGAGGTTTGCATTTCCACTGGTGCCAGTCTGGGGCAGGATGTGTGAACCTTTCCTGCAGTTGGGTCTGTGCCCCTTTCATGTGGATCTGCAGCAGCTGTTGGCAAGTGAAGAGCCAAGCATGCGCTCTCTGTCCATTGTGCCCAAATCTGCTGCGTTGGAGGGTAAGTGCTCAGCAGTGAGCTGTGGGGTGGCACTGTGGAAGAGGCAAGCAGCCCCCGGCACAGGGAAAGGGGGAGGATAGGTTGATAGGATGCAGGGTGAGTAGGCTGTAAAGGCAGGGAAAAGCCTAGGGATGTATTTTCAGGGGCCCCAACATATCTCAATACAGTTGTTCTGCCTCTGGGCTGCTTCCTCTGGCAAGCGCTGTGGGACTTGCTCACAGCGTGCCATCGTGGCAACCAGAGACATCACACGTAGTGTTTTGTGCTGGGATGGGTGTAAAGAGAGTGTTAGCCAAGTCCATCACGTGCATCCACACCGTGCCAGGTCTACCTTAAACCTGCTGGAATTTGGGAGACCTGAGTTCAATCCCAGCCCTGCCACCCATATGGGGATACCTAGCTTCCCCATAAAAGGGGAGAATTGCTCTTTCCTGCTTCACAGGAGAGAAATACAATGAAGATCTCCTGATCGCAGAGGGTACAAAGGTAAATCATCACAGTGAGTTTTCTGGACCAGTGTGTTATGGAGGAGAAACACCTATTGTATTTGCTGCTGGGGCTGAGCAAAGGGGGTCCTGAGCACTCCCTTCCCACTTCAGGTTTGCGTTCTGCAAACCTCGAGGTCAGGTTCATATCCACGCCAGCCCCAGGAGAGCAGGAGCCCTCCCAGCCTGATGTTTTGGAGGACAGGCTGCAGATCCACGTGGTGTTTCCATGTGAAAACGTCTTTCTGCCCGCAGTAGAGGTGTTTGCAGGAGGAGGCTTGCTCTTGACAGGACCGGCAGGGCTGAGTGGATCAGGACTATATATATGACTAATTGCACGTGTATTGACAAGGTAGCGAGGCTGTTATTAAAACCAGGTGCAAGCTGGTGAATGCACTGTGTTGCCTAGGCGAGACTGAACATCAAACCTTTTTGCTTTGCAAAATAATTCGGGAGATGACTGTGTTTGTTTACAGGAGGGCACGAAGCGGCTGAGGCAGGTTTCGAAGGCGGGGGAGCCGTGTCGGGCATCCGTCACAGCACATCCCTGCTTTTACTTGACTCTCTGGCTCTGCACATGCTGCGTTTCATCTTTGCTGCTGCTGTGGGCAACCAATTTCTGCATCCTAATGCTTTACTCTGTTGTTTCGATCTTCTGACGAGCCGCATTCACGTGTTCTTCTCCCTGCCGTGGGCACCGCGGCTCTCCCGCTGTGTCTCTGGGGTAACTCCGTCCGTCAGTAAGCTGGAAGATACCCTTTGTGTGAACCCAGATTTACCTATCTGATTGCGATCTCTCTGATTTTCCTCTTCCGGGAAAGGAATTTGCTTCTTCACTTTACTAAGACTATGGCAGAACACATTGACTGGGTAAACTGAGTCATGGCTAAATTTGGTGAAATATTATGAAAATCCCTAATCTTTTTTTCACAGAGGGGAGAAGGTTTCCTGAGGTGGATGCAAAGGGACTTTCCATAATTCGGTACAGTGGTGGCTATTGCTACTTCTGGGGCTGTTTCAAATATGCCTTGCATTTTTGGTGAAAATAAGCGTCCCCTTTTCTTTAGGGGGAAACAAAATCACTGAGGTTTGGTGGTACTGTTAATCTTTTTTTTTTAAAGGCCCCAAATGTTTTGTTTAAAACATGGTGAAAGGATTTGGATGATTTTTTTTCCCAATCACACGCTGTTTATGTTTTTTCAGAAAAGGGAGAGGAAGTTGAAACAGGCTGAGTGTGAGTAGGAAGGAGGAAGCAGGGGGTGGCTTAATTCTGTGTTTAAAATTAAAAAATAAAAAAGGCAATCTTTCACTAACTTGAAACTGTTGTGTGAAAACCTTTTGCACGTATTCGGGTAGCTCTCAGGTGGGCCACGAATCCCAGCCGTCTTGGGAGGAGCAGAGCTGGGACTTGTGTCTGTGCGCCATAATTGGGACTAAGTTGACCTGTGCCGCGACCTTGAATGCGAACTGGGGCCTGTGATCCTGGCTCCAGAAGAGATGTCGGCACAGGGTGAATGCGAGGTGCTGCACTGTGTCTGTACACGCCGGGGAGCTTTTTAACAGACGTAGTCAGCCTTGCGAAGCCTGCGTGTCAGGCTGCGGTTCAGTGATGCGGTACTGCCCAATTCAGGCTCCTAACTCTAGGTTAAAAATGCCGGGGCCACGTGCTGTCTACCAATTCGGTGGCATCGCCTCACCCTGCCGGTGTAGATTTATTCAAAAACTTGCAAGTGTGCACGCGTACCGGGAGGCTTTGTGCTGGGTCAGGTATCAGCTGGGTGGGCGCAGGCAGCTCCGAGCTGCCTTGAAGGCCCTCGTGCCTGTTGTGCAATTCAGCAACAGCGCGATTAGGCCTGTGGGGCCGCTCGTGGGATTTTTGTGCCTCACCCGCATCGCGTTTGTGCCTCTGTGTGAGCTGGCAGCGTGTGGCCCCAGTGCCGCTGAGCCCCTCGGACCTCATCATCTGCCCCTTGGTAACGGCTGCTGTGGTCATGCCCCCAAATTTAAACCCCTTAAGGAAACCGAGGTGCTTGGTGGGGGAGTGGCCGAAGGGGAACCTGCTGTCTAGCACATTTTTTGTTCTTCGTCTGCGAAGAAGTTACTGTTCTGTTTCCCTGAAAATTGCACATCTATTTCGTTTAGTAATACAAACTCTGACCTGATGTGATCTTCCCCTCCCCGTTAATGCTTAAAACAGTGCCATAGTGTGGCCAGAGCAACGTGCTTCTCGCTGTACTTCTCTTCCAGGGGACAGAAGAAAACCTCCCAAAGTAGCAGTTTTTTTTGAAAGATGAGACTCCTTCCCCTCCTTCTCTTTAAAATAAGAGAGAAAAAAAAACATCTGAGTGCTTCTGGTGGGTCCTTCTGCACACGTCCCACTGGAGAAGTCGGCAGAATAGTGGGTGCGTTCGCACATCGCAAAGCTCCTTGCTGCAGGGTGTCGTGGACACAGTGATTTACAGGTGACAAAGTCACATAAGAAAAACTACTTGAGGGCTATTAAGTATAAAGATGGGTCCAGCTCAGGGAATCCTTGAACTGTTAGCTGCTGGAGCCCAGGAAGTATCTGGGGAACGTGTCTCTGCCCTTGCCCTGTTCCTATTACTCACCTTTAGTCTGCTGTGGCCGACATCAGACAGGCCCATAGGGGCACTGGAGCTTTGTCCTTAGCCCTGAGGCCTTTTATCAATATAGGGCATGTCTGGCAATCCTGGCTGATGATGGAAATGCCTCTGTGTATTTCTGGGGTGCATTTTCAAGGTGGGAAGAGAGGGCCAGGGGTCCGGGCACATATGCATGGTTAGCTTGGATTGAATGCGCTCTGCTTTGTCTACTCTTGGAAGCTGAGTGTTCCTGAGCGAGGCTTGTATTTCCCTAGGAAACCACGTGGCAATTTGATAAGCGCAAACCTGGCAGCTGTGATTATATGTTCAGAGAATATTTGACTGCAGATGCCAAGTGAGTGGAAGGACTTTATTTAGGGTAGTGAATGCTGAGAGATGAGAACAAAAAAGGAGGAGAGACTGGAATATAGATGTTGGAGAGCCAGCTCTTGTGTATTTTCTTTTGGTGCCAGCTCAACTTCCCCTGAGTTCAAGGCATTTACTGGGGGGTTAAAATTTCTGCCACTCTCTCATTCAAGCCTTGTAGCGCCTCAGATGTGAAGTGTGTGAGTGAGAGAGAGACTTAACTGCCTGATGTGTTGTCCAGCTGCTGCCCCCATCACACTGCAGAGAATAAAAAAGGCCAAGTCCTTGCTTGGCATCAGTTCCCTGTCTCCCAGGGAAGCTAGTGGATTTGTGCTGGTTGGCATCAGGTGGCCCAGGGAGTATGTGTAGCGGGAAGAAAGGTGCTAGGGGTAATAAGTCTTTTTTTGCTGATGTACCTCTGCCAGGAGAGAGGGGGCTGGTCCTGTGGCTGACTTCCCCTTGGAGAGCTGGGCAAGACGACCACTAAGGCAGGATGGCGTATGTGGGTATATGTTATGGTAGGACCTACACACGTGTCTGTGCTCCGCTGGAGCATCACAGGTGTTTTTGGCCTTCTGCACCCTGCAGTACCTCTTAGTGTTATTGCAGAGCGACCTATCTCTTTGACGTCTTCATCGCTAATGGTGAGTTGGGCTCTGTGGACTGGGCTAGCTGGACCAGCAGATCTGTGGAGGGCATCTAGCCAAATACTGGTGATGCCTGTGGATTAAAAGATGGCTTTACTCAGGTCAGTCCAGCCCACCGCAGTCTGTCTTGACTGATGCTGGGGAGCTGACATCAGCTTCATTCCCAATATGTGAAGCCAAGTTGTGGCCCATGCTCAGGCACAGATATTTAGCCTTGGGATACCAGGATGAAACCCTTCCTGCAACATCCCACCAACTGCTGGGCACTGTCAGCACAGAGGCCACGGAGTGTGAGTTCCCCTCTTTTGTGGAAAAATCGTCTTTACTGGAGCTGGGGCTGTGTGGGGATGCGTTGGGTCTTTCTGTTGCCTTTTGCTTTCTTGGAGGGCCAAATACAGGGTTCTGTCCTTGGCACCTGAGAGACGGGGGATAGACTTTCAGGGCCAGATAGATGACTTAAAAGAGCCTCACTCTGGTGGCTTGGTCCTGTGCATCCTTAGGCAGAGAAAAGGGAGAAGCCAGTGTCTGAATTTCCGATTTTGGGCACCCGCAGTGCCTTTTGCATCTGGGCTGGGAGTGGATCCTTCCCAGCAGAGTCGAGTCTTGCCAGCACTGTGCCCTAACGTGCCCCAGGAGCAGGGACTGGCTGCTCATCTCCTCTTCCCCTTGCCCATGTTAACCGGGAGCTCTGCCTAACGTGGCTCTCCTCTTTCTCAGAGAGAGAGAGAGAGAGAGTGGTAGTGTGCCAGGCAGCCCTGGGAAAAAGCTTTTTCCACTGAGTCATTTGCTGCTGCCGCCGCTTTTTCTGAAGCAGAGGTGAGATTTGGGGGAAGGAGAGATGGAAAAACCCAACCTAGCTCTCCCTGCGTCTGCCAGCCCAGGTTCATGCCAGCACTGCTGCCCTGTGTTTGCTTTTAGGAGGGAGCCGCAGACAAACAGCAGCATAAATAGAACAGGCCTGGCTATTTTAAGACTTTGATTGCATCATCTGTGTATTAAAAACAAAAAAATCTTTGTTTTAGCTGCAATGGGCAGCATGGGCTTGAAAGAAAGAGAAGATGATTGATCCCATAAGGCTGTGACGTTTCAAATCACTTTTTCCCCACTGCAGGCAGGGCTTCGAGGTAAATGGGACCGGAGGATTGTTTTTCTTCCATGTGTCTCTGAAACCTTCTGTGTCCTGGATCATTTTAAATGCCAAAGGGATATTGCTCCTTGAAATTCCTGTTTCTCCTATGAGTTGCCGTTTTGGATTTCTTACTGCTGAAAATTGGGAATGACTGCGTTAAACTAATGAGAGGGGTTGTTCTGGATGAGAGCAAACCCCATTCCAGGAAGGGGGGAGGTTTCTGTTTCGAGAGATGTGCGGACATGCACGTGTCATGGCTCAGAGGTTTGGAAGTATGACTTTTTTTCCTCTTTTGCTGAATTCACTCAATATTAATCGCAACTGTGATATTTGAGGCTGACTGCTCAGAGCAGAGGTCTGTGTTGAGTGCAAAAGCCTGCCTTTGGCTCTGGGCAGGGGAAAAGGAGGAGAGGGGATGCATGCCATCCATACGCCAACATGTGCTCTGCTTTATTTGCCTGGCAGTTTGCCTGTGGGTCCCAGGAGGCAGTTTTCGGCAGCCCTGTGTTATGGTGGTGCCTGGGCTCTGCTCCCGCAAAAATGCGTGGTTGGGATTAGCACATCCACTGCTTGGAAGATTAAACCGAAAGGGAAGGGAGCAGCCCCAGAGCTTCCTCGTAGCAGCCAAAGAGTGCAAACATTTGTAAATATTTGTGCCTGGGCAAGATAAACAAATATATAAAGCAAGGTTTTATTCCCAGACAGAAGCAGATGGTTTATCGAGGTGGAGGAAGGTGATGTTTAAGGTTTTAAGATAAAGTGGGTGAGCCAGGGGCTGCTCTTGAAGAAGAGAGATATGGAGAGAGGTTTCGAACCAGCTGCTGAAAACAGTTTGCTCTGTCCATTAGTAACCCCAGCCAGAAAGGATTATTGATATAACTTAATTAGAAAATGCTTTTTCTTTCTTTTTCTTTCTCTCTTCCCTCTTCTCTCTTGAATACCTTTGATGTTTTTTGCCGAGTAATCTGCACATCAGAACGCAGAAATGTCATGTGGGAGATGGATGGGGCTGTTGCCGTAATGGTAGTGTAAAGTTCGCATTTATCTGTCGCAAATAGCTTTGATAGTAGACTTTTCCTGAGCTCTTATTATAACAGATGTTTTCTACCAGTGTCCTGTGAATCAGCCCATGCACCAGGTCATATAGTGGTTGTCACATTTGTCTTGTTCTTCTGTGAACAAAATAGTGTGACTTTTTAACTGATATGAGAGCCACTGCTTCCCCTCTGGCCTGGTGGCCAGGCTAGAATTTGGACTGAGCCAGAGCTCAGGATTGGAGTTTCCCACCTCCAACCTCAAGGACCTCGCTGGATCCTCAAGCTCTCACCTCTTCCTGCATGACAAACTGGAGATAGAATTCAAGTTTGGCCATCATGGCTTGGGCCCATCCTGGCTTTGCGTCTCACCTTGCTGTGACAGCCTGGAAGCATGTTGTATGGTGGGCTGATGACTTGAGATTTCCAGGAACCTTTGCCCTAAATGGGACAAAACCAAGGCATCAGCAGAGTTAATGTACTCCATTTGTGGGAGGATAGTTTCTTTCCGTCCTTGTCTTGCCCTGTGCTCACCAGTGGACTGCACAGAGAGTAGCTTTGTTGCTTTTCTGTCAGCAGCAGAGCAAGGATGGGACAAATTCATCCGTTTCCCAGCAGAGATGGCCTGGGAATACAAGGCTGGTCCCATGGGACTTGCTGGAATGGCTAAATGAGAGAGCTTGCCCCTCCCATGAGATCAGGGAGAAATTCCTCTGCTTTGAGTCGTATTTCCACTCTGCCACCGTTCAAAAGATGTCAGAAGAACAGTTTTCACGCTGAAAAAATGTTATGGGATTGTAACCCACCCTCCCCACCCCCCAGCAAAAAAGAAAAACCCAAAAACCAAAAACATCCCCATATATGTGTGTGTATAGATAGGTATGTGTGTGTGTGCAAAGGGAAGGGAAAAGGGGAAGCAAAGAAAGGGAAGAAAAGGGGACCCTTCCCCTGCTTAGATTCGAAAGCGTCTTCTGGAGACATTGGTAGGAGATGTGGCAGAGTGTTTGATGGTGTGGCTGTGACCTCCAGGTATCTCAAGCCACACTGGAGAGCTCCATGCTTGTGATGACATATTTATTTTCTGGATGGGCTGGACATGCTCACCCTGGGCTCTGTGTGCGTGTATAGGCATGTATATACAGACGTTCGCATATGTGTGCACACGAAACATCGAGCCTTTGGTGCACGGGGGGGACAGCGCAGCCTGTCTTGGAGCTGGCTGCCTGGTTAGCAGAGCGGTTGAGTCCCGAGAGCCTGTTGGCAAATCACTTTGCAGCAGCACTCGGGTGCTGCACAAGTGCCAGCCCTTACAAACAGAGGGGCTGAGACCCACTGCAGGCCAGACCCTTCCTCGGGCAGGCAGGTCCTCTCCTGCTGGTGGCTTTGGGCAGCCCCTCTCCCTGTTGCGAGAGCCCTGCAGTCGGGCAGGTCTGGTCATGTGCAGCCTACATTGTCTGCACGTCCCTCTTGCCCTGGCAAGGCAGCTCCTTCCTGAGCTGGAAGACCTCTGTAACCCAGCGCTCCCTGGTGTTTATGTACCCAAGGAGCAGTCTCTTGGTCTGTAAGTATTTGAGTCTGATATGTTATTGTGTGACGGCTGGGTGATGCAAATTACTCCAAGGTGGAGTGTGCCGGAGGGTGCATCTTAAGGGGTAGGGTAAGACTCTCTGCTCTGTGTTATTCTAGCATTGGCTGTTTAGATGGGTTCAAGCAATCTCATCTCCTCCTAGTGTAGCTCACACTTTCTGCTCCTTTACCTTTCATTCCCCTATATCCTTTTGCTTTCCTTTCCCCTTTTCTTCGATCCTTTCTGCTGATAGCTGTGAAGATCTCACTTCCCCTAGGTAATTGTTGGCACTTGTAGAAACCGGCAAGGGAGGGTAAATGTCAGAGAGCATCAATCCCTGCGAACGCAGTGAGGGAGAATAGCAGAAGTGAGCAAGGAACTTGGGCGTGAGGTGGGAGACCAGTGGCAGTGGAGCTGTCTCATAAACCTGTATTTATAGGAAGTGGCAATGGCAGTGATATCTGTTACTGAGCCAGCTCATACAGCTGCGCTATATGAGTTTTTAGGCTCCAAAGCCCACCTTCAGGTCTGCCTTTTCATGCCTGAGACGCTGTCTGTTTCTTCCTACTCTCTTGGGGAATAAACGAAAATCTCTGTTATTTATGGAGGTAAACCACCACAGAGTGTGGTTACGCTGTTGGGCTCCCACTCTGCAGGATATCTGCCTTTTACAGTATCCATGTGGAGAGGATAACTGGTCAAAACAGAAGGCTTGGTACCAAGAGAGGCTTATAACTTACTTTGTTTCAGGAAAGAGCTCATGCAAGAGTGTGAGACTCTGGATGTGACCACCTCTCTCTGTGCCCAACCCCCTGTGCCATCATAGCATTTCCTACAGTTGCGTGGTTGCCTGCCTTTTCTCCTTGCACTAATGTTTTTCTGCTTTATCTTGCATCCCACAGACTGTCTGGAGTTGCTACTGCTGGAGTCCATGGCGTATACAGTGAGCCCCACTCCAGCGGGGCCAATCGGCACCCAATACTGCGTTTGCAAAGTCGAGTTGTCTGTGTGTGGCCAAAACCTTCTGGATAGGGATGTCACTTCCAAATCTGACCCCTTTTGTGTCCTGTTCATGGAGATCAATGGAAAATGGGTAGAGGTAAGTCGTGAAGTTGTCCTGATTTCCAGCTTATATGATTTACCTAATGTCGATGTCTCCGAATGATGCTTGTATTTCAGTGCAGGCTGGGCAAGGGGGCACTGTGCTAAATACTGCTTGCGCGTGTCATGAAGGAGACTGTGTTTAAACTAATACGCTGCTTATCCAGACCAGAGAAGCACCGAGAAACCACCTTGGCTCCAACCCACTCCTGGGCTTCCTTCCAGTGGCAGTCGAGCGGAGGGGCAGAGCGGCGGTACCCTCGGCTCGTCCTTGCAGGGCTGGAGGTTCTGTCCAGACTTGGGATCTGAGAAGGGCTCCCAGGCCCTCGGTGTAGATGCAGCTGGAGAAAGCTCACCTCAAACCTGCAAGTGCTTAAGCAGCATTTGTCATTTTACTCATTTAAGTAGTCTCACTGAACCTAAAAGAGGCTACTTATGTGAGGAGAATTATATATGTTAGCTGTAAGATTATGGCTCCAATAGAGAAGGAATAGCTCAAATTAGGGGGATATCAGGCCATAGTTGTAACTGTTATGTAAACCATCTCGTTCCCCAGCTGTGTGCAGGAAGTCTTGTGTGATCAGAATTCAGTGAAAAGGCACGATAGCATGCTTTGCTCTGTTAACAAGTCCTGGAGGAAGACACACAGACTAAACAAGGACAGACCTTGATTCCTAACCAGAGCCGAGCCTCTATGTTACTCATGGTTAGATCAAATTGGATTAACATTTCTTTAAACAACTTTGTTTCCCTTCCCTCTGTGCTCAGGGCCCAGCCAGAGGCTGGCGTAGGAGTTCTGAGATACCAGCTCTTGTCAAGGTGCTTTTAACAGCAAGAAATAAAAATCTCAGGGGTGTACTTGCACTTGTGAAACTTCCAGCCAGCGTTTGCAAGTCGGTGTGGATGAGCTTTCAAAGCTACTTGGGGTTCTGGATGTCTACTTCCTAATAATATTTACCTTTTGATCAGGACAGAAATTTTTTTCAGTGTGCCCATCTCTGGGCAGTATCACGGTGCAAATGGCTGCCCCTTGAAGCTGCTGCAGAGAAAGGAACTACTTTGCCAAAGATCAGTCTCTCTTGACTTTTTTTTTCCTGTACTGAACCAGGAATTTCATGCCAGTTTGGAGGCTGCATATTGTGCCAGGGGAACGAGGGTGTGTGCGAAAGGTCTTTCAGTGCTCTCAGCATAAAGCATATAGAGATCTGTTACAGAGGGAAAAGCTGTACTGAAGCTGCACCTTTGAAGACTCCCTGCATCCCTTACCTTGAATGAAGCAGTTTCATCAAGGTCCGTTCTGGTTCCTCCATTAAACTGCCTTCCAAAGCAGAGACGAGAATTTCTTCAGTCCTCTCAAGGTGTGTTAACTCAAGGTGCAGGTGTATTAACTGTGCCACATGTGCTTTTGCTACTATTTCATTCACCTGGGGTGGTTTCTGTTTTGAGCTGACAGGTGGCATGATGACAGGTTAGATTTAATTGCAGATCTCAAAATATCACCTTCTGGCAAGGCACGTGGTGGGTCTACAATGATCTCGCCATGTTTAAATTGGTCCCAGTCACTTCTCAGTCTGCAGGAAGCTGGGAGGACCTCTGACTTGCTTATCTAAAAATACTAACCGTATGTGACCGTTAGATGGTGTGAGGTCCTCTTGGAACAAGGGGCAGTCCTAGGGCAGTCAAGATGAACTGTTCCTGGGATCCCAAGCCGTGTATAAAGCTGTGCTTTGGGTTTGACTTGAAGAGTTGCAATTTCTGAGGGACGGGATGGGCTGCATGATGGTCTAACAGGTCTGTCCTGCAGAATAGAGTTATTCAGGGTAGCTTGTGTTTGAAAACCTGGGGCCTTTTCCAAGAATTATATCAAGGTTGACAAGGCCTTTAAGTTGCATGTTTAATGAGCTTGCGAGCTGTTGTTTACTGAGAGGGGCAGGACCGTGGGACAGGGAAAGGCGAATATTGTGAGTTGGAGGCACAGGGAGATTGAGATCCGCTCTGTTCCAGATGGACGGCAAGCAGCTGGCAAATCCTGAGGAGAGGCCTTTGAACTCTTTGCACCTATTCATCTTTCCTCCTTACCAGAAATCTCCTGCATGCTTCACCTGCCATATTTAATACGGCAGGGAGGTGCTGAGGAGAAACTGCAGAGGATCTTGTTTCTTACTTGGTTTCAGAAGGCAGCTCCTTGCAAATAGGAAAGGTAATTCCTATAAGAACAGAAGATGGCGGGGACTAGCCTCCCTGCCAGCACTAGTTTTCCCTGGATTTACCAAAATATCCTGCCCAGCTCTGGGAGCAGTTGGCATGTCAGCGCTGAGGTTCTGTATGGAGACATACCCTGGCCCTGTTCTGTGGGGGGGGAGCATTCTCTCCCTCCCCAGCGCACAAGCTTACTCCAGGGCAAGGTCCTGCTGATGAAAAACTCTTTAAGGACAGGAGGATTTTCCGTGCTTGTGCTGTCCCTAGCTGTGGGTGAACAAGGGATGAGGCTGTTCTCTCTGAGATGCAAACAACGCACAAGGAGCCATTGTATGTTGTTGTTTCCAGTCCTCTGCTTCAACAGTATGAAGCTGCTCACCAAGCTAATGAAGTGTGAGGGAATTTACCCTTAGTGGCTGTCTGAATTATTTGATAGCATAAGTAAAATGCTGGCTTGATCCCAAGAATTTGCTTCCCAGAAAACCCACCAGCCAGATGTTTATTCCTTTGAAAATCCTCCTCCTGCTGGGAAGTGGCACAGGGGTGCCCCATCCTGCTGCAGGCACTGCAAGCTGCTTCTGGGATTGCGTGTGTGCGCACTGCCATCACTGCAGTTGACCCAGAGCTGCCCAAATTGACTTTGAACAACATTACCTTGGTTATTACCAGAGGTATTATAGCACCAGCAAGACATTTCACCTGGGTGACCCTTCCACATAGGTGCCAGCTTCTCAAACTGGTTTTAGTCTGCTCCTGGGAGGGAGAAGATAAGCTCTGCATGGGGATGTGATGGATACAGATGCAGGCCTGGTCAGTACAACACAAAACAAGTAGTGGGGAGGAAACTAGGTGGCCCTGTTTTTGTGGTGCCTGGACTAGTTGGGCAGCCTGGACATTTGGCCAAGGAGCTAGTAAATCAATGGGCATCACTGAAAGTATCCTACACCTGGTCTTCTGGGTGCCAGCGGGGTAGGTGTAGGGGAAGACCTCACTGCTGCCAGGGCCTGCAATGAAGTTAGTGGAGTTAACTCAGCAACCTAGATGAGATTAATGAGCTTTCCATCTTGTGAAGTGGCATCTCTTTGAGCTGATTGTGTTCTCAGGAATTTCTCTTTTGCTGTCAGTAATGTCTCAGTCCAGCAGTTTTGATTCCAGCATTTATTTTACAATACAATCAAACATGTCGATTTATTTTTTTTTTCCTCCCCGCTATTTTTAGCTTCTTTTTAATTGGCAAAATAGGCACTGGAAGTTGGTCTTGAATGGCAGATTGCTAGATGATCCGCTTCTGTGGTTTGAGTGGAGGTCAGCGTCTTGCAAAAACTGACAGGTGGTGCATTTACAGCTTCGCTGGCGGGCGCTGGGCTGCCTCCAGATAGAAAAGGGGTCATCATTGCTTCTGCATGCAGAAGGCTCAGGATCCCGGTGTGGCTGGCTGAGATCCGACTCGCTGGTCCAGGACTGGAAATCGTCTTGTACCCACACACACCGTGGTAGCACTGGATAGTTTGAGCTGTAGCTGGGCTGCCAGGGGAAGTGTTGCTGCAGCCAGGAAAGAGGGGCTAGCTGGCAATAGCCTTGCTGGATGGGCACTGATGCCAAGTCGCTGTGGTCACGCTGGCCGTATGGGCCTTCCCGAGCCCCCGCTGAGGGCTACTTTGGCAGCCAGAGCTCAGGCCGCCATGGTTTAGAGCTGAACTTGGAGGTGCTTGTGTTGTCCTGCATGGATTTCAGTCATACAGATATGCCTTTTGTCATGGCATTGCCAGGTTCCCAGGATAGTCACTGGAAGACCTCACAGATGAAGCTTTTGTAGCCTTGCTGTGTCACCATACGATGCTGCCTCAAATATCCTGGGAGGGTAGTACATCCTGAAATTTAAACATGGTCTGTCTTCATCCAGAGTGTCCATATCAGACTAATTTATGGCAAGAGGTGGGACAGGTGAAATAGGAGACTTGTCGCAGTTAAGGTAATTGGCCAAAAATGAATCAGTTTAGCGTCTGTAAGTGGTGGCTTTAATAACACAGCTAAATGCAGGGGGATGGATCGGGGCAGGCAGTAACAAGCTAAGCGGGATAAACCCATCCTGTTGCCTGTGCTGACAAGCATTAATGGCGTATATGCCTCCTCTGGACTGATTAGTGACAGACAGAGAAGCCACAAATATCAGCCCTCCTTTAGGACACAGGTCTCTTTCTTTAGTAGTCAGACCCAGCCATGCTCGTGCCAGCATCTGATAGCTGGGTGGTGGATTTGAGGCTGCAGTGCCTGGTAGTGCTGACAAAAAGGATTCTGTTCACTAGCTGTCAGATTTGTTCCCAAATGCAATTATTTTGTCTCACTAAGCTTAATAGGAACTAAAAATCTCTGTGAATCAGCCTTGAGGGAGAAAGGGAAGGGGCAGAAAACCCAAGCCAAGAAGTGACATAGAAATGGGTAACGTATTAATTTTCTGCCTGATGACATCATGTTGCAGAAGCCATGGAAGACCTAGTAGGGACACTTATGACTCAGCTGTGCGATTTCTTTTGTACCCCTTGTGAATCATCTTTCCTGCCCTGAGGATGCGATATGGTGGAGCATCACTACTCACTCGTGCTGCTGAGGGCTTGTTTGTCTTCTAGGCACAGCTTGGTCTGAGCTGGATATTTAAGCCATCAAGTCAGTTGCCAATCTTTTGGCCAATGTTTCTCGAGCTGTGGCTCCCGGGATGTCTCTGGAGGAGAGGGGAGGGGAGGAAGGAAGTACAGTGCAGAGACTCTGTTCCTCAATGATGTCCTTCCCACATTTCCTCAGTGCTGGAAGTGTCCCCCTTCCCCTGCTCCTCACTCTTGCTCTTGTCCAGGTCTGCGAACCAAGCACTGGTGCTCCATTCTAGCTAGAACTCTAACTACTCTTTCAGCTCAAGCTTTCTTTCTCACCTGTGACAGCATCTCCCAGGTGCTGGGGTTGCTTGAACATCTCTAGCAAACCTCCCTTCTGGAGCTGGAGAGCCCTTCAGCTAAGGCCATTCAACATAAGATCTGTCATTTGAGACGCTTTCCTGGTTTTCTGTTTGCTTTTTAGAATTGAGACTCTTGTCTGACCAGAAATCATTAATTAGCCTGCTCATCTCTTAAAAATCCTTGTTCTTTTCTGCTCTTGGCTTGCAAAGACAGTTCTATCCTTTACAGGGTAAATAAACGTATAAGTGTTCAGAGGGAAAGGGGAAGGAAGAAGCTGATGGAACGTTTGTCTCATGGTGGATGTGGTGTGAAAAGGCTTTGTACTTGATGGTCTTTGACAAATTTGAAGATGAAGAGCTACATCAAACCACAGATCAAAATACATGCAACAAGCAACTGGAAGCTTGCAGTTTAGGCGGGCTTCACACTGACAGTAGGCAGGTGGTTAAATACTTTCGCAGCTGGGTTTTGAAGGAAGCCCTCTCACTCTGCAAGGGTCAAAACATGTTTGCTGGATTTTGCCCCCCCCTTCCCTGGGTCACCTCTTTGGACTCCTGTTCGAGGTGTGTCCCTGCTGCTGGGCAATGAGGGGACCAGTTTTGGTGGTGAAGGCAGTTCTCCCCTTAGCCATGGTATTTTATTTGCAGCATTAGCAACCATTAAAAGCACAACACCACAACAGAGTGTTTCTGCTGTTCAGTCTCTCACGAGGTTGAGGTAAAACACTTGAGTTGGAGGCAGCAGAAGGGTTACTGAGATCTGGGACACCAAACTGCTCCTCTCCCTTCTCTCTGCTGTCCTGCATGTCCATGGCACGGCAGAATGTATTACATGGCTCGTAAGATCAAAAAGCTTGGCTGCACTCCTGTGGGTCTTCATAAGGTGCTGGACCCTCAGGACTGAGAGGAGTGTCTTGCATCCCCATGGAGCACATGTCCCCAGACCCGTTTTCAGTCCAGACTCTTCGCAAAGAGATTTGAGAGTGTGTGCATTTCCTCAAGCTGTGTTAACTCACTTGGCTGTGGTGACACAATGGTGTGTTGGACACTTCTCTCCCATCCTCCCAGCCTTGGTGTCTTTTTTAGTCTCTGCGAGCCTGGCTCCTCCTCCTCCAGGGTGATGTAGCATTGCTTGTGTAGAGGTAAGTAATGAGCGCTTGGGCGTCTGTTTGTGCTATGGAGGGGCTCCTGAAGATGCTGTTCTTTCTTTTCTTTCCCTTGTGTACTCGAGGGGGGGAAAAAAAGCCCTTTTTGTTTCACTTTTGTTATTTAGCATTCTGGTTTCATGGTTGGGCTGCCGCAGGGTGGAACAGCCCTTCCCGCAGAGGCCTGGCTCATTGCATCATCTGCTCTTACACAGTCCATCTACCTCCTCCAAGCAGCGAGGGAAGCACACTGAATGAATCGGGTGTCCCGGCCCCCCTGCTGCATCCAGAACAGCTCTCTGCTTGTCTTAGTCCTATAGCCAAGGAGGCGTTTTGGATAGTGGCTGGGCAGGGAAATGCGTAGGCAGCCTGCTGCCCTCCTCTCAGCTGCCCATTTGTCCCAAGGGGAAGCTGCTGCCTTGTATGAACTCACTTTTCATGCCGCCCTGATTTGGTCCCTGGCTTTCGATCACTCGGGGAAAGGGAGAGGAGCTGAAATCTGTCTCTGTGCCGCCTGCTGCTAGAGGAAAGCGTAGTCTTGTCTTGGAGGCTTGAAAGTGGATTTGTCTGTGTGCTGCTATTTAAATAGGGAGAGCTCATGGGTGTCCACTGCTTCTCTTTGAGCAGAAGTTTGAGGTCCTTCAGTACGGAGAGGTGGCAAGGAAGGAAGGATCTGCATGGAGCTGTGTTGCACTGGTCAGCTTGCAGCCCACCGGCATTGATTTATTTGATTTTCATCTTCCCAAAGGAGGCTATTCAGAGAACGTCGTATTAGCTTACTTGTTTTCCTGGCAATTAAGGCAGGCTAAGCGGCCAACTTTAAAAATACTGCGATAGTTGGTATATATAGCAAACTTACCACGTTTCCACTCAGTCCCTCCAAAACCAATCTCCTATGCTGAATGTGTTTCATAGGGACTAAGGTGTGTTCTGCATCTTTTTTTTTTCTTTTCCCCTCCTGTAATATGACTATTTCCAACTCTCCAGGTCTGGCAGACATCCTCTGCATCCTGCTCTCCTGTCGCTGCCCACAGATGTTAGGGCAGAGGCTGCTTCCCAGCAGAAGTGTTGCTGTGGGCGTGGGTTGTGTCTGCTAGCTCAGACCACTCCAGGGTTGGGTTTCCAAGCTGCGAAGCGAGGAACGGTGCTCAGCAGAGCTGTGGGTTGGTGGTGATGTCCAGTGTCTTCCTGCGTGCAGCCGTGAAGGAGGGAGCGCTCTAACACCATGTGGCAGCAGCTTTTGGAAGACCTAAGAATGGCGGGTGAGATGTGGGTACCACTGGGCTTGAAATGAGGAAGAAAACGTCTCTTCTTGCCATGGTGGTTGCTTTTAAATGACTTAGGGGAAGGAGTAGGGAGGATTTCACTTTGCTGGCAAAATGTTTTGTGCGATGTGTGGAAGGACAGCCTAGAGGTTTGATCATGAATGTGAAGTTTGGTCTGTTCCCTCCTCTGCGCTCAGCTCCCGGCGGCCCACCACGGACCGCATCCAGCTGATCCAAAGTCCTCCTTAGTGTAGACTTTCATTTGCAGATCTGGAGTCAGCTGAAAGCAAACTGGATATGGGTGGGATGAGGCCTCCTGGCTCAGGGTGACCTTCAGGAGTTAGCTTGTGGGAAGGGAACAGTCCGTACCTTCCCTGCTCTGCTTATGGGGTGCTGTTTCCCAAGGTGCCTCCTATACCACTGTTGTGACCCGGTGGAAAGGGTCGCAGGAGGGTGCATCCCAAGTAGTTTGGCTGCTAAAATGTGAAGGGCTCTGAGCATTGGGAAGCCCCCCGTTGTTGTGTTGGCAATCAGAGTTCAGAGACCCTTGTATGGGGAAGAAACTGCAGCTGAAAAGAAAGCAGTTTGGGACAGTCAGGGAATTGTTGGTGATCACTCTTGCAGTCTTTTGGGATTGTCGTCTCGGAGATGCAGCAGGCTCTGGACTTTGCAAGTCTTTGCTCTGCGAATCTCAACAGTGCTCCCTTTCAGGCGGCAGCTTGGGGCTCAAAGCAGCAGCCATTTCCAGCACTTGCAGCCAAGAAAAGCATGTCCACACTGGAGCCCCTGTGCACCCAGAAGCCTTTGGTCTAGGCAGGGATATTGTTCATGTGCAAGAGGCATGGTACCACCAGCTGAGGAGTCCATCTCCCAAAGTGTTTAAAAGTAGTGTGTTTTTGATAAAATCACACTGGAGTCCATGTATCTTTCTTTCTATTTTAATTGCTCCCATAACTTTATCCTGGAATAATAGAGTGAAATGGAAAAAAGGCCAACGCTACCGTGTCATCTGCCAACTTTGTCAGGGCAGGACTGCTCCCAGCCTGGTCTGGTTTTGTGACTCTTTTTCCCTGTCAAGCCTGAGAAGCTCAAGAGCTCCAAGTGTTCAGTGCTTTCCATGGGATTTTCTCCCACAGTCTTGCAGGAAGCCCGTTATAAAATTGGCTGAGAACTCGCTTTCTCTCGCTCGCGCTCTCACTCGCTCCCCCCCTTTTTTTAAACTATCACAATATTTGTAGCTGTCTTTCCTTACAAAGCTCTTATTTCATTTGCTTGCTTGTAATCTATCCTTGTAATTTATCCTTGCAAGCATTTGTAAATGGTTATTATGCCATACCCTTCATTTCCTGTTCAGCAGTCACTTAGTCAAGCTGTGCTTCCAGCTTTACTTCTGTCCTTTTTAGCTCCCTGAGGGTATTTTGTGTGTTGTCCCTCCAAACTTGCCCTTTTCTGCTACCTTTAGGGATGGAGAAGTGGCCTGGTGGGGAAAACAGGTCCTGAAATGAGGACTTGGACCCTCCTTGGCCATATTCTGAAGGACCTTGGGTGAATACACCAACTTCTCTCTGCTTCCATTTCCCAGTCAAGGCAATATTTGAGTTTCTCCTGCTCCACATCTACCAGATTGGCGTAAATTTTAAGGCGCTGAGGCCCTCTAACAGCAGGTATTATGGGGTCTGGTGCTGGAGCTCTGTGAGCAGAGGGAGCATCCTCTGCTGGCTGTTGCCAAGATTTTTGGCTAAGCTGAGATTTTGTGTCCATCTGTACCATGCTGTGTTGTAAACTCACACTTCCGCCAGCTGCCTGCCAAGTTTCCTCTGCTCTTATCACTGTTCCTGCTCCGGGATCTCTCCCGCAGTGCTGTGGCTGGAGTTCCCAGGCAGGTCTTGTTCATCCTTACTCTCTAACCGTGGATTCCCCATGCCGGCTTCAGGGACCTTTCAGTTTGCAGCTCCACATTTAACCTCTGTGTGCTCTCACTTCCAGGCCACCGAGCACCTTGTTAGACCCAAGTACATCCAGACTTTAACTGAACACAACAGTCCTCCTTCAACTTGGGGGCCTAAGCCCTGGACACCAAGGCTGTTGATGGGCCCAGGTCACCAGCTCAATATAAGGGCTCAGTGTAAGGGCAGACTGAACAAGGAGCTGCTTCCCCCATGGCTGTCAGCCCTTTGAAGCTCCTACCATGGTCACGAGCTTCCCCAGTGTTATTCAACTGGCCAACAGCACACAGACTCCTCGCTATTTTATTTTATTTTATTTTTATTTTTATTTTTTGAGACATCTTTTATTTCAGCCTTCTCACCAGTCCTACTGTCAGCACTGCACCAGTCCAACATGCAGCTGTAGCGTTTTTGAAAGTATCTGTCAATGTGGTATTTAGTTACTAGGAATTAAGGCTGATGCTTTGAAAGTTTTTTGTTGTTGTTGTTTTTAAGCACCTAACCTAAGTGGTAAGTTCTTATCAGCTCTTGAAAAGTGGATTGCGTCTCTGGGGTGTCTGAGGATGGAGGAGATGCTCCAGGTCATGGCTCTGCTGGTGGGATTGTGCCCCTTCTGGGGAGGCTGGACTGGGTGCTGTCTGTGGTTCTTGGTAGCTCATCGGATTTAGGAAGCCAGCTTGGCTGGTCCTGGCTGATAGGGTGCTAGTGTGGGCGGGTGTGTTTTGGAGGAGCGATATTGCTTCCATCTGCTCTCCACCTACTTCCTTCTCTGAAGGCTGGTCCTGCCTCTGGGAAAGTCCCTTTTGGAGAAAGGTGCTAAGTGTTTCCCATGGCCGTGGGGTGGACGAGCCAACATGAAACCCCTATGTCAAATGGGTGACTGTCTCACAAGCAGGAGCTTGTGGCACATCTGGGCTGGTGTTGTGTTAGCACACCCCTGCTACTGTTCCTGAAATATCAGAGAAGAGGCACAACATGCTGAGAAGAGTTATCCTGCCAGCACCAGCTCTCCAATAACATGTCTAAGCTGACAAAAGTTCTCCTTCCTTAGTGCATTAATATCCAAACTGCAGGTTTTATGGCAGTATTGACAGAATAAGGGTCAGAATTTTTCACACAGAGCTTTGCAGTCTGGAGCCTCCTGTCTGCATATGGAGAGGTCATCTCATTGCAGAAATGAGACTGGGAAGAGCAAACTGACTGGACTTAGTGGATTTAGCCAAGAGTTTTTCAGGCAGTAGCCAGAAATGGGATGTATTACATCTCTAAGTGGCCAAGGCCTAGGCTGCTGGAGTAGGTACCTCAGGGACTTGGGAGATTCAGGTTTGGCCCTGTCTCAAGTGTCTCCTGCACTAGTCACTTAATGTAATCTCCATGTCCCAGTCCTACTTGTATGAAGTCTTATGGAAATAGTTTGACCCTAGGTTTCCTAGGAGCAGAGTCTCACGTACGTCTAACAGTGAATTTAATTGTTTATTTAAATGACGGTACAGCAAAGTAACAGCTCGAGCTGGGTGCCTCCAGGGAGGGACCCCAAACAAAGAAATTTTGGGGAAATTGTACTCCTTACAGTCAAATTTCCCTGCCTACTAGTGACAGTCTCTTCCAATCTTCTTTACTGAGTCGGTGGTCTCTTTCCTTTTGATTGGTTCACGTCTCCGTCCCGGGATGGTTGCTATGTTCCTACTTCATAGTGCCTTGTCTTACCTGAAGGTTAACAGTTACCTCTGTCCATTGTGTGCTGTACCTTTGAGGGCTGGTTCTAGCTGGGTTTGCAGTCGCATCCTCAGCAACGTCTCTCGAGCTCATTTACGATTCAGTCCTGGGGCCTGCAGGCTTCATCTACTTTAGACACTAGTGCTAAGCTGGGTGAGAGCTAAATTAGCTCCCTTTCCTAGCAGAAGGAAGTTATAAGTACAAAGATGATCCCTCTGCCTGAGGGACTTCCTGAGCTATTTTGAATGACAAAGCCTATTAAGTATCGTCTTCTGTATCCTTCCAGCCTTTTGTTTCTCCTAATGCTTGGCTAAATCCAAGAAAAATGGACTGTGGTGATTTTTTTTTTTTTTTTTGCTATGGTGGGCCAAGAAAGAAGAAACCACATGGATGTTTTGTTTTGAGGTTCTAGTGGGTAATGTTAGAGGGTTACTGTTCTGAGTTGTAAAACTTTTTTTTTTGCTTGACGTTGTTACTAGCTGCACAGTTCGAAAGAAACAGGTTTGGCCTGACTTAGAAAGCATTACAGCTATGCATGTCTGCCTGGCTGAGGATCAGAGAAGTATTCTAGTAAGGAGTTTCCAGGCAGTGTCGCAGAACAGTGTGTGAATTAACTGCTTCTGTTGGACCTATGCACTTAAGGTGAATCACCCAGGTGAAGAAATGCAGTGCAAAATCCTCCACAAATTTTTAAGTTCTTTGGGGCTGGGTGTGGGGAACAAGCTGAACTGGTGCCACAAACGCAGTCCAAATGGAGAGGTGGTGTTTTGGGAGTGAGGAGGTGCTTGAGAACATCAGCTCGAGGGACCTTTTGTGTCTTGAGAGAAGAGATGTCAGAAGCAAATGCAAAGACTGGCTTCAAGAAGCTTTGAATCCACCCTGAGCCTTGGCTGAGTTGGCACTCTCACATGTCATGAAGTTGGGATGTAGATGTCTGAATACCTATGCCTCTTTTTTCCCTTGTAGCTCGACAGGACGGAGACAGCTGTGAACAACCTCAACCCAGCTTTCTCGAAGAAGTTCATTGTTGACTATCACTTTGAAGAAGTACAGAAGCTCAAGTTTGCTCTATTTGACCAGGACAAGTCGAGCATGCAGCTGTATGAGCATGACTTCCTGGGTGAATTCTCCTGCACGCTGGGCATGGTGAGTCTGAGACATCCTAGCCCCCTGCAGCTCACTGCCCCCCAGAAAAGGGACCCCAACTAATATCAGCCACAGGGAAGTAGGGGGATTATACCTGCTACTGTGATCTGCAGTTAAGTTGCTGAGTCCTTCCTGGCCAAAGCTACTTTCATATAATTTTGTTGCATTTGACCTGCTCCATGTTAGGGCTGGGGTTCTTCTCATTTGAATTTAGAAGTCTCCTAGCTATTTGCCCAAGTCTAAGCTAGTCATACGGGCTCCTGTTATCCTGCAGAGAGGATTAAAATCCCTGGTGAACGTAGGGGAGGATGATATGCCGAATTATCTAGGACACTTATCTTGGAAGCCTTTGGAGGTACCTGTTTCTCTCTGTGGGTTATAGTTGGAGCCCCAAAGACTAGCTTGGATTTGGACTCAGGAAACTTTCAGATGCTTTAAGTTAGGATCAATTCAGTCTACAATTCTTTCTCAGTTATTTGCCTGAATGTAATACAATGCATGTTTTTCTTTTTCTTTTTTGGCAAAGTTTCTGTAATAAAAATATTGTTCTTTCTTCTTTTTGAGAACAAAAAGAAAAACAGACCTTGCTTTGTCCACATGCAGGATAACCTTGCAATTGTATAGCAAATCCTATTTCCTACTTTAGCATGTTGGTGCAGGAATGTGTCTTCTGTTCTTGTGGGAAAGATTGAGACACATGGAATTTATAAGCCTTTGGAAGGTCTCTGTTTTGCAGGAGCCCAGACCCTGTTAGGATTTGACAGCTAAATTCTCCAAACTTGTCTCTCTTTTGAGCATGCTCTGACTCAGAGGCAGGAAATGAGTGGGATTTTTCCATTCTTTTTCAGCATCCAGCTGCCCAGGGCTTCTGTGGTACCTGGCATGAGCGTAGAGACTGGGAGAAATTCTCTCTTTTGTGCTCAGCACTGGGAACCAGGAGAAAGCAGACAATGTAATAAGTGGGTTGGAGTGGTCAGCTAGCACAAGGTGTTGAGGGAGGATCATGAATGTGATCACATCATTACACAGACTATAATGTGGCTCTGCATATGCCAAAGAGGGGCTGAATAACCTTCCCTTTGCCAGCTGTGTTCTGGCACTCGAGACCTTGACTTGTCAGAAGAGCACTTTCATTTACAAAGTTTGAGCTATAACGTCTCTCGTGGGCTGGGTTTTCAGAAGTGCTCTGTAAAGACACAAGCAAGTGCCCATCTCAGAGTGTGCAGGGCATCTGGCTCGGAGGAGGAAGAGGAAGAAGACTGCTCAGTGACACTCCTGCATTGGGACAGCAAAGGGGGAATTATTCAGCTTCACTGACAGCATGGGGCTCTGTCTCCAATCTCACATTCCTCAACTGTCTATAATTCGATTTCATTTTTTAAAAAAGAAAAAAAATATATTATTAGAGAAAAGATAACTCTAAACTCTTGTAACTCTTGTAAACTCTTGCAACTGCTCATGCTCTGCAGAAGAGAACTTACCTTTCCTGTGGACAGAGTTTGGAATTTTTGCTTCAGTTCCCATAAACCCAAGGCAGTGATATGTGAACTTCTTGTTGACTTCTAGTCCATAATGGACACCAACTTGGAATGGGATGATTATTTCTCCTTTTCCTCTGGTCTTAATGAAAGATTGCAACCTCTAAGCTTTGAATGTATCTCCTCGCTCTATACCCTGTAGGTTAAGACTGGAGTGGAGCCATTCATGGAAGTGTTCTGCCTGAAATTTTGCTCTTGTCTCCCTGTGGAGAGCACTGCCCCCTGGCATGCTGCAGGCCCCGGATTTGCAGCAGAGCCTGATCATGGGGGAGAGGCAGATTGGAGCAGTAGCATGTGTGCCAGGGTGTCTGATGAGGAGAGGAATCAAACGGAGAGGGCTTGGGCTTGTGGGCTCAGCCAGGCTGCTGTGGGTTTTCTGGCTATGTTTTGATCTCTATTTCTTGTCTGGTGAGATGCTTTCATATACCTGCCTAGTTTTGAGGCATGAGCAGTTATTGGAGGGGAAAGAAAGCAGACTTGGGTAGAAATAATCTGGCTCTGAAGAACCACAAAATGAGCATCTGGCTTTTCAATTCTGAGTTTGCATCAGAGCTCTGTCAGATTTGCCAGATCATGGTATTGCAGCTAATTAGGTCTGTGGTGAGATTTAAAAGGATGGCTGCATCATTCTCAGACCTGTAATGACCTCTGTGGCCAAATGAAATCTAATAGGGATCAAATTGCAGGCTTCCAGTCATAAGTGGTTTCTGCTAGCCAGGGTTAGGACATCTCGCCACCCTGTACATAATGTTGCACAAACATGCAGTTATGTTATTTGGTGGTTCCTATGCCTTTCTAGAGCAAAAAGCTCCAGGACGCAACTGGATCAAAGATCCCGGCGTAACCACAGGAGGGATCGCTCCTGTGCAGCTAGCCACAGTGAGAGGAGCTTTGCCTTGCAATTGCAAAAAGAGGGAGAAAAGCATTGCTGGGGAGGAATGGGAAGAACTTGAGTGTGGCTGGGTCGCCTGGTCTCGTGTGTGTATGGCAGGAGCAAGAAGTTAAGCCATTTCATTACTTCTTGTTATTAGTAGTAGTTTCTTAAGCTGGTTCTAGTGGATGCTGCAAGTATGACATAGTTCCAAGGGTGGATGGGACTGCATTTTTCTTAAACTGTAGCCCATAAGTCTTGAAAGGAGTTCCTGAGAGGAAAGGGAGACAAGCAAGGCTGATTTCATCAGGTTCTAGTTTGTTATGCAGGGATTTTCACCTCCTTTGGAAAAGCTTGCAGGATTCCCAACTCCGAAGATGGCTGAAACTCACTGAGCCAGGAAAATCGCAAAGGGTTTAATTCAGCTCCTAGATGGTCCTGTCTGGTCTCTTACAAGCCAGAGGTAAAAGACAGAGAAAAACACCTTACAGCAGTACTTGCCCTGGTGCCTCGCTTGGCAGCGGGTCCTGGAGACTTGGGCAAGGGGGGAGCATCCTGTTTGTTTCAGGATTCAGCCATGGAAACGTGGCCTGGAAATGAATTGCTGGAGCAGTAGTCATGGTAGTAGAAAGAGGAATTTTCTTTTGTGGTCCAAGGAAGTATTTAAAGTGGGATTTAAAAGATTAGCTTATAATTTTGCTTGGAAAAATCACAGTAACTCTGGCTTCGTAAGATCCCGCCGACCTGCACTGCATGATGATCTGCTCTGCAGGTTAAATTGGAGGTGGCATGTTATACAGATCATTTCGACCCGTTGGTGCTGTTGCTGTGTGCCGTTTAATGGCTGCCCTGTCCTCCGAGGACTAGGCTGTGTTGAAGGGCGCTGCTGTGAAAGCTGGTGTGTCCTGGGGCTTGTTCTCGTGACGAGCAAAGAACTTCATTTGGGTGCCAGGGGCGATGGTGGTGATATGAGTGTTATCATGGTCCCTGTTAAAATATGATGTCTGTCTTTTGCTGTTGGGAATGCTTCATCAGAGTTAACCAACGTGAGCAATGATCAGTTGCTTATGACTCTGCTTTCGAATGCTTGTACAATCATGACTTTATTTTCTTTGACTTCTCTAGATCGTCTCCAGCAAGAAAATAACAAGAACTCTCCTTCTGGGGAACGGCAAACCAGCTGGGAAAGGGATGATAACGGTACAGTTACTCATTTATGTTACATATCGAGTGTGTAAATACAGATAATAAAATGGGGGCAAGGCTGGATGCTCGCATGGGGCCCAGGAGTCCAGGGTTTATGGGTTCTCATTAACTACAGATCCTTTGCCTCTCATTTGCCTGCCACCCTTGGTCTGTTTGGAGGACGAGGTATTTGAGGTAGGGACCATCTTGCCCGGTGTCCTTTGGGTGTCCAGCACTGTGAGACTTCGATCTCTATTTCCGTCTCTGAGCACTAAAATAAAACCTAAATTTGGAAAAGTACAAAGTAAATGTATGTTGTTGTTGTTGTTTGTTATCTTGTGATACAAAATGTCTATTCGGTCCTCCTTGGAGTAGATAGAGGTACAAGGGCTGATGACTGCGCTGATAATCAGTGATTTTGTTTGTAGTAAGAGGTTGTGAGTTATGCGGTAGCAACAGGTCTCTTAGCAACAGCCTCTGCTCCTGATGCAGACCCCTTCAGGCAATGGCATTCCTGCTGCTGATCTGTTTAGGGATATTTTTTTAAAATGAAAAGACTAAATTTAGGCCCATTTCCCCCTCTCTCAGCCTCTTGGATCTCTTTTCTGCATTAGTTATGGTCTTTGGTAAACACACAGCTGTGCAGCAAAGGTGTGGGAGAAAAGGCTTTTCCTTCTCCTGTGTTTCTTGAGATAGCCCACAAGGGGTTAAACCACAATTAGGTTTAAAAAGCCTTGGAAGGGCTTAAAAGCGGTATAAAAGACCAGGGTGTGGTTGCTGCAAGAGCATCTCCATTGCGATTTGCTAGAGAGACTGGGAAGATGTGGTCAGCTTTTCTCTCTTAATTGCTGCAGTTAATCTTTAAATGCAAAAAGAAAAGCAGTGGCAAAGTTCACAAGCGGTACCTGATGCTATATGTGTTCGGTGAGTCCTGGGCTCTACCCCCTGCCTCTGACACTTGTTTGGGATGAACTGGACCAGATTAAAAGTTTCCAGTCAAGTTCCCAAGTTGCATGCTTTGGAAAATAAAATTTCTTATTAGTCACTAATATGCCATTAAAATCAAAGGGTCTGAGATGTCTAGTTCAGTTCATCCCCTTTCTGTAATTTTCTGATTTTTTGCCCCCCCCCCCCCACTTAAATCAGATTGGGTGATGAAAATAGACTGTGGCTAGCTCACATAGGCTGGGAGCTCCTTTCCCTTGTGTTTTGGTGCAGTGTTGGAGTACAGCGAGCCCCCATGCTACGACTGTTGAGTTTTGGGCTATAAGCAGCAAGACAGGAGGAGTCTTCTGCTTTGGACTCTGTAAACTTCAATGCATACAAAAATGTGGATTTTGGAGCCAAACCCTACCTTCCTCACCCACATTCCCTTCAACTTTTTCCAAGTATCCATTTTCTAAACTGCAGCACACAAATGTCACAGTGATGAATGCAGTAGAAGTGCATTGGCTGGATTGATGGACTCAAGCTAGGGTCCCTAAGCTTAAATAGATGAGGAAATCCCAACGCATGTCATTGTATTGGTATGAAACAATCTTGTATTTGTAGGAATCAATGCTGAGGTCTTTTAACATGAAAAGCCTTGATTTCTGTCACTTGAATAAAAGACATACCTCTGCTGGTTCAAGTGGTTTGTGGGTTTTTGTTGGCTGTGCTGGCAATGGGAAGATACTACCAGGACCCTGTGCCAGTGTGGTACAAGCATCTGGCTTGTTCCGGATACTGGTGATGCTGGTGGGTCCTGTGACAAGGCTTGCATGCTGCGTGGTGCTTTCTGCCTCACCAGAGCATCCTTGCAATTGCCTTCATTATGGAAATAAGGCCTAAGTTAATTCATTGTGTAATTTAGGCCTTTCACTCCCCACCTCATTCAGCAGCTGAAGAGAAATTTCTGACTCCTTTGGAAAGGGCTTTGTTGTGGTCAAGCTTCTTTCCAGCATGCACCAGCCCAGTGAGCCCTACAATATGAGGACTCCACGCTGGGTTTGTTTTTGTGAAGAGGGTGCCCAGTGAAGGGCAAATTTCCACCCTGGCCCAGGTGATGACATTGGTGGAAGGCAGATGGGTTTTCAATGCTTCCTTCTATTGAGATGGTAGAGCTCTGCAGCCACAGCTCACAAACCATCGGGTCAACAAAGGCATTTTGAAGACAGACTGGAAAGGGACCCAAATGAATTGACACATGCATCAAACCTCCCCATGAACACTTGCAAAGAAGAGTTCTCTCAATCTGATTCCCTATAGCTTCTGTTCCTGGCACTGTTTCTAGTGACCATGTGTGGTCCGGGCCCACCAAGGACTACATGCAGGAGAGGACTGATACCATGGCTCATTTCAAAGTAAATAGAGAATAAGCCACATCTTTGAAAAACATGTCCCTAGAGAAATCCAAGTTTATGGTCCTCACAGCAAACAGAGCCCTATGGGGAGTCTCCCCAGGGAATTTATTGTGCTTGTAGCATGAGGGAGCATCTCTATGTTGCGTGTGTGGCCGAGGTGGAAGAACTCGCACCAGCAGCCTCCCTGAGCCCATCAGGAAGCTTGTGAGCACAAGCAGCCTGAAGAGAGCGAGTGGAGAGCCTGTCCAGCCCTGTTTCTGGTAGTGGGCAGCATGATGCCAGCTGTGTGCTGTGGTTGGGATTTCATTTTCTCTCTTTTAAGGATGGGATGAGGGTCAGTCCTCTGCAGTCCCTTGGGCTCAGGTTTACACTCAGATCATGTGCCATGACCAGCTCTGTCTGTGCTGGAGTCTGTCTGGGAAGTGAATCTCCTCTTGTTCCTTAGATGATGGTTTCCATAGAGGTCCTAATACTACCTGTTCCTCTCATGACACAGAGAATTACCTGGTACATTTGCTAGTAGAGAACTTATTCTGACTTAATCTACAATGATACACATGTATACAGGGAGAGAGAGAAATTGGTTTTGCTTGTAGCGAGCAGATTCTCCACCTGAGCACATGCTGAGCATGATTGCACAGCAAGCAGCATCTTGAGTAACTGCACAGAATACCTCCTCTTCCCCACTACCTACAAGCAAATTAAACCAAGGCTTTTTACACACCTCGCTGAACCCTCAGGTTAGCGTTTGGACTTGTTTCTGGGTCCTGTTTAGCTTCTCAAAACTCTAGCCTGCCCCTTGGAATAAGTTCAACTCAAAGCACTTGTTGCTCCAGTTGGAAGTGAACATCTGGGTAGCGAGGGGCTGTATTTATTTGTTCTGTGGACTAAAGAGACCCGTCTTCTCTTAGAATGCTTTGCTCTGATAGCTGTGCAGGAGCCGTGACTCGTTCCCTAGCCTAGTTGTCCAGGCAGATTCAAAGGCTACAACTCTGTCTAGTTATCTCTGCAAACTCTGTGGTTTTCCTAAGTGCGATTAATGCTCTGATTGCTCATTTTGAGGAAGATTATCTCCTTGATTTCACAGTTTTATAAAGGCCTGGCTGTAATTACACGGTGTGCTTATAGTAAAAAAACAGCCTCCTTGTGCGATCTAGCAAGAGGCGATGCTTGGGAAGCTAGCATGCTACTAATAAGAGGAAAAATGTCCCCTCTGTGCTTCAGGGTGCCCTGCTGCTGTCTCCTTTCCTTTCTATGCACAGCTGCCCCCAGGGCCAGTGGCATTGAGGGACAGGCTCAGCTACTGAATTTCAGGCTGGACTGCATTAGGCCAGGGGAAAGGGCAAGGAACAGTGAGATAGTGAAGTAGAGAACAGATGTTTGGGCAGGACACAGCCTTTAGGACAAAATGCAAGTGATTCAGAAAGTTACTGCTAACAGAAGTGAATAAATTATATTTTTTTAGTTACAAACATTCCCTTTCTTAAAATACCAAGAGAGTCATTAGCCTGTGTTCCAGACAGAACTGGCCCACTGGTGTTTGGCAGTCAAAGCCATTTTGAAGTGCATGTGCGAAATGTCTCTTAAACTGAAATAAGCTGGACTGCACTTGTGTCTGCTGCAGCTTGTCAGGAGAGCAAGGGCTGCGTCATCAGCCTTGGGGTCGTACCCTCGGGTGGCGTACGCCAAAGTTGTCAGTGCTGCCTGGGTTTCCCCCACTCAAAGGGCCAGTTGCTTTTTTCTTTCCCAGCCCAGTAAATAGAGGAGGAGGTGGCGCAGCTTGTTGGCATGGCTTTGCACATCTCCTGCTTCCTCTCGGCTCAGTCCTTTGGTGGCTTCATAATGTCCCTGAAGCATGGTGGGGACACACGGGAGCCCTCACACAGAGGAGGCTGGGTGAGATGGGCTCAGACTTTGCAGTCAGATGTATTGGATCCTTTTGTGTGGCAACCAAGAAGGGTGCTAAGTTTATTCACAGATGCTTTGTGATTCACAGTTTCTTTTCGGGTTGTTCTGGGAAGTCAGTATTGCTGCACTCAGTCCTGATTAGCGTCATTATTTTTTCTGAGGCTAAGGGAAAGTACGTGCTGTTGCATTTGATGTCGGCTGTACTTCCATAACTTTGATCTCCACGCTGGCCTCCCCATGGAGTTCCTTTTCCTTTTCAGGTTTTTCCTGAAACTTAGTGAGGAATGAGGTGGCAGAAGAGGGAAAAATGCCCCATTTCCACTGGCAAATGGCCAGAAACTTGTGGCTGTGGCATCAAAAGACCTGAGAGGAGAGGCATGGCCCTGTGGCCATCTGCCCTGGAGCAAGGAGGGGAGCCTTGCAGCCGAGTGTCACTGCAGGGCCCTCAGCAACTTTGCAGCAAAGGACCAACGCAGCCAGGCAAGAGATGCGGGAAAGGCTCCTTTCTCCTTTCAGACGGGAGTGGATTTAGAGCTAACTGGGGGGGCAAAGGAGGCTGCTTGGAGTGTACTGGTGGCCTGTTCCCACGTGGCGCTGTGTGCTTGAGAGGCTTCATCGTTAACTGTTGACTCCCAGCCCTGCAAGTGAACGGCCTTCCCTGGACCCAGTGCCACGGATGAGGCTGTCTAGGCTGGTGGATGTCCCCAGGGCTCTGGCTGCAAGGTTAGCAGCAGCGCTAGCTGCCTTTCTGGTTTCCTTTTAAACCTGATGTATAAACTGTCTCCTTGCAGGATAAATGACAGTGCTGATCCAAGGGAAGCTGGGGCTTTTTCTCCTTCCTTCTCCCTTCCAGGGAGCAACTGGGGAGTAGGCTTTGGTCCCAAATTGTCCATTGGTTGGCAAAGGTAAAATGAGTTTTACTCCTCGGTAGTGAAATATTGATGTTCAAATATATTAGCTTTGGCATCGGCTCTACAGAAGTTAAAGAGGTATCTCCAGAGCATTTGTCCTCAGGTTCTGAATTCTCTGGTTTTTGGCTTGGTGTTCACTTACTTTTGATGCTGAAAATGAATACAACTTTCCCTTGTCTTTCAGATAGCTGCCCAAGAACTCTCGGATAACAGAGTGATTACTCTGAGCATGGCTGGCAGAAAACTGGATAAAAAGGTAAGCAGTATCGTGTCTAAAAGATGTAAATATTAAATGTCTTTGATTTACAGGCTGTGAGATCTAAAGAAATCTTTGCTTATGGGTATAGCAGTGACTGAAAACAGCCCTACTGGAGAAGGCATTAGGCTGGGACTGGAGCTCTGGATTCAAGTCCTGTCTGTGCCTCTAGCTGCTGGGTAAACTTGTGCCTCCATTTCTATTGTCCTTATAGTACTTTCTTTATAATGCATATGGAGATGAAAAGACCATGTGTCATACAGGAGATGTGTGTATTATCTTGTCTTTAAGACAGTGTTTTGAGCCAGATTTGTTACTTTAGTGGCTATTTTTTGGAAATGTCTCCTGACTGAGTAGACGGTTTTGGTAGCCCTTGAATCAGCATTTCAGCAGTATTTCCAAAGTGCTGCCTGCTTGATGTCTTTAGCCCTTCTCTAAACTGAGTAAACGTTACTTTATATTTCAAACAGGAGGGCCCATCTTTTCCCAAGAAAGAAGCGTTGACCTCATGGAAGTAGATAATGCATGGATTTTGCTTTGTGTATGATACACAGGAAACCATAAGCCTTTCTGAACAAAGCAATCTGACCTTATTTACCAAGCAACCAGAGCTATTCTTCTTAAACCAGTCCTGTTGCTAAGCAATCAATGGGATTTTTTTTTTCTTCCTAGTCTGTCTGGAGCTTGCATTATTGGCAGGATGGCCCTCAGTTTTCAAACCACAGTAAAACAAGCATCCAGGCAGAAGGGTATTTTGGGGGGCAGAAACTTTGGGTCGTTCAGTCTCAATGTCCCAAAGAGATGAATACAAAGTTTATCCGAGTATTTTCTCAACTGGTGGCAACTGTTGTTTCCTCTCCCTCCCACTTACCCTACCAGGTCTTGTACTCTATAGTGAAAGGAGCTGAGTGCCCCGGTAAGGAATCCCCAGATAACTCCATTTCCCAAAGGGGTTGGATGATGTCCTTGAGCTAGTGGCTTCCTCTGAGACCAGGCTGAGAGTGAATCCTGTGTGTGCCAGTGAAGAAATCCCTGATGCAGTAATTTTCTTCTGGTGCTCCAAGAAAACACCTCTCCTGTCTTGCCAAGCAAAAGATGAGATATCATGGCAGGCTGGGTACTATTCCTTCGTGCTTTGGGGTCCCTTTGCAGCCATGGCCATTTTCAAGAGTGGCACTAAGGACATGGGGTTGTGCCCAGCCTTCCCATGGCACTGGTACCTCAGGCGTGTGTGCACTTGTTATATCGGCAAGTTAGTTGGTGGCACCACTTGCTCCGTGGGCAGGAATTGCCTTTCTAAACTGGTTTGTGACCAGATTCCTCTGCCTGGTTATGCAAAGCTGAAATCTTGTGATACTGTTCAAATAGGGCATCATGCATATGGGTCCGTTGACCTCCAGACCCAAAATCAAGATGTAATAATTCAACGTCTACCTGCAATGCTTTAGGCAGGCTGTTTGTGATATAGATACAGGGTTGCACTGGGATAAGGACTGTGAATAATGCTAATCTTTCTAGCTCAACTTGCAGTTTATCAATAGATGTCCAGGAGAAAGCTCTTTCCTCTGTAGCTTCAGACTTCACCTCAGTGACCGCCTGCCGTTACCAACAGTTAACTGGGTTTCTTTGCCAATTCCCATAACACAGGTGCTGCGGTGCTCAAAGTCTTGGTAATGGGCAAAAGATGTTGATGTCACTTCAAAGTGAAGCACTTAAAGCTTAAATTGTCCTTGAGCATGTAAAAGGAAATTGGATTGAACTCAATTTTTTAAAGAAATCGTGAAATTCTCCATGACCCGGAAACACCACTTTTCAGCAGCTCTCTTCTCAGCGGAAGCACTCAGTTTCCATCAGTGTTCCAGATCAGATGCCTGTGTCTTTATCAGCATGATCATAGTTTTAAACCCCTTTGCAGGTTGGTTGTGCCTACTGCAATAGATTTAGTTTCCATTACTGTTCTCACTGGTCTTTCCTACCTGGCAGCATGTTAAGGGAGTCATGCGTTCGTTGCTGAAATCCTACGTGGAGCACGGAGCCCCAGAAGCTGTGCTGCCTTCCAGCACGGTAGTGCGTTGCAGGGAAAGTTGCAGTGTTGCTTGGTGATCCATAAATGCAGCGTCATTGCCGTTGCTAGTGCCTGGCTACTGGCATTAAGCTAACTTAATCTTATACTAGCTGTGCAAGATCCCCATCCTGACCATTAGGCTTGTTATCAGTCTGAACTTGTAAGAACTGGATACCAGCCACGTTTTGCTACAATGTAGGGTGCAAGGGTGGGTTAATAGCTGTGAAAATAGGTGGTGAGCTGAAAAGAGGCGGTTGGGCTATAAACAGCTCACTGATGGGAAGTTGTTGGTCATTGATGGAAAATAACAAGAGCAGCTAGGCAAAAATCTGTCAAGAGATGAGTCACCTAACTGCGGCCTGGGAGATAACCCCCTCCAGCACAACACAGCCCGTGGTCTGTGTGAGGGCAAGGCTATGGCCTGCCAGGACACTCAAGCATCTTCTCTGAGTCTCAAGAGTAAGATCCCGTAGGATATCAAGGGGGTACCATGGGATGCTCTTGCTGCATGTGCTGAGATGAAGCCACGAGCACCCACCTGCATCAGGAACCCCAACTTGGCGAGGACCTTTTGACCTGCCCAGCTGCAGTCCAGGCCTGTGTAGCATAGGGGGGATGTGTGTGTGTGTGCACATGCACATTCCCCCTAGGACTGCTCTGACTGTGTGTGGTGTGAAAGTGCAAGTGTGTGTGTTTTCTCCATGAATTCTGCACATTTCTTCTAACTCTTAAAGCTATCTCAATAGAAAGCATTGCATAGAAGTTGAATTTGGCTGGTTTCCTCTCTGAGTAGCAATAATTTAACCTGTATGGTTAAACCTTTCCCTTCCTGGCAGCTGTGCTGCAAACACTGCCTGGAGCCATGCTCAGCCCCAGACAGCTCCTTCCCAGTGACCACCTCAATGCTGGGATCTTTCTCTGGCAAAGAGCAGGTTCTTCCTCCACATCATGTGTCCATTGTTTTACCAAGTGCTGCTCACTACCTTGCTTTAAATGGCGAGGCTTCATAGGTGGGAAAGTATCAGCAGCAGAGCCAGCTGGAGGATTTTGTACCTCCTGTCAGATCAGCTATTTGTAGTTTTTTTTTTTAAAGGAAAGCATAGCCTGCAGAAAAAAATGTATTTTTGCCCAGGATCAGCCCTGATAAACATAGCCCCACAGACGTTTGTGTAACCCAGCTGCGGGGGCAGCAGGAGGACAGTGCGCAGGTGAGATGCTTTGGCACAGGCAGGGGGAGAGTGCGCTAAGCCAGAGTTGGTGCTAAAAACTATGTATTGTGGAAGTGCATCTTGTGGAACTGCCATCACTGCCCTCCTTGTCTGTGATGTGCAAGACCCCGTTTGGATGAATTAGATGTCTGAACCAGTTTGCAGATCGTTCTGGTCTGCTGAACCCTTTTCATTGTTCAGTTTGTCTCCTGCTGGGCTCGTCTGGGTGATGTGTTGGTGTCTGACATTTGAAAATAGCAGTCCACAATCCTGTGGCTTGGAGGCATCTTTCATCCTGCTTTGAATGGGGCAAGGCTGACTGGACTTGCAAACCAGACTGCTCCATTGTGCGTAGGATCATGTCAAACATCTTTCAAAGCTCCCTTCTGTCATCTGGACCAATGCCTTGACCAACTCTCACTGGGTAAGAAAACCAGAAAACCACTGTGGGATGCAGGTTAAACAAGTGCAGGCAGGGTCAGGATCCTTGGGGATTAGGTACATGCTGCTAGTTCTTTAATTTAACAGTAAAGCTTTAAAGCACTGAGTTCAGGCTCCAGGTAAGGAGGAACAGAACCGTACCATGACTGTTTCCCCTGTAGAAAGAATGGCCTGTTTTTCTTTCTCACAAATGTGTGAAAAATAATAAAAAAAAAAAATAGAATCATCTCACCACAGAGAACCTCTCTGCAAGCCTTTATGGCCTACTCTTCTCTACTGACTGTCTGTAAATAAAATAAAATAAAATGAAAGCAGTCAGTAGAGGTGACCAAAGCAGGTTATGGCTTGGAAAATGCTCTGCAGTGATTTACATTTCCAGCTTGTTTTGGAAACGGGTAGGATTTGAATAGAAATGTGAATGAGTTTTCTGCTGGGGAGTTGCTAGGACCTGTGTCCATGACAGCCCCTGCCTCTTGGGCTGTCTCTGGAGGAGGGATCTCAGAGCTTTCAGGCTTCTCACCTGCAACTGGGAGCCTGCCTCTGCCTCCCCGCTGCATGGCCTGGAAGCCCGAACAGTCCCTACTCAAACCAGTACGAAATTCCTCCGGCTGTTTATAGGATTCAGGCAGCTATCTCCACTTCATCTAGGAGAAAACCCAGCTGAAAAGGCTTGAGTTCTCATTAAATATGAAATAATTCCACATATTTCAGCTTTGGTTTGTTTGTAACCACATCCTAGTTTTTCTGAATAGGAATGAAATTCCACTTAGAAATACTAGAGTTTCTTTCACATGATGATCCAGCCCCCACCGCTGTTTGTCCTGCTTTCTGGGCTTCAAACCTGCTGCCCAAAGCTGAACCGAGATCTCTGCCTGCTCGCAGGCTACTACTCCACAAGCGGGGCAAGTGTCCCAAAATAGGCTGCGTGCAGATAGCAAGGAGGGATATGTGTCTGTGCGTTTCTCATAAACTGGGAGAAAAACAAAGCAGCCCTTTACCAGGGGCCTATCTAAGGAGGCGCTGGCAGGAAAGGCGAATGCACACTGACTGAAGTCTGCATATCTCGGAGGGTGTTATATGATCTCTGTCAACACTAATGCATCTTACTCCTTAAAGATTTGCTCTGCTCCTGCTTTATTGCTGTGTGTAGGAGGTTTTTTTTTTCTTTTTTCCCCAAGACTCTTGTGCACTTCATAATTCTTTTTTTTTTTTTTTTTAACTTTTAAGCTGTGGATGTTTTTCTAAGCCCGAGCTCAGCTGCCTCTTTTCCAGAGGACTTGCTGGGCTCTGGGCTCCTGAGAGTGAAATCCTGTCAGTGTACGCCCAGGCTGTGGAGTCACCCACTGCCTAAAAGCCAAACTGGGGAATGGGGTGGGAAAGTCAAGATTTGCGTGATCCGATCTTCAACAGCTATGGGAAGTCACAACGTGCTAGGGATGGAGACGATATCTCAAGAGGTCACCTGGCCTTCCCCTCTCCCTGAGACAGGATCAGCGCAGGAGTGCTTTAATTGCCAAACGTCACTGCCAATAGCTAGCTTCATTGCTCTGTAACTTGATAGTGAAATAAGACCCTTCCTTTCCTTGGTACTTTGTGAATGAAAAGCATGACAGAAGAATTAAACTTCTATTATAATTATCCCAAGAATGCCACCCAATATGGGAAATTTGTGAAGCAGTCTTTTATATTGAGGGTGGTGCAGTGGGAGGACACCAAAGGAGGCTGGGTCCTGCCAGCACTGCTTTAGCTGTTGGTGGGTGGGCTAGTGAGCAGTACCGGGGCTGGCCGAGACCCATGTTTGTGGCTGTTCGTTTATTCAATGATAGCATCTACGTGAGGATCTGATTGTAACACAGAGCTGCCCTCATGTAACCAGAAGTGGGATTTTAACATCATTCTTTAAATTGGCCTGGAGACACACTTTTTGACTGATTTTAAACCTGTCTCCTATCAGTTGGGCTTCCTAGTGCAAGCTGGGAACCACACGGGAGTTCCTACCTCTCTGGTCAATATGGATGTGAGCTTGGTGGCTTGCCTTGTGATGCTCCCACATGTGTCGTTGGTGGGTTGCTGTGGCCCTCGCGCAAGCAGAGTCAGCCTAGAGCTGAGGCACCCCGAGAGCTCCTTTGAGATCTACACCAGACACCTGGCATTTTTTATGACCAGCCCAGGCCCACGTTTGTATGTGCTGTGTATGGCATTAATCTAGCCGTTAGTCTCGCACAGTTGGCTGTGAGATGTTCAGTAAGACTTGTGATCAGCTGGGATCATGTCCACATTCAATCCAGTTCAACGTCCATCCGTTGACGGACTTACAGGAAAAGGGAGGGGAAGGAGGTCTCACTTGGCCCAGCTGTTGCTTGGCCATGAACCGGTTGCTTGAAAATCACTGTGTAACCATGCTGTTGTTCTTCCCCAGGACCTGTTTGGAAAGTCAGACCCCTTCTTAGAGTTTTATAAACCAGGTGACGACGGGAAATGGATGCTGGTCCACAGAACGGAGGTGAGTGATACTCTGACTGGAGTTACTGAAACACCACTAACATTAAATGAGCTCTTTTTGTCTTTTATGTCATTATCTTGTGGATCACTGATAACGGGTAGGTGGGAGCCAGGGATTTCAAAACCATATTGCTACTTGCCCTGTCCAGCTGAGGCTACTGGACTCAAACAGATGAAGACTTACTAAGGCCAGATTTTTTTAAAGAAGAGCTGCAAGTCTCTCTTTATGCTATTCACTACTGTATCTACTAAGCAGAGAAGGTGATAGTCTCTTAACCCCATGACTCGATTCCTTCGACCTAGGTGCAGTTCAGTAGCCTGGGTCCATATTTATTTCATGGAATCCAGGTGTCTCTTGCATGGTCCCAGATACTCTCTTGATCGTGAGGCCCTGTTTAAACATAGGCATGAACCAAAGGGATGAAGGGAGGGGAGGCAAACCATAGCTCCTGGCTCGGCCTCGGTGCTGGCTGTGCCCTGGATCACATAGGCATGGAGTATTCCACTTAGAGGAGCTGCAGTGCTCTGGGCCACCAGCTCACTGAGTGACTTCCGAGCCTGCCGAAGGGGCAGGTGCCATCCTTGTGATTCATGCTGGGGAGTAAGCAGCAGAGAGAAGGGGAAGGAGAAGTGGGCTGAGTGTTTTCAAAGCAAGTGGTGAAGATCTGGATCCCAAGCAGGAGGGTGAAATCGCAGGCCAGCATGAAGCAGAAGGTGCTTGGGTGCTTCTCAGGCAATAGGCTGTGGCAAAGCTGAGCCAGGCTGGCTGCTGGCAGACCGCCGTGAGGCATTTGCTGTGGCACTGCTGCTCCCCCTTCAAGCTTTGCTGTGAGAGATGGGACAATCATTGTCTCTTTTCTTTTTTAAAGCCAGGCCAATAAGTGGGTTTGACGGCTTTTCCCCTCCATCTTCAAAGCTTGTTTCAAGGGAAGAGGCATTTTTTTGCACAAGGTTCCTGCTACCTGGCAGAGGGGGGTGATAGCTGCTGGAGGAGGGTCTCAGGAACAGGCGCGCCAGAGAAAGAACATCCAGTCACGGCTCGCACTCTTCTTTTTCTTTTCCCCTTAAGGCTTGATTAAGGACCCTGCAGTCCCACTGTAGGAAATTATTGTAACAAAACACAAGGTGAACTCCTGCAGAAGGGGGAAGGTGATACTTATTAACAAAATCACCAAGTGAGTTGATTTTTCCCACTGCTGTTTGTTCACTCATAGTTTCCTTTCCCTCACACTTCCCCATGCCGATAAGCCCCAAGATGTGTGTACCAAATGGCCCAGCCAGGATCACTTGTGTGTGACACACAGGAGAAGGGACACCAGCTGCTGAGTCCTCATCACGTCTCTTGGGTTTTTCTTGATTGGTGATGATGACCTACCTTTTGGACAGAACTTTCCCATCCTTTAGGAGTCACCAGGTGTTATGGGGTCTTCCTTTCCTTCAGACTCTTGCTTGCTTCAGCCTATACAGCTTTTCAGAGTTGCTCCCTGTTGTCTGCTTTTCCTTGTCCACGATATACATTTGGGATGTAAACATCTCTGCAGCTACAGCCTGCCTTCTGGTTGGGTGAACAAGAGGAGGACCAGCACATGTGATGGGCAATAACCCTGTTGCCATCCTCCTGTTATCAGAGCACAGCTTTTCCTCAGACGAGTTGTCCACACTGTGGTCGTATCAGAGCACAGACTTTCTGTGCTTGACACAGGCAACACGCTTCACAGTTTTCCTGCTAGGAGCAATGATGTCCTTCGTTATTGATATGGGCCATCCTTTTAGCCCCAGCTCTGGTGTTTTTTCTGGTGCTTTCCCACACACATTTCCAGTCATGTTTCATTCACACTCCCTATTTCTGTTGTAAGTCTCGGCACTGTGGGAGCAAGCTGGGATCATGCTATTTGGTAGTTTGCCTTGACTCAGAAAGTATTTAGATGTATTTTTCTGATGTATGGATTTTGAGTGCCCTCCAGTCCTTTCCTCTTGGAAGGGACATGGGGACTGGGAACGCTACCGTGCCTGGCTGTGGGGCAGCCGTCATTGGGATCTCTGTGAGCAGATCAGATTTATGGGGAGTCAGTTTCGGTACAGCTGATTTTCCTCCAGATTGCTCCCCAGTTCCCTGCCACCCCTAGTCCTGTCCCTTGGTGGCTGAGGGCCTAGCCAGATTTTCTTTTAAGTGGCTGAGGTAGGGGAGGAAACGTTGCATACCTTACAGGCTCTCCAATTGCTTCGTTCTTCCTAGCCCTGGAAGTAAACCGCTGCCCTTGGAGGAATCCTGAACCAGAAGAATAGTTTCGTGTTTTGAGACCGGATACAAGCTAAAAGAGGTTACCTGTTCGCACAGCTTGTGGTGCATGAATACAATTAGCTGTTAGTCCACGCCTAGTATTTGTCATGACACAAGGGAGGCGTCTGGCAGGGAAGGATTAGTATGCTTGTTACAGCATGTTATTTAAGGGAAAGTGTGAATGCCCAGCTGGATGCCGTGTGCCGACACGAGCACAGCTCCTTCCGCACACCCACCCTCAGGCCCCAGTGTCTGGCAGCATATGGGCACATTAGCGCTTGTGTTCCTGGGGCGCGTGGGTTCCTCCCTGCTCTTTCCAACCTCATGGAGGAGATGTTTACAAATTCCTCACCAAACTGTGCTCGCAGTGTCAGGGTTTTTTTCCTGTTCTCTCGCAGGAGCCTGTCTGTAAACATAAAAGCCCGTTCCCTGTGTGGTTATTTGCCAGCTCCGTCCTGTAGCAGCGATGACCTGTTCCTCACCTGGCTGAGCTGGGGCACAGCAGAAGTGCTTGATGGCTTTGGAGAAAGGAGAGGGCTGCTTTTACCTACTGGCACAAATCTCTACCTCTGTCATATCGGCCTTGGCACAGAGCAGGGTTAATCTGCAGTCTACCCTTTGCTGCCCAGTGTCTGAGTTTCTTGATTTTTTTTTCTTCTTCATTTCCTTTTTCCTTTGAACCAGGAGAAACTCGGTTCTTCAGGAAGACCCTGCCGCAGTGAGTTCCACGGGTTATAACGCCTCCTTGCATAAGGAAATGGGGTATTTTCAGGTGCAGCCTTTGTTCTGGCAAGGGCATAGCTTACAATGAGAAGGCACTGTAACATTTAGCTCTGCATAACGCTGACTTTTGAACCTTCTCAAATGGCCATTTCATCAGGCCTATCTCTTGTGATATGAATGAGCGCGCATAAATCAGTTTACCTGTCCCTCCCCTCATTGCTGTTGCTGTCATACTTCCTGTCCCTCCTTTTTCCTCATGAAAAAACATAGTAAAATGACTTCCTGGTGTGAATTTTAGCTGCTGCTTCAGTAAAATGATATAATGAAAAGGCTTTGACTCATTCTCTGCCAGGGCTCCATTTCTGGCACCTCTGAACTTTCTGCCCCAGACTAAGAGTCAGCTGAAACTCTCTTTTTGAGCTGGACATCTTTGTAGGAGAGGGTCTTTGCATGTCCTGCAGGCAACTCTGATATATGCGGAAGTATACCCAGAGCTTACTAGCACTTGCTTAGCCCTCCCGGTTTCGACTAGCAACTGCATTCTCTCAGTAAATGTCAGAAGGTGTCAGTTGTATTTCTTCAGCTCGGGCAGATGTTACACGGACAAGGCAGGAGATGTGAACTTGCTGAGGGCTCTTCTGCTTTGCTTCTTGAATTGTTTTGTCCAACAGGTTTCCTTAATTGGCCCTGGAGGTGGTTAAATCACCAGATGGTGCAAGCAAATATGTTGTACCTCATGCTTGCTATAGCCTAGGATCTGGCAGCTAGAGAACTACTGTGTCTCAGCTGAGGAGGCAGAAAAGGACAGAGGCAGGGCTTTCTGCAGTATGCCTGGCATGCCCCACTGAGAACCTGGTCCAGGGCCTCTCTTGGAGACCCATTCCCTACTTTGTGCTCAACTGTCCTATTTCACGTGTATCTGTTGTGACTCCATCCCTATGTTCCCACCCCACAGGTGATCAAGTACACGTTGGACCCCATCTGGAAGCCGTTCACTGTGCCTTTAGTGTCGCTGTGTGATGGAGATGTAGAGAAGCTGATAAAGGTAACTGTGGGGCCCTTCAGCTGGTATCATGGTGGTCGGCCTCTGTGATCCTCTCCTTCAAACATCTGAAACCCCATGGTGTGTTTATAGGAAACTTATTTTGGGCTCTCCTAAGGGATGGATTGGAAACCTTGACAAATGGTGCTGCTGGCCCTGCCTGTTGTAAGGGCAGCTACATCCCCTTTGCTTAGTGCGGGACAAGTGTGAGCACATATGTCTGTTGCTGACTATCAGGGAGGTGTGGCTGGCACCCAGCAGCAGAGAGCCTGGGGAATCACCAAGGGTGCTCCTGAGACCCTTGTGCTCCAGCCCTCTTGCTCCCAGCTCTCTCCCCAGCGTGGCATCAGCAGAGCAGTGCGAGCGGCACCAGGCAGCTGACAGCCCCTTGGATGGGCTCCCAGGAGGCTGGACAGCCCATGGGTGGTCATGGCACTGGCTCTAGCTGGTGGTGAGAAGTGTGGAGCCACTAAGGGAACCCTGGGAAGGGGTGTTTTGCACAGCCAGCAGGCACCGCTCTTCTCTGGCTGCTGTGCAGTGAGGCAGACTGGCTGCAGAGCCTCCCCAGGCTGCTCTGGCACGGGGCAGAAATGGCCTCTCCACTACAGGCAGGAAGATGAGGACTGCTCATGGGCAGAGCAGAGAGAAAATATGAATTTTTCTCTCCTAATAGGGATTATTTGCTGTGTCTGAGGCTGGTTTGTGCTTCTTCTGCCCTAGGTCATGTGTTACGACTACGACAGTGATGGGGGACACGACTTTATCGGGGAATTTCAGGCCTCTGTGGCCAGGATGTGTGAAGCCCAAGATGCCTTTCCAGTAAGTGCCAATGTTTCCTGGGAGGAAGAGCAAGGAAGGGATAGTGGAGGGGTTGATGGTGGAGTGGTTTATTTAGTATTTTTGGTGCTTGCAATAAGACCTTGAACCAACCCATGTTGGGGTTAGTGAAGGCCTTGAGGAGAGTCCAAATCCCTTTCTCCTCCCCCCCCACACTGTGAGTGAGTCACACTGCTTTTGTAACTAAAACAGCTGAGTTAGAGAGGGCTAAGGCAGTCTTGTCTGAAAAGCAGGCTCTGTTGGGATGTCTGGAGTGGCATCTAAAGTTATCAGAGATGTAATAGTTTGAGGTTCATGTTGCTGACACCTCCTCCTACCTTCTCCTGTGCTCCTTGCTGTGCTATCCCTATGCTTTTGGGGGGCCAGAAGAGGAGGGAGCACCTGTCTTTCCTGTCCCAGTGAATAGCCAGTGTGACATGCTGTTGGGACTCTGTCTGCCCTGCCATAGTGACAGCCTGATCCTGAGAGGTGGTGCGAGCTCCCATGCAACTCAGCATTGAGTTCGTGGCAAAAGCGTCCCCGTCTTTCCCCTGAAGTGCCAAGCAAAAATCTATTCAGATGCTGCTGATTCAAGGCATGTCGTGAAAAGACTCCTGGATAAACAGGGCTTTTTATAGCAGTCATATCTAGGATTAGAAGCTAGAGGAGGTCTTGGCTGTGAAGTGGGTGTATGTAAAACACAGAATTCTTAGTGTAATTAGAGAAGTTTCCCAGCTGGGAAACTGAGGCACAAAGATGAAGTATCGTGTCCAAGATTGTCTGTTGACTGTTTGTGCCGAAGTTAGGGATTGAGCCCCTTTTCCACTGACATTGACCCCTACAGCCTAGCAATAAAATCCTCTTTTCTCCCCATCCGACACTGAGAGACACTGATTGTAAGACAGTTTGATGTGTGTCTGTGCTCCTGTGCCCCTGTGGATAACACGTCTGAGAGTGTGGCATGGGTACGGCTGAGGATGGGCCTCTCTGCCTCCTTCCCTTGCATGACTTGTCCATTACTGTCTCCCGGTGCCCCTGGGAACACCAGTGGCATTTGGGCAGAGATCAAGACTGCCTTGGGAAAGGTCAGGCGCCATCCATTCCCCAGCAAATCCGTCCCCCAGCACGCCCCTGCCGATGCTACTCTCTGAGCTGAGTTAGCTGCAGGCTCTGAGCAGAGGAAGCTGTCTCCAAAAGCATGCAAGCGTTGCTCATCACCGCCTTGTATCGCAGTTCTTCATCCCTTCTCCCTGGGGCGGTTCCTTGTGACCTGTCTCATCCTTTGGTGTGGCCATGTTGATGAGGGTAAATACAGAAACAGGAACAGAGATGCTTTTGCTGTCGGCCAGGCATAGTGTGCTGGCATGTTTGCAGGCGTGAGCATCGCTAGCTGGTCGCGGCCTGTCCGAGATGGGAGGAAGGACTTTTTACCACATCCAGAGCACTTTGGTTCAGGCTCTACTCATAACTGGGTTGAAAGGATGGTCTCCTGTCTGCCTAGAGAAGCTGATGCAGCTGCAAACCAGCGGGGGAAAACATGTCTCGCTGGCCAAACTGTGTTGCTGACTATTTCCTTGAACACTGTTGGTATTCGGAGCACCACCCGCAGCTTCGGTGGTACCTATGGGTTCCTCAGTGAGGCATGCTGGTATTGTTATCCTCATTTTGCAGATGGGGAAACTGAGGCACAGGAGAATTTTGCCTTGTCTGAATGAAGACTTCTACTCCTGGTGTTGTGTTTTGTTTTAAGTAATTCCCGTGCTAGGGTATGGGAGCAAGAAGGTGAGCACTCTTATCTCCTCTACTCCCTTTATGCCCTCTCTGTTCAGCAGCCACTTGCAGTGGCCAGGCAGAGTGCCGGGATGGACGGACTGTCAGATTATAGCTGCGGCTCCGGGCTGGTGATGGCATTGTGGTATTGCACCCCTAGCTTTAAGGCCTCGCTGTCTTTATGGTCTTCCCCGTATTGAGCCTAGAAACTACTTGCAGCTCTGAGCTTTGCTGCAGGCTAGAGCGCCTGGGTGGTAGCAGGCTGTGATCACCTCCCAGTGCATCAAAAAGGACGTGTTTATGGGGACCTCTGATATCAGGACGGTTTGGGGTTAGAATGCAGCAGCAGAGCACCAGCAAAATTTTCTGCAGTTATTGCAGAGTTAGCTGTGAATTCTTAGCTCTGTAAGATTTGGGGGAAAAACTGATCCTTGCGGTGTGTACATGGTCCGGCCTCTTCCTTAGCCACAGCTTTTCCCTCTGGTCTAAGGAATCCTGCTCTACTAAATCGCAGTGTCCCCTGGGCCACATTGGCCGATGAACCAATGCTGCTCTCGCTATGAGCTCTTGTCAGAATGATTCAGGCACTTGTTTTCTGCCCTAGAGGGTTTTTATTGCTATTTTGTTGATGTTTGGGTTTTTTTTCCTGGATGCGCTGGTATTTGACCTATAGTGGGACATGAGATTGCTGAAATTTTTGGCCAAATATGCTTTTATTCATATACACTGCAAGAGCTGCAGTGCAACAGGTAGCTGAGTGCTGAGCCCTGTTTGCGCCTTCTGATTTTGTTGGCTGCCTGGAAGGCTGCCCGGCAAGGTCTGTTCTCACCTCATCCTTTGCTGATCCATCCCTTCTCCAGTCACATGTTCCTCCACAGCATGGTAGTCCATGGCCAGCCCACGGTGCTGGCCTCTGAAGGGCCGTGCCATGCTGCCGGTTGGATGGTTACATCTCAGGATCCAAGCTCCATCCCAGCGCTGCCCTGGACCCACTAAGGTTTAGGGTAGGTGGAGAAAGCCGCATCCAGAGCATCTGTCTCAGCACTGAAGCCTGACTGGGCACCTGTTCTGAGCTCATCTTTTCCTTCTGTATAAAAGCCAAGGGCATGAGCCACCAGGGCTGCGGGGGTCCAGCTAACACAGTGCAGGAAGAGCTGATTGCCACTGATGTTGGATGCCAGGATCTCACCCACCTCTGTCCCTGCCTGTGCAGGGACAGGCAGCTCTGGGTATCCAGCCTCGGTGTTTGTGTGGGCACGTGAATGCTGCAATTGGCATGTGGCTTGGCTCTTCATCCCTCATTCCCACCAGCGTGTCACAGGCGGAAGCACTCTGCTCCTGTCTCCTGGGGAGATTTGTGGCAGGGTTTTCTTCATGGGCCTTCCCTAGGTGAATGCCACCCTCATCTTGTCCTGCAAGATCTGGTGTTTGGGAGTTCACGGACTGTTCCCAAGGGTGCATAAGGGAGCAAAGAAAAGCAGATCTGTGGTCAGCAAGCTTAAATTCACTGCAGAGGGTCTGCCCCTTTCCCAAAGGGAAACAGAGGGGACTGTCATTTGGAGAAGGCTGGAAGCTGCTGAGCGAGGTGCTGCTAGGTCCCATCAGTGCCCGGGCGCAAATGAAAGAGCAGTAGCTGCCACCGTCCTCTGTGTCCAAGGCCTGAGCTGAAACGCCTCCTCCTTGACCTCCTGTGGGCTCTCCTCGGTCCTGCCACTAGTTTGGGAGCAGAGAAGTCACAAGGAGAATGGCAGAGCCAGGCTGTTCTCCTGCAATAACGTGCAAATAAGTGCATGAGTGTCTTGTTTACTGTCTGCTCCTGCCTTCTGGAAGCTCAGGATTGGCGAAACTACTCGGCTTTTGCTTTTGCGTTTGTCTGATCCCCTGTGCTTCTAAATGCAGCTGCCTGCTCTAAATAGCCCTGCAGCCTCAGCGCTTCAGATCCCGGGAGCGAGTGCCATGTGTCTCCCTTGGCTTCCTTTGCCAGCGTGGGGAGTTGTTTGGCAGTGCAGTTTTAAGGGCTGGGTGCCCAGAGCACAGTATGGATTTTGTAGGTTTTTGGTACCCGTTTGGTGTCCATCTCTTTGAGTCCTGATGTGCTGAGCTGATCTCCACTTGTTTTGGGTACTCAAATACACCTGAGCTGGCTTGAGAACTCACCCTGTTGATGGCTCTTTTCCAAACTACGTGTGCTCCTGGCAAATAAAATATAGGTCTGTTTAGCTGCTGAGCCAGAGGGAGGGAGGTGCAGCTGGGTGCCCTATAGTTAAAAACTTGAGCCCTAGGGAAATCTGTGGGGCCTGGTGAGCATGCCATTTAGTGGAGAAATGATCAGGGAAGATTTGGGGTTTGCTGCTGTGGACAAGGGAGGACATTTGCTGTCTTGGTGTCCTACTTTCCTTCCTGACATTGTATTTCCTGCCCTTTGCCTGTGATCTTTCTTCACTGAATCTCGGCAGTCTCCAGCCATGGCCTGATTGTGGGATGGGAGCAACTTGAGAGCTCAGCAGAAAGCGTTGTATTTACTCATTGGGGTCTGACTGGCGTTGATTCCTCCCCTCCACCTCCCGTTGGTTTGAGCATTTCCTCTTGCAGCTCTGCTTAAGCTTTTCCCTTGTAACTACTCTAGCTTTTATCCTGCTGTCTGTACCCTTTGGACTCTTCCTCCTTCCAGCCTCTACCCTCCCTTTCTCTCTCTGTCACTCCTAATCCTTCTCTCCCTGCTCACTTCTGCTCTAGAAACACCATGTTGAGCATTGTGTTTGCTCCAGGCATCTCCTAATCTCTCACCCACTTTCACCCCAGCCTATTGTACTCTGGTGAGCTCTGGTCTCCTTCCAGGTTGTCACCTGCAAGGTTCCTCCTTCTCCTGCCAGCTTCTTGGAAGTGGAGCCATTTTTTTGCTTCCTATTGAACATATTTATTGCTTGCTGGAGGGGAGGACCAGCAGTTACTACAATTGCACTCAGGCAAGCAGAGAGCTGTAAACCAGCTGGCTATCTATAGCACAGTGGTTTTTTGGAGAGGTTTAATGCCTTGCATCAAGGCTCAGGGAATAAAGAGAGTCCAGGCAACAGGAGAGGATGTGATTGCACATGGACCTGCTGTGGGTCTGCTGTCTGTGGCTGCAGGCAGGATAGGTCCTAGCACTGGGGAAGGGTGGTAGTAGAGTTAAAGGATAATAAAGGATGAGCCCTAACCTACTCAGGGCATTGGGACCCTGCAGAAGCTAAATTTACATAGCTGTGAAGAAAATTCCCAAGGAGCTGGGCTGGCTTATCAATACAGTCAAACATCCTAGGCAGAGGGGAATTATTCAGCCTCCAGTGGCTGTGGGAGCAATGGGCCGTGCTCAAGAAGGAAAAAAATACCAGTTAGTCATGAGAGTGGTGCTGTGACTGGTCACACCATGGGGTGCAGAGGCAGGGTCCATGGGCCGATGCTGTCGAACGATGTCTGTGGAGTCTGAAGTGGCTGTGAGTGGCCCTGGGTGAAGCCAGGAGGCATTTCTTTGGCTGCCAGCAGTTCTTTGCTAGCTCTCAGAGGATGGTGGGGCTTGGCAACAGGTTGCTGCAGGGAGCTGAGCCAGATGTTGGGCATCTCAAGTTGAAAACCCTTGGAAAGGAAAAGTAACCCTTTCCCAAGCAGGTCCTGTGCCTCAGTTTCCCTTTCCACAGCAGTAACTTGCCGTGATTCACTCGTGTCTCTTGAGTGCTTTGAAATGCATGGTTGGGAGGTGCCACTGCAGGATGCAGCCAGCCCCTGCGAAGGCAAAGCGGTTCATGCCATCACCATCGCTGCTTGGCATTGGTGGCAGCTGGCCTAGCTCTTGGCTGTGCAAGTCCAGGCGGGCTAATCAGCTCGCAGAAGTTTCTGCTGACTGGGACAGCCCAGCACTGCTTTCATATTGGTGTCTGTGTTATGTGTTACAGCTAGAACTAGAATGCATTAACCCCAAAAAGCAAAAGAAGAAGAAGAATTATAAAAACTCTGGGATCATCATCGTCAAGTCCTGCAAAGTGAGTACAAAGCTCGGATATTTCATTCTATTCCTCACCCAGTTTGAGTCTTTAAATTGCATGGAGCTTTTTTCTGCTCCCTTCTGTCTCCAGCGCTCCTGCGTTTCCAACTGCTGGTCCTGTGGAGTACACAACTTCTTTCCATCTGTTGTTTCTCTCCACTTGGAGCACTAGTGATTGCACAGATTTGCTATCTCATTGGTACCTTGTGCTAGAATAAATTGCTAGGTCATCCCAAGCCCACATGGTGGCTGGCCACGTTCCTGAGGAGGAGCGTAATTCTCATGCAGGCTGTGTCAGCGTGAAGCCCGAGCTACAAGGTCTGCAGAAGCCAATTGCTCGGTGTCTCCTTTGGAGGCAAGGGTTGATTCTGGGTGAGAAAAGTCCTTTTTGTATGCTGTGGGGTTAACGAAGTCTTCCCTTCGTATAGCAGCGGCATACAGGGGGGTGTGTGTTTACAAAGCCCTTCCCATACCAGATCTGCAGATGATGTGAGTCTGTTTTCGCTGTGAGGAGAGGCTTCTCAGGTCAGGTCAGTTCAATTTGCCACCACTGACACTTTTCCTCTCCCCAAGATCTCCTGCTCAGGCCTCTTATGCCAGCTGTTAGCTGACGCACTGGCCCTGCTTGGCCCCACTCCATGCATGATTCATGAAGTGCCAAAATGCTTTCTTGAGAGAGCCAGGTGCTTCTTCCCATTTGCTTTTCCGCATAGATAAAGTTTCCTGAAGACCCGGGAACATGATGACTGAAGACTCAGGCAGTTTCAGGGGGACTTTTTTCCTGCAATGATGAGGGTTGCAGAAACCGTTTCTTTTTTTTCTTTCAGATAACCAGAGATTTCTCCTTCCTCGACTACATCCTGGGAGGCTGCCAGCTGATGTTTACTGTAAGGACTTTTGGTGCTCTTTGTCCAGTAATGGTAACAAATACAAAACTGTCAAAATGGGGGAGGAGTTCTCTGCATGAGACTCTACCAAGGTGGGCATTAAATTATAGGTACAGGTGGCTGAACATTGGCCAGCTTAGGCACCGAGCCAGATGTGGCTGGCTTGGTTGAGTGAGGTTTTACGACAATGAGGAGGTGTCATAGTTCCCTTTTCAGCCATGTGGTGTCAGGAATTTTTGGTTCATTACAGAGATGCTCAGGTGCATCCAATAGCCCAGCTAGCTAGTTTTCAAGACTGTTGTTGAAGACCAGACTTCTGCAAAGACCTTCTTCCAAGTCTTCACAAAGTTTTACCAGCTTCTCTCCCAAGTTTTGCAGCAGTATTTCCTCATTTCTGTCTAAACGTAAGAGTGCTGCCCTCATGACAAGGGGCTGTGCTTCCAAGGACTGGCAACGCTGGCTTTGAGCTCGTTTGGAGGGAGTCTTGAGCAGGAGACCTTGTCCTGGGGAGCCCCCAGGTGCCCTCTTCCAACCCGCACCAGCCTGGTGCTTTTTCTCTTCCAAGGGGATGGCCTGATCATCTCTTGAGGTCTGCCTCTTACTGGTTTTAGCCACCAACTGTTTTTTTGAGCAAGATTTGCTTATTTCAGACTCAACTGAGAGGCTTTTGGCAGTTAATGAGGCAGTATTCTGAATTTTTATTTGTATTTCAACCCTCATTTGATCTGGAGCACGAGCAGTTTGTCAAGAGTAACTAAAAGAGGAAGTTACAACCCTCCAGTGAAACCACAACAGAAAATAAGTGAGCTTTCACCCCTCAGCACTTTAGCCTTTTAATCTCTGCAAACTTTTCTGACAGAGTATCTAAAGAACCCTGGGCACACACAGTATTTCAATTTTTATTTTGTTGTCTTGTCTAAAAACATGGAGGGGGGGAGGAGGAAGAAGAGTTACCATAGAAACAGGAACAAGTGCAAGAGCTTTTTATACGCCATTCTGCTGCTGTTTTGCTAAGGTCTTGGTGTGAAAGAGTGAATAGAAGGGGAAAATTGTTAAGTTTACTGGTAGCACAAAGCTCTCGTATAAATTAGTCTGCCTCCCTGTGTAAAGATCTACTGTTTTTTGAAGGGCACTGGGGTTTTTCCCCTCGCAAAGCACCTGATTCTTTGATTTGTGTTTGCCTGGGTGGATTTTTGCATAGTCTATGGTAGGTGCAATACCCTGCTGAAATGCCAGAGCAGAGAGAAGGAGAGCGCAGTGTACACCCCTGCAATTCGGAAGGGCAGCTTGTGTCCTTGGGTGCACACTGTCTCCCCGACATTCACATTGTGTCATGGGAGACGGCGAGGATCTGGAAGAAAAGGTTGCTGCTGGAGAGAAGCATTAAAATGGCAGGGAAGAGGGGATCTAAAAACAGCATTTCTGCCTGTCTGCTTTGTGCTAGCAGGAGATTAGCTGCATCCCTAAGAAATTTGTTGTCTGAGGGCTGCTTGATCCGTTGGTAGTGTGCTGGGGCAGCACTGCATTATGTACCTGACTCACATGGAGCTACCTCCGTGTGCCTCAGTTTCCCTCTTGCTATCTGACAGCACTAGAGGCTTTCTGAGGCTGGGATCCTGCATCTGTGCAATGCCCAGTGTGGGAGGATTTGATCTCCCAGGCCCTCGTGGTCCGCTGGATTCCGACAGCACAGAAACACGCCAGCAGGGAAGAGGAGAGCTCGGACTGGGCCATCTTCACAGGGAAGAGCACAGTCAGCCTCCCTTTGAGAGGAGCTGAATAAGCAGCAAAACCAGCAGTTGGGGTAAACACTGATACAGAGCAGAGCCCTGTGTTGCTCCCAGGTGTGTTCGTTAGAGGGAAGCTAGCAGAAAGAGCCAGTGCTGCCTCTCCTTCCCCCTTCTTCTTCCTTTCCCTCAAATGTTAGCTTCATGCTGGCTGGGGAGCTGCAAGTCACTTGGGTTAAAGTGAGATGTGAGTCTCACTTGCAGCTGAACCTTTCTTAGTTTGTGCTGAAATTGAAGTGATCATTTTGGCACTGTGCTTTCCCCTTGGTGCATCCAGAAACCAAAAAACCAAGAGATGGTTCCGACAGGCCATTGAATTCCTTGGTAGCAGGAGGAAACCTCAATGGATGGTGGTTTGGCTTGGCAGGAACCTGGACATGCAGATGCCAAAGCATGCCTGGAGAGAAAACCAGAGGGAAACTGAACCTTGGGAGCCCACGCTGTCACTTGTGCATGGAAGCGGACAGGAATAGGGTTCCCTCAGGGATACGCTTGTCTTGTCGTCTCCGTGGATTAAAAATTCCACGGTGTGGTAGACGCATCTTTTGTTTTATTCAAAGCCGTGTGTTTCATAAACTGGGCTACACTACAGCAGATGTTAAAGCCACAAACTGCATATAGGTAAGTCTAAGCTTGCGTGTCAAGGAGGCAGGGTTTTGCTAAGACTTCTTGCATTTTCCTCCTCTGTGTCCATCCACCCTCTGCTGGCTATCTGGGAGGATGCTTCTTGCTGGGTGCCTTCCAGGCCTCTGCCCTTTGTGGCTGTCCTCAGCAGCCCCGGGACTGGGCAGGCTTGCCTGCATCGGGCCTGTCAAAGGGAGTGTCTGGCCTCTCCTGTTCCCTGCCAGCACTATCAAAACAGGCAGCGAATTCGTCTTTTCCTGGGGCTGGTTTGTGTCCTCTGCCGGCATGCTGAACAGTGGGGATGGCCCAAACTGCCTCTGCCTAAAGCCAGCCTCGATCTTGACCTATCATTTACACACGGTCATTTATTGAGTGATTCTCGTCTTTACGCACCCCTGGCTTTGGCCCAGTCGTTAGCGGTTGCTAGCTCAGGAGCTGAGTTTATCCTCTCTCATTACAGATACAGACCAAATCCAGTACAAATCCCCGGAGCTCAATTTAGCCAGCGGAGTTATTTTGGGTTTTGCCTATTTGCTAAGCAAACAAGGCAAATGCAGTCACACCGTCTGCTTGTCTCTTCCTAACTCTTCCTTCTCAGTCATTTCTAAATCTGTTGGCTCATTGTCTCGCTACTATTGACCAGATTTAACCGGGGCTGAGGTCTTACGTATAAGTTCCTACAAATGTTTTTGAATAGACAGCCTGGTAGAGGAAGTGATACATCAGGTCCTTGCTGACAAACAGATGCCCTGAGAGCTCAGTCTACATTGGACCCTGGGGAAGCCCAGTGTAGAGCAGCTCTTACAATGGCTGAGCTGCAGGAAAAGCTCAACTCAGGATTGTGTCTCTATTTTGGACACCAGAGTCAAAGACCTTAAGATCCATATGTATAGGGAACCCGGGCTTCTTTAGTGTCTGTGGAGCTACTTGGTCTCTGTGCTTAACATTTGGGAGATAGGCAGGCCCAGGCAGGAGCTCTGGAAATGGTAATGGCTTGCTCCAGGACACCTTGTGTATGATGCTTGATGCTGAAAAATTCAGGTGTAATGGCAGGTTGCTTTGCCTAACTAAGTATTTAATTGGGGCCTTTTTAGGTAAGCCAAAGACTTTTGTTAAGCTTTCAAAAGTTTTGAGTCCTGATTGGATTGTGTTGTGATCTCAAAGTCAATGGAAAATTGGTGGTTAGGTGTATAATAGTGACTTCTAATAGAGGATGGGTCTGTGCTTCTCTCTTGCAATTCAGGTTGGAATTGACTTCACAGCCTCCAACGGGAACCCACGAGACCCCTCCTCTTTGCACTATATCAACCCCATGGGAACAAATGAATATCTATCGGCTATCTGGGCTGTCGGTCAGATCATTCAGGACTATGACTCGTAAGCATTGTGCCTTTCAGCTTCCACCGTTATTTTACAGACGTTTTCCTGGCTTCCTGAAGGGCTGCTGGGATGCATTTCACCTGTTTCTGTGCCTTGATTTCCCATCTGCAAAGTAGGGGTAAATATTACTTGGCTTTGGAAAATCTCCTTAGGAGAAAGTTGCCATCTATGCAGGCAATTCAATGAGGAGACCATGTAAGGGCAGACAGCATTTCTCCTGTCTCCCCATCCTTGCAGCTGAAAGTAATTTAGTGCCCTTTACTTGGGGCAGTTGGAGACCAGGCATTTGGTGCTTTCTCAGTACAAAGATAGATGCCCTCAGCTTGGTGATATTTGCCATTAGCAGCCACACTGTCAAGTTGTCTTATTCCCCAGCTGCCCTGGGGTGCAATCTGTGTGTAGAGAAAAAAACCCAGAAATCTATTGGAATTGCCATGCTGGGCAATGCCAACTTTTGAGACCAAAAGAGGAAGTTAATTTTTTTAAATCCCCAGCTTCTGGAGGTATATGACTGCAAGAGACTCAGCTGGTTAGGTGAGGGGATGCTTCTAGTCCTTGTGGTTGATAAAGCAGAGCTTGACTCTTTTCTCCCTAAAGGCTAAAAGTCAAAGGGGCAACATCTATTTTCTGTGTTCAGCTCTCATGATTTTTAAAGCCACTATGTCATTTGGGGGCAAGAGAAGGCTGACACCTTTTTTTGGGTCAGCTCTACACCTGGTGCTTTCCTTGCAGTGGACGGGACAGTCGGGTGTTGGCCAGCTGGTAGCACAAAGAGGCCTTTTGTAACCAAAGGAGCATGCCTTTTAGCAAGAGCCATGCAAGCAGACTCTGTGTATATGTGTGTGTAGATACACCCATATGGGTTTTTTTTTTCTTCTTTTTTAGAGATAAAATGTTTCCTGCTCTGGGATTCGGTGCCCAGCTCCCACCGGATTGGAAGGTAAAGTGCAGTGGTGGTCTGCGTGTTTAAAATGTGCTTGTCCTGACAGAGCCCGGGCAGGATTGGAGCTGTCTGGGCTTCCTGGCTGGCTCAGTCAGCAAAAGGTGCTCGGGCAGAGAGGGCCTAGGTGGACGCAGGCTTTCAGCTGGGGGAGGATGAAAAGTGACAGTATGTGTGGGTGGCAAGGTAGGGATGGAGTGCAGGCAGCCAGTTCCTCTCTTTTAAACTGGCATTAAAGCAGCAGCTCCCTGGCATTAATGGGCAAAGTCAGCTGTTGATTCATTTTCCTGGCAGGAGGCAGGAACAGTTCTGGGCAAGGGAAAGGGCTCCTGGATGAGTGTGTCAGACAGAAGCAAAATCTGGAAGGGGGCTGGGAACTGAGTAGCCTCGACATTATGTCGCATGGGTAGAGTCTGCAAGACGTGGGAGTGGATTAGAGCAGAAGGGCCTCCCTATGATTTCCTCGGTGTTGTCAGTGTGACTCACCATTTCCAGCCCAGGATCTCAGCAGGTTTCCTAAAAGCCACATTGATCTTTTGTTGGGCTTGGGTGCAGAAGGGGTTAAAGTCACGACAGTTCTGCAAAGTCATGTGCTGAAACATCTCCCTTGACATATGGCAGAGCGCAGCAGTGCTCTGAGCATCCCCAGCAGTCTGCTGGAGCCAACGCTTCCACCACAAACGCTGCTGCTCCTGCAGGAGGCTTTGGAAAGGCTTTGACAGGCAGGCTGAGGCGGTTCAGCTCCCCCGAAATCCAGCTTCCAGGATGGACCAGCACATGCTGAGAACTGGTTGTTCTCAGAGGGTGTGTAACCAGCATCTCCGCGTCCCTTTTGGTTAAGGGCTCTGTCACTTCTCTCTCCCTTTCTACCCTCTCTGCACCTGGGGACATTCCTTGGTGTGGCTCTGTGCTTTTTACCCCTGTTGTCTGCTTGATAGTCCTTCACAAGCAGGCAGACCTCAAACGCTTCTGCCCAAAAGAGGCCAGTGTCACGTTGCTCCTGTGGTGCCACCTTCCCAGGGTGCTCTGGGACCTGGGCTGCGGAGGCAGAGCCGTCCACCTCGGCTCAGTTGCAATGGGATTGGGAGAATTGCACCCCATTCCTGGAGTCACTGCTAGCCCCATCGGCTGAGTGACTGTGGGGAAGTCGGTCATTTCCTCTGCCGTTTTCTTCAACTTATCTTTCTTTAGCCTGTGAATGCCTCAGGGCTCTGGCTCACCCTTTCTTTTGTGCTTGTACAGCCCTTTGTGCGGTGGAGTCCCAATATTTCTATTGTAGTAACCGAGACTAGACTGAGAGGTGGGTGCTGGAAGGTGGCAGCTAAGATGAAAACCGAGGGGCAGGGCTCTTCTAGCAGTAGTTGCTTTCTGGTGAGGAGCTGTGATTTACAGCCTTGACTCTCCCCGCTCCATAATGAGTTTAAAAAGATGTTCTGGGAAAACCACGGTGTTTCATTACTGGCTGGTTCTTTTGGCTGCTTTCTTTGCTAATGTCCTTAATGTGCATTATTTCTGCCTGCTGTTTTTGCTATAGCCCCAACCTCTGGCGTGGGGTTGGGGTTGGATCTTAGAAAGCTTTTTGTTTTCTTTGCAATAGGCATGGGACGAAGGGGGGCAAGTATTGTTCTGGGCTGAGCAGAGAAGGGCATATAAGTCATGAGCAGCCGTGAATAGGACCATTAACCTTTGTGTTGCTGGCCCTCAAAGCTGGGGATGCTCTGCCTGCTGAGGCCTTGTGCTTTCTTTTGGATACTACTGCTAATAATACTAATAAAGGGACTGCTCTGGTGCTTCTGTGGTTTGTCTGGACCTGCTGGCTGGAACTGAGCCTGCTCTTCAGAGGGAGAGCCTCTGGCCCTCATGCTCTCTTTTCCTGCCTTTTCCAGGACAGTAGGTAGTTGCTGCAGTCTCTCTCATAATTCCTGCGTGTGGCTCACCTGCAAAGCCCTCGATGAGGAAAAGGCTGGCTGTATCAATGACTCGGTGTACACCAGCACACCCGCAGCGCCCTGTAGGCACACTGCAAATCTTGAAATAATGCTGCTTGCCAGTGAACTAATGCTGACAAGCCCATCATGCCCGAGCACCGCCCTTGCAAACCCTCCCCTCGGGCAGGAAGCTTACATAAAAATCCCCTGGTCTTGGACCCACACCCTTCCAGTGAAGGAAGACCATCTGGGCCATAACACGTATTCAGACTCCACTATTGGAAAACCAGTCCTGAGCCACTCATCACTGCCATGTGGGCCACCACCAGCTGCAAGCCACAGCTTGAGGTCCACTGCCCGAAAAGGCTGGCTCTTGGAGGCAGGGAGCAGCAGAGTCTTAACAGTTTCCACCTAAGCTCCACGTTTGCAAGGTCTCGAGCCTCTCAGCTGGCCTTGACTATGGGGTAGAGCCCAGAAGCAGGGAGTTTCCTTCAAGACAGAAAAGGCTACAAACTATATTATTCAGCATCAAGTCTCATTTTTTAAACTCGGAAGGACGCAGCGCTATTGAGAACCCATGTAGCGCATGGTGTGTGAAAGGCGACTGCCTTCTATGCCAGCTGCGTTTACCCAGCCATTGTCAGCAACGAAATCAGGCCCTGTCGCACCCTGATGATGCGGCTGCTAGGCTGGCGACGATGCGATAAAATAAACAGGGCACATGTGTGTTGGTGCTGCTGTGCTGTGCATTTGCCAGTGGGCCTGAGCGCAGAGGAGCAGTAGATCAGGGATGTTGCTGGGCTTGCTTTTTCTGCCCCATCTGCATGTTACGATTTTTACCATTTCAAGCCTGTCTCTCTGGCCTACAGGCAGCCAAAATTCATTTGACTCAAGTGGGAGCTATTGCTGTTTGCCAGTCAGAGGAGATCCTTCCGTGTGCACTTTGGAGCTGATTCATCCTCCTTGGCCAGTAAATGTCTCTGGTCTGTCACTTCACTAGTTTTTGTGGGAAAATCTTGGTAAGCAGCTTCCAAGTAACCACAATCAGCTGTTGTCAGGGGTGTTATTATTTGGGGAGAGAAATCAGAATGGAAAATGCAATGGGGCTGGGGAGAGTATGGTAGCTTGGGCTGCTTAAAGGGCTGGCGGGGTGCGGGGGAACAGGCAAATTGTCTCTCTGAGCAACCCACTCAGGGCTTGTGGGTGAAATATATCGCTTGGCTCCAGCACCGCTTCGCTAATTGCCCTGGGTGCGTCACTCTCTGCTGTCAGCCTAAGGAGGCTGAGCAATCAAGGCCGCTGGGACCGTGGGGATGATTAGGCCCCGAAGGCATCAGTGACTGCGGGTAAAGCTGGGCTGCCTCAGCAGCGATTACATCTGAACTGCGGACCTCTGGCACTCGAAAAGCACCTCCATCCTGGTAGGCTAGAAGGCAAGTCACCTAGCAGAGTGTAAAGAGCAGGGTTGTGTGCTGAGAGAAGATAAGAGCAGTGAGCTCAGCCCAGGAGGCTGGAAATGGTCCTTGCTGCTAGTTTAGATGCAGATAACCCGTTGAGGATGCTGTCTGGTAGCCATGTGGGAAGAGTGGGACCTTATTCCTCTGCCCAGTGTGGCACTGTCTGCCCTCCTGCAACGTGCTGTAGAAACCTTTCTGTCTGCTCCTCCTGCTCCCACAGGCCTGGGGGCCATACCAGAGAAACCACCTTATTCCCCTGCCAGAATGATTTCTAAACCCAGTTAAGCCCTGGCTGGAGAGCAGCTGTCCATCCCTGGAAGTTTGATGTGTGTGTAAAGATCACCTGCCTGGAGTAAACCACTCATTTTCTCAAGTTAGCGGCGGTGGTTGCCAGTGCCCAGAACAAGCACAAATGCTCCATCAGCCTTAGTCAGGCACTTTTGATTTTTTTTTTTCAGTTGTGAAATGATTTCCACACTGTGAGAATTTGAGATGAATCCTGCTCTCTCAAGCAAAACCTAACCAGAGCCTGTTCTCCTCTACTGTTCTGCTTTCCAGCGCCCCCTCCAATCCCCCACTTGCTTCAGCCTCTTTGAATCCCCACCAGCTTTGCTGATGTCCCACAGGTTTCACCCATGCAACCTCCCTGCACTGCTTCATCACTCCCTCACCTTCCCCTGCCCGGTCCAGTCACAGAACTATGCCCAGGGCTCAGGTCCCTCCAGCTCAGCTCACTCAATTAAGGCAATCAAGACTCATAGCTTCAAAGCCAAAATAACTGTTCTTCATTGAAACCAACATCTTTCACTTCAGGTGCTCGGTTGGAAGTAGCTTGGCTAATATGCCCCTTGGGGAATATTTGCATATAAGACTTTGTACCTGCAGTAGGTAAAAATCTGACCATGCTGACCAGCAGCAAAGGGTGGCTATTGTACACTATGAACCGGAATAAAAATGGGGAAGATCATTAAAGAGAACAGTCATATAAGTCGTGCTTTATTCTCATCGTGCTCTTGTTGCCATGGCACCACCAAATACTTTCAAAGAACCAATCTGAATGAGATATTTTGCACACAAAAGTCTTGTTGGAAATGTCAAAGAACATCTTGAAATGTAACAGCTCTGTAAAGAGCCTCAAGCAGTTTCCCAGTAGGAAACAGGAGAAGGAAGCAGATGGGTTTCAATTTATGTGGGATGAGGCAGAGGCAAAGGCAAGGCAGCTTCGTAGCGACTGATGCTTAAAATCTAAGCCTCACCGGTAGCTTTTCTGCTTGGGTTTGGGAGCTGTGCTTGAGGTGTGCTGCCCAGTAGCTAGCCAGACTCATTTTCTGACACAGGCAGTACGGCAAATTCGAGCCAGCCAAAAGAAATGTGTTATTTTTGTATCTGTGGAGCTCAGAGTGTCAAATTGAAGCTGGCAGCTTCACTGGGGTGTGTAGCAAGACACGCCACCCCCCAAGGCTTTCTCTCCGTTTGCGCATAGGGTACCTGAGTTATGCTGGGCTTCAGATCACTTGGGGAGGTCACAGTGGGACTAGGACTCGATTCCAGGTTTTCAGGCTCCCAAACCAGCGCTGTTTCCAAAGGCCATTCTCTGTCACGACTCTCTGACCATGCTTCTGGAAAGCACATTCATAATTCCTAATGGGAAAAGATGGAGCTTCCACCCTCCAGCCTCTCCCCCTTGCACAGGTGGACCAGAATATACCCTGACTGAATTTCTTACCCATCATGACTGTTTGAGAGAGTTTATCCCTGTTGGGAACAATCTGGTAGTGACAGTCCTGGTGAATGTGAAACCCGTAGATACTATATATACATTTTATCAGACTCCACAGCAACTACTTTACAAACTAGGGAGCTGAATAAGGACTGAAATCCATTTTTTTTTTAAATTTTGAAGCCCTCCTGTTGAATTTTCTAGCAGAGATATATATAATCTGTGAAAACTCCAGAGGAGGTTTTGAAACACTTCTGCCACCCAGGGGGTCTGCTTTGCAGCTAGTACTGCAACAAGTGAGGAAAACAGCTCCAAACCATTTCATTACTGCTTAAAAGAAAGAGAAACCTCCTGGTTTGGGTTGCAAAAAAGAAATATTTTTGCCTACCTTGTCTACAACTGTTTGTATAGCAGAAGTTGGAATGTGCACTGCCCTGTGCCCTTTTAGGGTTTGCCCAGGCAAAGTCGGACAGGCGATGTTTTCAGAGTTCTGTCCCAGGTGGCCTTCTTCCATGAGTTGGAGGAGAAGGGCTGCTTTTGGTGGAGGAGGTGCCTGAGTTTCTCTCCCCACCTTGCAGCCTGGCATCTCTCTGCACAGCTAACTGGACATGCCAGTTCCTCTTCTGAACCTGCTCCTCTCTCTGGGGTGAATCACAGTGAGATTAGGGCTGGGATTTTCTAAGCCAGACCTGGGGTGTGATATGAAGCCCATGGGGTACTCTCTGCTCACATTGGGGGTTGAATCTGATTAGACGCATCCATAGAGGAGAAATCCTTCACAAGCTACCACATAAAAAGATACTGAGTCTAGCTCAGAAAGTCCATTAGCTAGAGGCCCTGGCAGACTTAGCCCAGCTACCACAACTGGTATGTGCCTGTCATGGACTCAGTCCAGTCTGGTATTATTGGTATGAATGAGAGCATTATTGATTGCACTCAGCTGACATGAAGATACCCAAGCAGACTGCTAACATTTGCATGTACAATAGCTAATCAGCTTTACAGCATGGTAAAGAGTTTTAGTGTGACCTACCTTTATTTGTTGTTTCCCACCCTACACTGTCTTGCAAAAATAGTTTCTGCTGCTTTCGACACAATGCACATTGTAATTGGAAATTCTGAATCAGATGCAGTCTCAGGAAGACTTCTGCTTCACACTGAGCTTTAGAGGACATTGATTTTGCTCGCTTTATGAATACGCATGTCCTGAAGTGATCCCCCTGACTGAGAATCTCAGCAACCCACCACCTTTGTGAGAGGGAGAAAATATCTTTGTTTTGAAACTCTGGTATGAACGAAGTAGGATCTTTTCATTTTAGAGCCCTTGGACTAGTCACTTAAAATCTGAAATCACTTCTTCAGTTTTTAGAGGTGCCTAAATAGAGAGTTGTGTGTCCTTGGTGCTGCTGAGAGTCTGCTCCTTAAAGTGCCTATATTACAGGTAGCAGAATTAGGGCGTTAGGCACATGCTAACGATTTGATTTGATGCTTATTCCCCAAACACATTGTTCATCCACGCCAACACCGGCAAGGCTCATATTACAATCCAGGCGTCCCAACTCCTCTCTTGCACCTGAGCTATTCGACTGCACTGTCTTTGGTAGCAGAGATAGGTTCAAAGCAAGCGATAGCCCATATTTTTGTGGTTTGAGGCTGGTGCTAGTTCTCCTGAGAAGGGATTTGCTATCAGCACTGCTGTTTGATTTCTCAGTGGCTCAGCTACTGCAACAAGCTGTGGCAAAGGATATCTCCTGTTGCCAGCCTCCCACAGAATCTCCTCATGAGAGCATCTCCTCCGGGTTGGGAGGGGATGGTGGAAAACCTGGAGCATCTTGCACCTACATTGGAGGAGGGATGGTTACACGGTCAATGAAAACAAGTGCTGTCTGTGCTGGTACTTGTTGTCCACCATGCCTGAGCATTCATATCACCTCTCCTGTGCTGGCTTTCACCATCATGATGACCCAGATCAAGAAGCTAATCATTTGGTGCCACCTTTTACAGGTTAGCCATCAGCCAGATCAGTTCCTGACCTCAGCCTGCTTTGTGGCTGCCCAAGCACTGTTGTGGGCACAGAGGAAGAGGCAGGAGTTTGTGAGGCGTGCTGGGACCTGGAAGAGATGAGGGACAATACTCTGGCAGCAGCATGCACTTGTATCACTTTCCAGTGGCTGTGGAAGTGTGTTTCCAGCATTCAGCGAGCAAACGAGCAGTTCCGGGAGCTTTTTCTTTTCTGCAAGGAAAAGATCCTTCCTCCCTTGTGCTGCACAGCGCTGTTTGCAGGGAGATGGCGAACTGGGATTCTGCCAGGACTGGGTCTCCCTGTGATGTGGTGATTGAGGGCCAGACCCAAACCATGCAGCATCTAGCTAAACTTATCAGCGATTGCAAGCATCCAGCTCGGCAGTGACCTTCCATGTTAACTGAGGTTCTTTTCTTCTCCCCAGGTGTCCCATGAGTTTGCCATTAACTTCAATCCCACCAACCCATTCTGTTCAGGTGAGTACCCAGCATATCTCTAATACTCCTGGCATGCCTTCAGTGTCTTCTGTCTTCTCCTTTGCATTTCACCTATAACTTGCCTTAATTTTTCAAAGGTCTGGTCAGAGCCAGACATGAACAGTGGAGTGGAGTAAGAACAACGTGCTCGCTCAAAGGAAAACAGAGGAACTTTGGGGGTAGGAGGTCCCAGCGCAAAATAAAACTGGATTCAGACTGCCTAAAATATGCCTTCATTTTGATGTGTCCCACCAGCCATCTGCTCCTACAGCAAGCTAGTAAGAAACGCTAGGCCTGGAGACCAGATGGGGAATTCAGACTTACCTGCCCCTTAGTGCTTCTGTAGTTTATTTAGGAATTGGAAGCTGATCACAGTGATTGTTGAAGAACTGCTCAAGTCATAAATGGTAGGGGCTACCATGGGCTGCAGAAGTCATCTGATTTGACCTCTGCTTTACCCCAAGGCTGGAACTTGGTCAGCCTTCAAACCTCATTCACTAGTCACTGGGTGACTATCTTCTTGCTAATGCTGGCAAACAGTTTAGAAAGAAACTGTTCCAAGGTTAGCTTATTTTTCTGCCTCCTGTGAGCTGGGAAGGACGGTCCTGGCTAACCAATTGGCAGAAAAACCTTCTTGGACAGGTTCATGGGGTGACAGAAGCAAAAGAGTCTCTGATGGCTTGCAGGTTGGAGTGGTGCTTCCCAAACACTTAAAGAAATAAGCTACCTTGTCTATCTAGTTTTTGATTACATTCAGAGACCAGGAAGTGCTTTTCTTTTTGCTCTTCATCTTTGTCTAGTATGGAGATTTTTGCAGAAACACAAGGAAAACTTTATTTGAATGTGAGTGCTGTGAGGTCTCTTTTATTGAGAAGGACTGAAAATCTACTACAAAGTGACCGATGAGCAAAGCACTGTTTTTAGAAAATTTGAGTGCAGCTAGATGAAGCTTGATGAGCTGGATGAGTTTGAGGAAAAAATGTTTTGTAACTTCAGACCACATGGAATTATTAGTGAATTATGTTTGGAACATGGAATTATACTTGTGGCTGGCTGGGACGTTGCCTATTGTAATGTTTGGCTTCTCTGGTTTCCCTGAAGGTGTGGAAGGCATTGTCCAAGCATACTCAGCCTGCCTGCCTCACATCCGCTTCTACGGACCGACCAACTTCTCTCCCATCATCAATCACGTGGCCCGGTTCGCAGCTCAGGCAACCCAGCAGGAGTTTGCGACTGTAAGTTTGACTGTTCCTCTCTTTATCGATGTCACTGCCTTGGCTCAGCATTTCGCAGCGAGTTGTTGGGTTGAACATCTAGGTGTCCCTTTGGGGATGTGAGGTCACAAAAGGACCAGGTGGAAAAGACACACTACAGAATTTAATCCACCCAGATCACCCAGACACCCTGGTAGTCATCAGCTCTGACTCTGTTGACTTCTTGGATGGTCTGATAGGTGCTATCTCTCTGGCATGGACCTCAATATGAGGAGTTGTTACTGTCCACCATCATTTAGTTATTCACTGGGCTGATGTAATCCTAGGGTGTGTCACAGCTTCCCCATAAGGATGGCCCTGCTCCTCATCTGTGAGAAGCTGCCATGGTGGATTCACTCAGGTCAAATGTAAAAGTCTGTGGCAATATGCATCACCCCAGCTTGATGGTCCAATAAGGCCATGAAAGAGATGATCCACAAGATACGGAGGAAGAGAGAGGACAGAGGGGGTGGTGGATAGGGATAGTGCTATGCTATACTAGGCCAGTCTTTACAGCCATGTGATGGTGCATTATGCCTTTGTCTGGGATCCTGGCTTTTCTGCAGGCAGTTTGTTCTCTTCTAACCTGGCACTGGAAGCAAGCATGCTCTGAAGGCAGGAGATGAATGTGGTGTACTGGATCTTACAGAGGGCACACTGAGAAGAGGTAGAGCAAAAGACTCACTGGATTACTGGGTGTTTAAGTCATCATAGTAGGCTCTGTTCACTTACTTACACATCAGGAGAGGCAAGGCCTCAGTTCCTGTGTGGGAGGAGGCTGCTGCTGGTATTTAGGTTTGTCATAAAGGGCCCTATATCTGGTGTCAGTTTGTGACTCTGGGGATGCCTCAGGACTGAGTAGGGCTGGCAAGGTGCTCAGTCCATGTTAGGTGCCTCAAGCTGGACAGGTTGTAGGTAGGGCTAAGACCAAGGCAGAGCTGCACTCGAGGACACTTTGCAGTAGCTACAGGCCTGCCTCTGGGGACTTGGGGCTCCTCGTTGCAATTACCAGGAACTTGCCTCAAACCCCAGTCGTGTCTCACAAGCTCCACCTCCAAGAGCATGACACCACTTCAGAGCCCTGACTAATGAGACCTTAAGCAAAAAAGGTTTAGGAAAATGAGCCCAGTCAGCAAGTGCCTTTGCTACTGGCAGAGTGTTTCTAAAGGCTTATCTTCCTTGGGCTCTTCCATCCAAGTTAATTGGGTTGCCCCACTCCTGATAAGTCCATAAGTGTTTCTGTTCTCGCCACTGGGATCAGGGCATCAGCCAGCCCTCTCTCCTTTCTCCTGGCAGTGGCTGACTCCACTAACAGCCTCAGTGTAAAGCCTCAGTATCTCGCTTTTCTTCAGATTTGATGGTACGGCAGCAGTCCCAAGGGGTTTTGGCAGTGGCAGTGGAAGGCAAGGCCTGAGCTCTGATTTTGTATCTCTGCTTTCCCTTTGCTCCAAAGATGGAAGCGGCGAGGCAGGGTCCTTCTACCAGGAGCATCCCTTGAGCCACAACCGCTGTGCATGGGGGAAGCAGGAGGAACCTGGGGACCAGGCATCGTTTCTGTGCCCTCCCAAGCCCACTCAAGTAGCCATAACGCTGTGGGAAACATGGTGTGGAGCCAGCCTCAACCCTGGCTAATCGCAGAAGAAAGTGCCTGGTTTGGATTTAGCAAAAAATAATATAATAAATTGCCAGGTGGGAGGAACAGCCAACAGGATGGCAGATGATTTGGACTGTCTGAAGTCTCATCATGTCTGTGATTTCACTGATAAACTTGCTTTCCCAGCTACATGAAATGTTTAGCAGACAAAAACTGGTCGATGATCCCAAACTATTTAGGGGAGCTGAGATTAAAGCTGTCCGCAAACAATTGAGGGAAGAGCTCCTCATCCCTAGTGGCTGAAATGCATCTGCTATTTCTTTGCCCCATGTTGATGAATGGAAAGCACTTGGCAGAGAGTTAAAACTAACCCTGTCTATAGAGCCCAGCCATGGGCTCTGTTAGCTGTCATCACTTTAGAAAGAGAACGTAGAGTCGTTGCAGATGCTTCTCAGGAGAAAAACAAAACAACAACAACATCAAAACGCAAGCTTGACAACAGTCAACAAAATTGCAGCTATTGAAAATCCAAAATTATTGGGGAGTGAATTGAAACCAAGGCAGGAAATGCCATGAGTTGTGTGTCCCTTGAATTTATACAAATGTCTTGAGTAGCATGTGAAGTTCTGGTCCCCCTCATCTCAGAAAAGATCAAATAGCCCTGGTAATGATAGTGAGAGAGTTGACCAAGATGTTGAGAGTCATGGAGCAGTTTTTCATATAAGGAGAGATTAAGACCAGGACCCAGTAGAAGAGATGCATAAAATCATGAATGGCAAAAAAAAAAAAATTGATTGATTTCCCCTCTAATTTTTATGGACAAGACCTGTGAGATACCTCAGGAAATGACTTGATAATGGATCTCAAATAAGCTAAAGGAAGTGATTTTTTTTTTTCCACAGAATGCACAATGGCATTCTTACAGTACATTATATTCTTGCAAAAGGAGGAATGATAGACCTGGAGAGTGTGGTCCTCTTGCTTTCAAAATAGTCTCCTGCTTCTCTGTGGTGCAGGATTAACTGGACTGTCCTGGGGACCACAAAGGAACTAGGATGGTGATAATGCTGCTGTAATAAGAATGGGAAACTTGAGCAACTGGAAAGAGTCTTTTTAAACCTTTGGCTTCTTTCACTTCAACACACAACAAGCAGTTGGAGGAGGATCATCTTGGTTAAAGCATCTCCCTCTCCTCAGTGAAGATCTCTGAAGAGATCTTCTTGGAGGGACTTGGTGGTATACTTCCAGCCTTGAAAAAATGAGAGAGCAACCCCATTTGTTTCCTTACCACTGCTTCCAGCACAGCATTTGTGATGTGACTGATGATTGAAGCTGGACCTTTTGCTTGCAGAAGATCTTTTTAGTTTTCCTCCTTGACTAGAAAAATGAGAAAACCATTGGATGGCTCTATTTTACTGTTGCTTTTCACACTACTTGGACAAACAAGCTTGGATTCAGAGCCAGAATTTGAGTTCCCAAGCAGCTGCTTCCAGCCGCTCAGCAGTCCTTGAAGTCACAGTTAATTAGTCCATCAGACTATTTACATCCATATGGCAAAAAGCTGCTTATTAGCACAGAGGCCCCCTACAACTGTGCTCCATTGCACCAGGCCATGAGGCTCTTGTGTGAGAGACAGACCGTACCTGAGTGTTATTTGGAGGGTGATGCTGGAGCAAGAGGATAAAGAGATTGTGGTTTAAAGAGAATCAGGTTAGCTGGAATCGGGTACAACTGCTGACATGTCTGGATCCATGTGCCAGGAGGCACTGGGGAGCTGCAGCCATGAGTCCAGCCATGCCACTGGTAATTAAGATGCCTCCTTTGTGGTGGGAAGGGCATCTTAAGACTGTAAAAAGGAGCTCATTTGGCTGCCTGGCTGTGCCAGGAGCCCCTGACACGGAGGCAGGACCCAAAGAATTTGTTGCACTGTCTCAGAGATGGAGTCCCCAGAGAGGGAGCTGGAGAAACAGATCCTCCTGACACCCTGCCCTATGTGAACAAACGTGTGTGGGCAGCAATGTGTGTAAGGGCTGTTCCTGACAGCGTTCACAGTTGTAGTCATTTGTTGAATGGAGCCCTCTGGCCCGCAGCAGGAATTGCAGCTTAGAGGGGCTCGGTGTGGATCTGCCCACTGCTGAGCTGCCTTTTCACACCAGCTCTGTTGCCTCAAGGATGAGGGATTGCAGTGTGAGCTCTGCGCCGAGTTACTCCAGCATATCTGAGGCTGCCTTAGCTGGCACAAGTGACCTGTGGGAGCGAAGCAGCATTGCTTGAAGGCTTTTTCCCTGTTAAAACCCAGTTGGGCTCCACCCTTCCTATTTTGAGGGGGAAACCATTCTAGTCTTCATTTCCAGAGTCTCACGGTTTCTCCAGCTGTCTGAAACAAGGGCTCGCTGCTCTTCTTTTACCTCTTATTGCTCCATTAGTGCTGTGGGCTGATTTCAAAGCTTTTGTGGCAAACTGGCTTGCACATGCCCTCAGGAGCAGAAGGCACCGTCTGCCCAAGGAAGCCAGCAGGTCTAACCCCACTCCCTGCAGAGAGCAGGAAATAGCTTTCCGTGCTTTGTGGGCCAAAACCAGTTCAGTTTGGGCATAAGCACATGCACGGCAGGAGCTGGTTTGGGGTGAGCGGCTAATGTAAAAGCTTTCTTGCTTCGTAGTTGGAGCAGCGCTGGATTGCACCTGAAACCATGCGGTCTTCTCTCTCAGGGTACCCATTTCCTACCTTTCCTTACGTGCTCTTCTTTCCCCAGCTATGGGCACAAGGAAATACTGCCTTTTTGTTCTCTTTTTTAGTTTGACTTCCTAATTAAAACAGCGACTTCAGGTGCTGTCTTTCCAAGGGAATCTTAATGCTTCCTGCCATCCCCTCCCTGATCTTGATGTCTTTTCAGCGCTTCCTGCTCCATCTTCCCCCTACTTAGAAAAGCTCCTTGCTGCCAGAGTCTCTGGTGCTAGCTGCAGTTATGCACTTATCTTGTCCAGATTAGTCCTTATTTTTAATTTTCTCTTTCTATGTCAGAAATCGAGAGTGAGGAGGGGAGAAGCCCACAGGCCTTGCATTGAAGCGCAGCACTAATCATATGCAAATTGCACCCCTCCGTTGGCTCTAATAGTTTAATGAAAGGAGATTTTAAATAATATGCACTAAAGTAATAGTTCCTTCATAGGCAAGTCTGAATTGGCTCTTTCTTTTTTGGAAGCACAAAGAATTATTGATAAGGGTTTTCACTCCCCTGTGGCCTTCTCCTCTTTGATCCAATCTTAAATGCATACAGCAAAACCACCCTCAACAATGTCGTCTTTAATAATAGCCTCATGACAAAGAGCCACTGGCTGGGCAGATGACAGCAGCCTCTTTTCAGAGAGAAAGGCACGTTTTATTTTTAGGCATGAAACCAGCAATGAGTGTTTTTGTTTGCTTTGTAAGCACATTGGAGGGCACCATCAGCCAGCTGAAAAAAATGAATAGTAAACAGTTCTGGCATGGATCTGTTGAGAGGTCGGGAGGTTTGGGAGACTCAGTGTGACTGTGCAGGTGGAACTCAGCTCCACATGGCGGCTTTCCTAAGCATGGAAGGAAATGTGCAACCTGGGCTTGCGTTTCTGACCTGTGGACAGAGCATCCTCGCTTAGTCCCATCTCCACTCCACCATCATGGCTTGAAAAGCCATTTGGGAGGCTGTTTTTCCAGCCTTGGCTCTCCCTGCAACTGCCTTCAGCTGCTCTGCAGATGCTCCTTGACTGGTGGGAAAACACTGACTGGTTAAAATTGATGTGTGTGTACTGGATCTTTTTCTGTTGACCCTTGGGAACATAGCAGTGTGGTTGCAATGGGTGGGTTTTGCTCATGGGGGATTTAAAGTGCAAACCAGGCAGCAGTGACTGTAGTTGCTTCTACTTCTCCTCCCCACAGAGCAGTGGAGTTGCTAGAAGGGAGGCCCCGGTCATGTGAGGTGCAGAAGCTACATGGCCAGAGAGCAAGGGCACCTTCCGAGGTGGGGCGCCTAGTCCCAGCTGGGGGGTGCCGAGGTGATGGTGCTCGTAACACATTATGGACGATCTCTCTGTGTGCAGGCCTAGACCTTTCCAAAAGTCACTTGTACATGATCAGCAGCTTTGGCTTTACAGCTGGCTTGGTTGCCCAGACGTTGTTGCCCATCTGGCTGCCCAGATCTTGGCCAGCCGGCTGGGCAGTTCTTCACAGAGGCACCTCTTGTGCCTGTCTGAGCTGGATTTTTCTGCACCAGCTCCATGGAGAGCAGCAGAGGCGTCCTTGGGTGGGCAGCTGGGGTGATGGCATGCTGAGAAACTGCCTGGGAAGCTTGGCAGAACTGCAGAAAACGCAAATGCAAACGCCACTCTCGCCCGGTGCCGGCCCCAGGATCGTGCTCGCTGCCCCGCTCTGGCGGTGCTGTGGGCAAGCCTGCGCAGCACACGCCCGGCTGTGTTGGCCGGATCTGAGCCCTCCTTTTCCTCCTGGTCTCATTAAGCTCCCGTGTGGCAGAGGTGCTTTTTCCTAACATTTCAAATAAACCCAAAACCCCTTGTACTTTTTCCATGGCAACGTGGATCACAAAGGAGCTGCCAGCTCTTAGGGGAGGGAAGCACTAAAACGTGTGCGTGTGTCGGGGCCGGGGTGGGGGATGCGCGAGAGAAATTATGGGCATCTCACTCGACTCTCAGGGAAGGATTAATAAGCTTTGGGGAATTAAAACACACCTTTCCATCAGGATCCTTGCTTCCCAAACCTTCTCTTTTCTTCCTGCCCTCTGTTTAATGCCACCTAATCCCTTGAAGTCTTGCTTATGCATCCAAGTCTAATTGCTGATTTTGTTAACAATCAGTAATTATCCCCCAAAGCTCATGTTGGATTCAGACATCAGCCATTTTAACAACAAAAAGAGGAGAAACAGTGAGCAGTGCTGCCTGGTCAGACAAGGTTTGTGTGCTGAACACGAAGAATGATCTCGAGCCAAGCACACGGGTTTGTATGACGGGGTGACGTGCTCTGCGCTATGTGCTGAGAAATTTTTTTTTTTTTCCTGATTCAAAGTTTTACCTGGCAGCCTGTGAGCCCGACAGAGCCAACCCGGCTCTCTCTGGGTGCGGGGAGCTTTTTGGTCTGCAGCTTTTACCATCTCATCATTTGCCTGGCCCTCCCTTTATTCCGGCTGAACTTGTGTTCTGCTGCAGCGCCATTAGTGCTTTGACATTGTTAAAAAAAATGGATTTTAAAAGCACATTTGTAATTAGAGCTTGGCCCTTCCTGCACGCTTTCAGTGAGAGACAGCAGCATTGAGTAAACCACAAAGCAAATAAATGAGGACCAGGCCAGGGGGTTACCGCGCCGTTCATTATCTGCACATCGCCACAGCCTCTCTGGCAGGGAGCCTCATTGGACTGCATCTCCTTTCTCTCCCTCTCCAGAGAGCTGGTTCTTTGGTCCAGCTTTGATTTCACGGCACTGTGCAGGATGGCTGCACAGAGAGAGTCCAGTGGCTCCGATGTCAGTTCGGCAGAGATATGCGCCCAGTTAGTGCTGTATGGTCCCCGGGTAGCGTGGATGGTGACCAGAAGCAGGTCGCCTGCACCTGTGCGTTGCTGTTGGGTGGCATTTACTGAGGCCTCAAAATGCCCTTGCAAATCAGAGCCATGGCTGTGCAAATGAGACCGGTGGAGTCTTTACATCTGCGATGACTTGTGTCCCCTGCCCAAAACTAGATTCCTATGGTGCTGTGCTCCTGGAAAAGTTTGCACTGCTGCCTCAAAACCTCCTTGAACAACCCTCCCATCTTATTGATCAGCATTGGCTGCCAGACATGCAAGCATCTGGCTTGGCCAGTACACGTTTGCAGCCCCTGAGGATATCCAGGCCTGGCCTTTCCAGCCAGGCTTATTTTCTATTCCCTTTCCATGGGAATTGCATGCTCAGCTTACGAAATGCCCAGTGGAAACTTCAGCCTGGGCTCCTAAGTTGCCAGCGTTGCACAGCAGGTGTGGGGCAAGGACTGGGTGTCGCAGGCTTCTCCTCCTGGGGAAAATGGGAACAAGCATCCCCAGCTAAAGGATGTTTGAGGCAGGCTTTGTCTTGTGTATGCAAACTGGCAATAACTGCTCCGCCAAGGACTTGCATGAGATGCTGAGAGCAGTATTGCCACACGGGTCACGAGTCTAGCTGCAGAGATGGTCCTCAAGCTCCAAAGTCGCACTTGTGAGGGAGCACAAGAGGCCACAAGCGTTTTTAGCTGCTTCCAAGCCTTTTCCCTTGGGCCACGTTGGTTCAAAGCCTTGCTGGGGGCAGGCATGCAAAGCACTCGAGCGCAGCAGGGCTTTGCCTCAGCCTCCTGAGCACAGGCGACGGGCTCGGTGTTGTCGGAGGACTGGAGGAGAGACGAAAGTCCCTCCTGCTCCAGAAGGAGCTAGTCTACAACTGGCATGGTGAGTTTGGGGACTCCTCTCCAGGCGATGCCGTGGCGTGCGGGCTCACTGCAGGATTACTCTGCTGCTGCCCCTCCAGGCTTTAAGGGTGATCTCCAGTATCGGCTGATGTTTCTGATGTTTCACTTGGTCTCTGAAATATGTAGCGATAAACTGCTGATGAGCTCTGCTCCCTCCTCTTTTCCTGCATAGTTGCTAGTGCTTTTCCCCAATCCCGTCAGGGATTTCGCAGAAAGGAGGAACAGAGGGAGATTGGCTTGTCAAGTTTCCTTCTCTTTGAACATGCACTGAGGCAAAAAGTTTGCACTTTTTTTTTTTCTAATTATTATTATTTTGGAAATACTGGGAGAAAGGGTTGAATCGGCTTAACATTTTGTTTATTATCTGCTGTTTTCCTCGAGATTTTACTCTTCCTCCTGTAAATGATCCTAGACGGGCTCAGGCCCCAGTCACTTCTCCTGCTTCCAGTAGTGCTCAGTACCAGCTGCTGGTGTAAAAGCATGCAGAGCATGCAGGTAGTCTTCTTCCGGAGTTCCATAAGCGGGGGGGTGAGGGGGGGCAAAGCTTAATACCAAAAATTATTGTTGATGCTAGTTCTGGAAACGAGACCCTTCGTTCCTGTATACATCTCCCTCTAGAAAACATTTTTCTTTTTTTCCAGCCAGCATGTGTGTGCCTGTATTTCAAAAATCCCTGTTTCAGCCCAGGCTTCTCTGCATGTGTTTCCCCTCTGAGCCCCAGCCCTGAGCTCAGGGTAAGCAGGGACCCCCCCCCCCCCCCCCCCCCCATTAGCACTAGCAGCCTTGCAGCTTCCTCCAGATCGCTGGGGATCTGGAGCGTTTCAGGGCAGGGAGCTGGTTTGCTGAATCTCTGCGGTCATCTAGCATGGCCGCTTTGGCACGCACGAAACAAAAGTGATTTCAGAAACCCACACTGCTTTATGGGAAAAAAGTGGGGGGTATGAGAGAAGACAGGGATGGAAAAACTAGAGAGGCGTTTCTTTACCCTCAGTTGTCTAACTCTTGAGTCCTGCTCTTCACACCCGTCACTCAGACTAAGGTCTCCCATCACTCACGCAATTTACTCTGAAAGGGTCAGCTTTAAGAAAGCACTAAATATCAGCCAGTGCTTAGCCGGCAGGGCTGACACCCACAAAGCCGACAGATTTAGGAGGGGGCTGGCTCTCTGCCCTGGCTTCAGAAAAGCATCCTCAGACATGGCAAGACCGAAGCATGCCTGAATCTGGGAGACTTGAGCGCTGTGCTTTAAATGCAGCTCTGACTCGGGGCCGTTTTCCTCCTGGGCACGTTTGATACATACTTGCTGCAGTTATTTTTATGTCCTTGGGAAGCCTCATGTTTTATTTGAACATGAGCAAGCCTAATTTGTACTTGGAGTTTAACACAAGAGAGGGTTGAAGGAAGAAAACACTTAGGGAAGATTTCAGGAGACGAGATGTGGGCTGGAGAAAAAACAAGAAAATGGGCTTTGGGCCGTATTCCTTCTCTCGCTGCGTCTAGGATTTCTGAACTAGTGGTTTGCTGAGGAAGTGGAAAGAATGAGGAGAGAAACAAAGAGCTTTAATGCTCTTAAATGCTTGTTTTTCATCATTTCTCCAGTGCGCATAATGTGCCAAAATCGAACCCTTATGCTCCCCGGAGGTGGAGGAGATGGACAAGCTGGGCTTTTCTGGTGTCCACATGTCACAGCCTTACTGAGCTGAGTTGGGCAGATCTGCCGGTCCATTCCCAGCGATGTCTCCTCCAGGTCCGTAGGACCTGGGCCCCCTCCCTTGGCATTTACTGGTGTGTCGAGGTGAGGGGGAAGGGAATGACGCTGCTCTGGACTCGGCGCGGTGCTCCTGAAATCACCTGCGGCATCGCTTCTGCTTCCCATTACGCTGTGTTTCCCCTCTCTCAGTGCCTTACACCCACCGGCACGGTCCTGCAGGACTCGTGGATGCTGAAGGGGACCGGCCGGCTCATCCGTGAGATGAGGGCACGGAGCTCGCGCTAAGCACGAGGGCACTGGAATCGGCGCGTTCATGATCTGCGTGCCGGCGGGGGGAGGTGGGGATCTCTTGTGTGCAGTTAAACCCGTTGGTATTAAACACGCTCTGCTAGCGCACGCGTAAGAAACGGCAGCTGGGCAACGCGTCGGAGCGGGCGGTTGGGCAGGGAGCAGGGCTCTGACCAGGTCAGTTGCTGCTCTCGCAGGTAGGTGACTCCCTGAAACATCTGCCCCAGCCCAACTGGGATCCCGAAATTGGGCAGCTGTAACATGGTGACCTGAACGTGCCTGGTGGTGAAGAGCAGCCTGGCGTCCGCGCTCTTCCTCCGAGGGGGCTCAGCGGCGCCCTGCGCCTTGTCTCGAAGCAGGCGGCCGGGTGGGGGCAGCGTGTCGGCCCCCAGGCAGGCAGCGGCATCGCAGGGGTGTCGGGCAGCGGTGCCGGCAGGCAAGCGCTCGTCTCCTCCTCCTCGCAGGGCCCGTCGCCCATCTGGCTGTGCGGGCGGGCTGATGGGTGCCAGGCTGCTAAGGAACACGGGCTGGGGGACGCTTGGGTTGTGGCACTGTCTGTTTGCCAATAGCCGATGGTCCGTCCTTGGCTTTGTGACTCGTGCGCACCCGGCGCCTGCGGAGACCCTCTCTGGCCCACGGCTGCAGCTGAGCCAGCAGCGGAGATGGCGCTGGAGGGAAGGAGCAGAGACCCCCCCCGCCTCGCCGGAAATGAAAACGGCAGCGAGGCACCATCGGGTCGCTGGCTGTGCGGGGCCAAATCCCCTGCTCAGGTTGAAATCCAAGTGCCACCGTAAGCACGAGCAGCGTTGGGAAAGTAGCGGCGGGACGGCGTGTTCAGCCCAGTGCGGGGTTTTCTTAGCAGTGGGGTTCGCACCCGCGTGCTGGGCACAAGGGCGGCTCCATGCCGCGGTCTGCAGGGAGGGGAAGGATTTCAGATCCCGAATGAGCTGGTGTCATGGCCTCCAACTCCTCTGGGTTGTGATAGAGGTTTGCAAATGCCATTTTCCTTCCATCAATGAGTATAGTGAATTAGTCGGTGATTTCCCCTTGCTCCTGCCTCTGGCAGGAAATTGCATTCGCTGTGCCGCAGCAGCCCTGCTTGTGATCAGCCCGTGTTACAGTTCTGCCTTGCTTCGGCCCCAGTTTTTCAGTGTCTGCCGAGAGCATTGCTGTGCCACAGCCCAGACCGAGACACCTATCTAGGCAGTGCTGGAAAATGGGGTTGTTTTTTTTTCGGGGGGGAGGTTCGTTGTTTGTTTCTTTCAAAAATCCAGAGTGAACAGGAGCAGCTGAAGTTCGGGGTGATGCTGCCAGTCCTGTGCACAAGTGGTGAACCTTGTGCTCCCAAATCACTGGGGAACTTGGCTGCCCCATGGCGTGCAGAAGAGGCGCCCCAGCATGGGGGCCGGGTGCAGTGTGAGTGCACCCCAGGGCCACGTTGGGGCTCACCCTCTGCTCTTGTCTCTGCAGCAATACTTCATCCTCCTCATCATCACAGACGGGGTCATTAGTGACATGGATGAGACAAGACACGCCGTGGTGCAGGCCTCCAAGCTGCCCATGTCCATCATCATTGTGGGGGTGGGCAACGCCGACTTTGCCGCCATGGAGTTCCTGGATGGAGACAACCGCGTGCTCCGCTCCTACACTGGCGAGGAAGCTGCACGTGATATTGTGCAGTTCGTGCCCTTCCGGGATTTCCGCAATGTGAGTGTGGGTGGCTCACGAGACGCCTCTCCAGCCCAGCCTGGGGCTGCCCTGGGGCTGGGCCCCAACAGTGTCCATGCTGCCACTGGGCTGCAAGCGGGGGGGGGGGGGGGGGGGGGGGGGGGGGGGCCGGGCCCTGGGGCTGCGGTGTTACTCATGCCATTGCACGAGCCGTTCTGCAACGCCATAGTGAGCCCGGGCCCCGGGAGGGGTGCACTGACCTGGCAGTGCTCCTGGTCACAGCCCGGCGCCTGCGGCAGTTTGCAGCTGTACAAACTTGTGCAACGCCTGCACTGTCCCCGCACATTTCCCCCCTTCTCCGGGCAGGGTTCCAGCTGCCCAGGGTCTGATGTGGTGTTTTAGGTAGGAGGAAAGTTAATGAGATTAAAAACAAAAGCCGAGCTCAGCTGCAGTTCTCTGCTGTTCTCAGTCGGACAGGAGTCAGCCCTGGGCTGGGGTTGGCGCTGGCTATGCCACATCCTGGCCGCGCCATACCGCCGACACACTTGCCAAAGAATGCAGAAAAAATCAAACTCTGCTTATCTTTCCTTTCCTTTTTTTTGCATAACAAATGGTGTATTTCCAGTTCACTTACTGTTATGCAATACCTGATGTTTCTACCCTACAGAGGATGTTTTATTCCCTATCCACTTGTGAACTATCGCCCAAAAGGAAGCTATAATACCCAGTATAAGTTCAGGTGTTGGAAAGCATGAGTGTCAAGAGGTGCCTAGATACTGTTCATGGTGTCTTCTAGTACAGCCTCTAGCGGGTATTAAGTGAAATGTCAGAATTTGGAGCTGAGAGAGTACTGGGGAAGGGCCATTCACGTTCTCCCTGCTCACCCTCTTCTCTAGGCATCTGCGGTGGCCTCCCCAAAATGGTGCTGATCTGGGGAACCCTTGGTCTGTCCCTTACAGCTATTCGCATGCTTGTGTTTCTTTTTTTTGTCTGCAGGCCCCCAAGGAAACTCTGGCCAAAGCCGTGCTGGCAGAGCTGCCCCAGCAAGTTGTGCAGTACTTCAAGCGCCAAAACCTGCCACCCATCAACTCGGAGCCTGCGTAGAGCCGTGCCAGGCAATGCCGTCTGCATGTTGCTGAAGTCTGTTGGTTTTATTGAAAGTGCATGTTTCACATGCTTTTGAAAGAATTCCCTCCCCAAAACACACAAATTTGTACTTCTTAATTTAATTGTTAAGTTCTTAAAATTCATCCCAGAGAAGCATCTGGATTCATTTTGTACAGTCCTGGGCTGAGGTAACACTAAGAGGCCAGGCCATGCCCTGGTCCTGCTCTCAAGTCACTTTTCAGTATTGAATGTACTTTGTATAATTTTGGTGGAACAGGATACAATTTTTACAATCAAAACTTGCTTTTTCCAAGCAATGAAACACTTAATATATTATTATTATTATCATTCAATGAACTAGTCCTTGTATAGGTCATGTATCTGTGCTGTACCTCTGTCATGCTCTATGTTCATTTTTATACTGTGTTATATTTGTTATACTCAGGTTAATAAAGAAACTGGGACATTTAAAACAAGGTTCTCCTTGTTCAACCCAGGGACCGGGTGCTGGGCCAGGGATTACTCAGGGGTGCAGTACAGCACCATGAAGCCTGACACTGGGATGATGGTTTAAAAACCTTTTGGGCAGTGACAGCAGGGTGACAGTCCTACTCCCCATGCCTTTGATGATGCTTTCAGACAAATCTAGGCCTGTTGCTGGGGCTGTAAGTGCTTTGACTCATCCGCAGTTATAGCAAAAGCTGCAAACTCATCTTGTAGGGGGGAAATAAAGCCCAACAAACCCACAGTCGTCTGCTCGTGCAGGCCACTCCTCCAGGAAGTTTTGTGAGCCTAAGGAAGCAGTACCAAGTACCCTCCTGCCTGTGAGCCCAGGCAGTAACTCTGCAGGCAGGTTGCCCCGTAGGCTCTTGGTGCTTGCCTGCGCGGAGGCAGGTTGCACAGGTGCTGCTCTTCGGGCTGGCGAAAAGACCAGTGAGCCTGCATCAAACTGGCGAGGGAGCCTGACGAGTCCTTGCCACTTCATCGCTGGAAATCTTTCCAAGTCCAAGTAACAAAAGCTCACTGCTAGCTGGCAGAAGATTAGCTATGGTGACACCTGGGTAATTAAATCCCATTTTCTAGGAGTTCTTCGGAGCTGAGGATCAGAAAAGTGATACCTTCAGTGCTAATTACCGTTTTGTTCTGTTGTTAACTAGATCAAGGCCTTTGAAGATGGCTGGTAGAAAGTTGAATATATTACAGGACTCACCAGCAATTCAGCCTCATCTCAAACTCAATGAGACTTGACTTGCCTTCTCCTCATTAGCTAACCTGCTTACAGTGGGAGTTTTGTGTCACCTTGCTGCCCACCCTGAGTAAAGGCTGGAGCGGATTTGCACGTGTGCATTCCACTGGCTCTGCTAATTGTCACTGACTTACTTTCAGAGTGAAATGTCTGGTTGTCACTGCTGCAGCCGTGCCATCGTCACGCAGGCAGCCCCACGTAGCCAGAGCACGGAGCCAAAGCCGACGGTGAGGTCCCCCTTCCAGGCAGGTCCAAGTGTGGCTCAGTGGCACAAGGACCTGTGCCAGCCTCAACCTTGGTAAAGGTGGGGCTGCTTAGTGAAATAGTCTCCTTGCAAAGTCCCCTGAAAGCGGGGGGAATCCTCCAAACCTCCTTTCCCAATTGGGGAAGCTGGCTTTGAATGGTGGCTGTGTATACAGTTCCAGTCATCTCCTAAGCAGGCTCTGTGATGCTCAGCTTCCAGACCAAAGTCCATGGCTCAGGAGAGACTATTTCTTCTTTCCTTAAGAAAATCTCACATACTCACTAGCAGCAAGCTCTTCTGCTGGTAGGGTTTCTTTTTTTTTTTTTAAACACCTCTCTGAAGCCTTAACAACTAGCACAGACAACAAGTAGTTCATGAAGCAGAATCCTTGGAGAGGAGATGAGGCAGATGGTATGCAGTTGTGGCAAAGACAGAGGGAAGGTCTTCAAAAAAACCAAAAAAACCCCATGCCCACAGTTCACTACTAAATGATGGCGTTGATGGAACCATTCATTCTTCCCTAGCATGCTGCCCCCAAAGCAGAGTTATTGCGTGGCTGCTGTTTTCAGAAGCTCTAAGTTTCCCTCTACCCCTTGCAGTCTTTGTGCCCCTGCATATCTCTGAACACACTTAACTATTTTAGCATCAAATGGCTTTGGAGTGTAAGAAGGTGAACGGGACAAGTAAATATACTGACTGCAGCTGGGACTGCTCTACAGCTCATTTACATGGGCCAGGCCACAGGAATAGACTGGAGGAGGTGACTCAGACTCAAAGCCTCGGGTGAGCAAAATGGGTTCCCCAAGTGCCCTATCCTGCTCTCCTGGGAACAAGAAGAAAGAGGAGTCTCTCATGCCTGCTTTTACTGAGTTACAGCTCCTTCTAGCCACGCAGGGTCTAACATAGCTGGCAGCACCTCCCTTCTGGCCTCGTTTACAGCCCCTGAAGAACAGTGCGATGTCTGCCCAAAATTGGCTGCAAAATCCCACTCGAAGTTTCCATCTGAATCCAACACAATCGCTTTGCTTGACTGTGGTTGTACAAAACGCCACCCAGAAAAGCGATGCCCAGCATGCTCACAGCCAGGCCAGGCTGTTCTGACACTATTTAGAGATTACTGTGATCTAACTTAACACAAGGCCAGGACACCTACATTTCTCACTTCAGCTGCTCAAGGCTCTTGCACATGCACCTTTCAAGAACAGGCATTTTTGTGCACGCCACTTCCCTTTTCACTAAATAGTGAAGTGTAATGAAAGTCATAAAAAGCAAAGCATTAGGGAGGCAGCAAGAGATCTAGTTATTTTCCACCTGAAAGTACCATAATTACAAAAGCTAGCAAAGAGGCAAGAGCAACTCTAGAGCAAACACAAGAGGTGCCAGACAGCTCAGAACAACAAGGGGGTTGCAGGGTTTTTGCAGGGGATCCAGTGCTAAATAATTCACTGATTCCCCTGTCTCGGGACAGGGTTTTGTGAACAGCAAAGGCATGTGGTTGTGATCTATTCAAATTCAAAAGACCATGGGGCAATGCTGGCATCATTATTTTGAGCCACACTGAAAAGGTTCAGTGTCCAGCAATCTAAGCAAAACTCTGCCCCTTGAGGCTTGTATTCCTGCTGGAGAGGCTTGGGGAGGGCACTGCATTCTGCTGCACACTTAAGGATAGTTTCAGCATAATGATAACTTTCCTTGTTTCCCTCCAGGATGAAGTTCAACCCTTGAGGTAAGGCAGGGATCGTACAGCTCTCACCATTTCTATTCCAGCTGCTGCCTTCCCAGTCACTCAGTGTCACATTCAGATAATTGCACTTTGGTATGCACACATCAGCTTTCCCTCTCCCACCTATTTTTTCAGAACCTCAGACACTTCTGAGTCTAGTAAGTAGAGCAGGACTGCCACGTAGGAGACTGTCATAAAGAAATTCCCACTCCTGAGCAGCCAAGTCTAGCTGTTGCAACCCACCAACCTCCCATCAGCACCATTTGTGTAGAGATGAAAAGAGGGGGGTCCTCAGCTTTCACAGCCTGCTTATTGCTCATTACTGGATCCCTTGTCCACACCACCCATAAATACTCCCATTTAAGGCTTCTTAAGTCCTAAAAAACTCTAGTAATTACCATCCTTTGCAGTAGAAGGATGGACAGAGTTCTTTGCTGTGTGCCTGCACACAAAAAGGTTTGATTGAACTCTGATATCCCACCTGCTCTGTATTCACGTTCTTCAGGAGCTATCACAAAAAAGCTGAACGTCTTTTCAAGTGCTCGTACAGGAGCAATAGGTTTTTAGCAGAACAGTCGGCTACAGTTTCTCTGAACTCATTCAGAACGAGAGTTTTACATCACTGCCTCTGCATTTGTCGGAGGCTGGCTTGCACTTCTCTTGGATGGTGGTTTGGGCAAAGGGCTGGCTGGGTACAGCAGAAATTGCTTAATGGGATAGGAACAATTATGAATGGCACAAGCTAGGATAGAAATGCATTCAGAATGTCTTTAATCATGTAACACTAAAACTTTTTTTACAGTGTCATGGCAATCTACACTTCACCATCTGCTTGATTTTTATTCTGCCCCCATTTCTCAAATACAGAATAAAAATGACATTTTAAAACAGAACACATGGCTGTTTCTACAAGACTTCAGTGCTTCAAGTAAATTTTTCTTTTGCCTGTTAGTCTTGTATAAACTTCTTAGATCACCAGGAAAATTTTTTCTTTCCCTAAGAAATTTAAAAGATAAGGCCTTCTCCTCCCTATCCCCAGACCTTGATTATATTAGTAGGTGTGCCCTCTGGTTTAGGGTGGTAACCTCTCTCTCAGGCTCAGTATGCACCCAGAAATGGAAAGTTGGGGGGGGGGGAGGGGAAGGATTCCATGGGTTATTTTAGAAGAATCTGAGGATACCAAGGTTTAAAGTTGAAAGGTTAGCTAGGCAGATTATATTTGGGGCAGAAGGATGCATCAAGCATCCACCAGGGCTTTGGAAGATACTTTGCACTACATTACACATGGAGGGATTTTGTTATGGACCATCAAAGAAACTGTTGCTACGAAAGACAGAAGAGACAATCTTTCCAGTGGAATTAATAGTGCCTTCACTATCCGAGCTGGACTCCGAATCACTGCTTCCCGAGTAGGCGCCCAGGCCAGGCAGGATCCCAATGCACACTGCTGCTGAGGGACAGTGGACTGTGGAGCCTCCCACTGAGCTGCTCCCCAAGGGAACACCGGATGGTTTTTCTGAAAGAAAGGTACCTTAGTCAAAAACCAGAGTGCAGGAAAGGTCTTTTAATCAGTCTAGCAGCACAGGAACAGCTGTGTGTCATTCACCTGCTTATTGCCACATCAGCAGTGAATGAATGCAGGATTTAATTAAAGCATAAGGCAGCTTTATGCTACACTAAAGCTATTCTGACAGGGAGGACTTGCTACCTCAAGGGATTTTTCCTCATCACTAGTTCAAGTCCAGCTCTGTGCCAGTATTACAGATTTTTATTCTGAAGTTGTCAGTTTGATGCTTGTCAAATACTAAGCCCACTAAATAAGAATAAATAGCTCTGCTTTGTGTAATTGAATTTTTTTGCCATGTAATAGCATAGTTGGGAAAAAGTTTCATTCCACTGCTCTGCTAGTCAATGTCTCCAATCTTCCAAAGCTAATTAATTTTTTCCAGTGTTCTGAAAGTTAACTGAACAGAAGGAGTTTCAGAAAACGCCTTGGGTTGTCATTACACAATTGCAGCTCATCCTATTTGCGTCTGGGTATCTTGACAGCAAGTCAATTGCAGCCATGACAGCTAAGACTGAAACGCAACTTCATTTTCCTTATAGTTGGCCATAATTTTCCAAAAGAAATTCATTTCATGATGGACAAGGTCAGTTCATAGCATGAAAAGTTGATAGTGGATGTACACAAATACAGCATATGCTGCTGGGGAGTGTGGGGGGGGGGGGGGGGCAACCCAGGAGGGGGAAGAGAAAGGGATGATCTGTTCTCCATGTCTCCTGTGGACCAGATGACAAGCATTAGGCTTGAAATGCAGCTAAGGAGACTTACAGCAGTTATCAGGTAAAACACTTTAAGGGTAAAATCAGCTGAATACTAGAATAAACTGCCTAAGGAGGGTGCACAGTCTCTGACTGTGGAGATTTAAGAGCAGCTTAGACAAATATCTGTCAGGAATGGTTTAGGCAGAGGATGGACTGATGACCCATAGAGCTTCTTTCTAGGCCTGTTTTCTATAATGGCTGCAACATCTGTCAGTGCCTCTAGTTACCATTTCTAGTGCTTGAAGAGATAACATGCCATCCAGTCTGTGCTGCCTTGCATAATGAAGGAGGGGAAAAGCAAACCCTCTATCAGATTTAACACTGGTAATTAAGTTAGCAATTCAGGTGAGAGGCAGCCAGCTTCCCTAATGCAGAAGTCAGGACATACCTTGATTCTTCTCATCATGGTCAGTGTCTAGTTTCAACCTCTTCACGCTGTTACCACCATCCGAACTGTAAACAAATAAGGAATTGTCTTGTTCCTCAGGAGCAGCCACTTGATTACCATGAAGTTAATGTTACTTTTTTTTTTTTTTTTTTTTTTTTTTTGCTTCAAACGCTACAGAGAATTCCAGCAGAGTCCCTTGAAGACCATTACCATTTCTAACTGTTGTTAACTGAAGGCCCTCAGGGAACATGGCAGAATCCTGGAAAGACTCAATACCTACACTACAGGTATCCCCTATTAACCTGGGAAACAGAAATATGCCTCTAGGAATCCAAGACAGATCTCTTGTACAGTAACACAGAGCTAACTCCAGGGCTGCCTCTCCAGCTGAAAATAATCCCACAGGGATGACTGCATGAGCTTCAGCCAACCCACATGACCATATGTTTGAATAGTAGCAAGTGGACGATTACCCCACTTGCTGGTGTAACACCAGTGTTTTTCCCCTTCCAGGGTTTTCTTACCCTCCCTCAAGCACCCAGAGGGCCTATTCTAAGACTTCTGAAATCTTGTACCCAGTAAGAAGCCTAGGAAGCTTTCCAGCATTTCACATGCAGCTGCAGCGTCTGACCTAACAGAGAAAGGGATCCTATTGGGGTCCAAAGCAGTACTGGAGAAATGGAGCACTACTCAGACTTCTGACTCCTCAGATCTTCTATAGCTCTTCCTTGTCACAGTTTTTTCCCCCTTGCATGTTCCCAATCCTAAGCCATCTGCATTAACACATGCTTCCTAAACTCAGCTGTGATGAACTCCAGTGATGAAATATCAGCATTTCTACGTATTAATTCTTTTCCGTCCCTGTCAAAACATGCAGAACAGATGAAAGGTTATTCTGTGCAGAGAGTAGAAGCCAGTTAAGGCAAACTGCAACCCAGAGAGCAGTCGTTGAACTCCTGCTACACTTGATCCTGGCCAGTTTGCAATAGATGATAGCTCTGCAGAAATAGAAGACTGCAAAGAAAAGTCTGTGGTGGCATTGGCACGTTAGTTTTAAGACGGTCTCTTCAAACAGATGCCATCTGTAGACTTCAGATGTGCCATGAAGAACATGCCAGCTCTTTCTCTACATCCTACTGGCTTAAGTCTAGTAGTTATAGAGAAAAGAAAACATTGTTGGCTATGTGTTATCAGTCAAGGGTTTTTCTCCTCTGCCCTAAAAACCAAACAAACAACTATCCAAAAACCATACATTAGGTGTTGGAAGAGCACACTTCAGCTTCCACAGACATGCAAACAGTTACTGCTGTATTGGGAACTAAACATTGCCTTACAAGAGAAGCTTCTGAAAGAATCTCTCACTGTCTGGGACAGATTCAAAAACATTAACTCAACTTCTAGATGTCAGTGATAGTCTTAATTATGAGATGACTGGTCTACGGGAAACAAATCTGGCCCGATACCTAATTTCTCCATAATCTGCAGCACATCAGCAGCTATGTTTGCAGGCCAAGGCCAAACAGCAAACAGACCCTGAACCCAACTACCATCTCTCTGTGATAGAAAGGTGTGTTGTATCAATGCAAATCAGCGAGAAACAAGGGAAGTTTGCCTGTTGCCCTCAGGATCAGATCAGTACACAAGATTCTTTTCTCATAACCTACCTCTTCCACATGCTGCCCCCAGCAACAATTCAAAATAACAATTTTGGACACAGATAAAATAATTTGATTCATATTTGCATAATTCAGCAGTTTACATGAGTGAGGTGACACTGACATTTTCAAATAGAGATGTAAAATAGATTGCCTCTGGATCCCAAAGCAAGGTTGCACAAGCTTGGCAGTTCTAGAATGAAGAAGTCTACCCACTTGCTTTACACATGCTTATCTATTTGAATTGTTTCATGTTTTCCCCACAGCTTGCAAGAGCCTATAGAAACAAGGCTGGTCTTTTCTTATTCCCCCCCCCCCCCCTTTTTTTTTTTTTTTAGGGCTAAGGTTCACACCTCACTCTCTGGAGGCAGTTTTGGCCTATCTCCCTTTACACTAATAACTAGGTTCCGATCCTCATGAATTTATAGAGGTGTGAAACTAACCTTCTGTGTTTCACAGCTCCTGCCAACAGCTTTGCCTGAGAGAATTTGTTCTTGTTTTCCACTGACTTCGTGGGCAATTTCTTCTCAGTTTCCTTCTTTGGGTCCGTACTGACTCCCACTTTGGTGAGAGTGCTGTGAATTAAGGGTTAAGGATCAATAAGGAAGGAATGGAGAGAACAGACATTTCCTCTCTGATATATTTAGCCAGCCCCGCTGACAGCAGCAACTGAAGTTCATTCACATACTCCACCGAAATAGATTTATTGTAATGACGTTTATCTGGCCAGAAGAGCCTTCACACTTTTCACTTAGGTGCTGCTTCAGGTACCAGCTCTCCCCTTAAAGACCTCCAGGCAGCAAACAACAGCTCACATAGAACAGGAACCTCTTTTCGGAAGTAGGAAAGGGCAAACACATAGCACGTCCAGCATCCATAAACACGGACATCTTCCTGCCTTTTACTAAAGGTAATAGAAACAAAAAGTTTGGACTGGACCAAAATTGCAATGGGCAAACCAGTACTTCCCTCTACCAGGAGGGCAAAATAGTTCAGTTTTCTGTATTGGCAATTACCACGCTAACTTTTCTCAGCCCATTTCTTTGCAAGGGCCACAATGTTGTCACTGAAGCAGATTGCTCATTCACTGCCAGTTTGAACATTAACTCCAAACGGAAGGAGGCAAATCTGATTAATGGTGTATGGGAATTCAACGTTCACCCAAAAGACTATGAACACACAGAAAAACTAACTGACTTAAAAAAAGGTGGGACGCAGATGAAATCTATAATGCAGAAGTTTAAGATTCTCAAATCAGATAAGAAAGAGCCTGGAAGTGTGAACACACCAAAGAGATCTCCTCCTATGGCAGTATCTAGTCCTGTCCCCTATAACATGATTAACATTCAGTTGCATGTCAAAATGAGGTCTCAAAGATCACAGTTGTTAATGAGGTACCACTGGAGTCATAAAAGCTTCTCCGAAACTTTACAGTTGCGAGTAGTAAAGGAAAATCGGCCTAACTTAAAAGGATATTTGTTTATAACCTTAAAGCTAGTTTTCTATTAGTGTCTTCTTTGAATGCAGTTCTATTGATCAGATGACACAACCAAGCCCTGAGTTTCCCAGGTATGCCAAATGTTACATGTCAATATTAGATAGAGACTTTCATACTGATGGACCACATATTTAAAGTAGCAGAGGTTTGTTTTTCTTTTCCACTAAACACTTGCTAATCAAAAACTCTTACATCTTGCTTTGAAACAACACGTCGGCCAAAGTCACCAATCACTTTGGAACTGTGAGTGTTCAGATGTCTTTCCTCATTTGATTTTCCTCAGGATGCATCAGTAACCCAAACTTATTGCTTCCTCAACCAACCGTCTCAGTCAAAACCATGCTGTTCAACTGTTTAAGATGACACAGGAGTGCCATCGTGTGGCTAGAAGAAGTAATCTGAAAGTTCATTTTTTAAAATCAAAATAGCTTCCTGCTGCAACACACGTTTCCACACACTGTAGTATTTGTCTCTTCCACACTTAATGTTCACTGCCCTGCTACCTTCTAATACCGTACTACAAAAACCTTGCTGACGAAACCAAAGCCTTTTCTTTTAAAGGATACCATATTATGGGCTTTTCACTTTTGTCCAGGACGCTATTCTCTTAATACTCCTAAACTACCAGAGACACTGCACATTAAACAAGAATGAGCACCAGCTTCAGAGATTTTTATATGTACTGCAATTACTAGCAAATGTAATACTATACCTAGCAAAAGCGTGTCCTCTCTCAGTAAGACTATATTAAGATAAATGTCTCAACCTTAAATGTCAACTGCACTAAAAAAGCTCTTCTATAGGAAAGCCTAAGTTTCTTGGAGAGGGGTTCTTTCTATGTTTGCATAATATTTAAGACAAGAAGAAGTTGCTCTCAAACATTTCTTGGAACTGGCTTAAAAAAAAAAAACACTGTAAAATCTTTAAATACAATCAGGAAATGAAGAAGGGCTAAGGAGCAAAGGGAAAAAAATCATTTAATATGAAGTAAAATTTCTACATAGACATGCATAAAAATTTCTTACGCTCAAAACAGCTTTAAAATACTGTAAGTCATTTTTATCCTTAAAATATACGACTTTATGATGGTTCAACCTCAAAAAAACCCAACAAAACTCTGTAACAGAATATCGATGTAGCTCTTTACCTAAAATGCCTCTGGGTAGCTTAAATTGGATGTCATAACAGGAAAAAGACCAAATAATCAAACCGACTGAGTTGACATTCCTCTTTTTAGTTTGGAAGAGCTATTGTGCAGCACCACCAGAGGCAGCAGTTTTTACACAGTACCTAGTGCATTTTGTCACTACAGTGATAAACCTTTAGTAACAATCTGCTTATGCTTAATGCTGTAAGAACATATTTTGCATTTTGAAAGAATACTACCAAAAGTTGGCAGATGAGCCCCTTTGCAAGTTGCTCTGAGGTTGCCTGCAATGTTATGTTTGAAAAAGGTGGAACGAAGAACAAGAATGGGCAAAATTCAGCTTTTTGTGAGATGAGGTGACCTCAGACAAAAGCATCTCCCTCTACACGCACCATTACCAATGAGTTCTAGTTTAATTTACAGCAAGACTTTGGATATAAAACCAGAAGACACTATTAAGCCTGCAAAGACTGAGGTTAGAAGCACTAACTCTGGAAGAGGCCCTGTTCAGTAAATTCAGGGATCAGGGTACTTATTATGTGACTAATCCAAGGCAACAGAACACTCCTTCTGGGCTGGTACAGTTCCCCTCTGGACGTACGTGACCTAACTAGAGCTGTCAGCTGCTTCTACAGCACAGTCCTATAGTGCACATCCTTGCATCTGCCAGACCCGCGAGCAAATATCACAGAACCTAAATATATCCCATGAACACCCCATCATTAGATCCAATAGACCAAGGCAATATTCCAAACCCACCTGCCAGCTATGGCCTATTTCTGAAGGAAAAAAATGTAACAGTATTGCCTTTTTTATAAAGACAAATTGGTGAGAGAACTTAAGACGTTCTTCACAGAACTCACAATCAAGTTATAAATCTTCTCCACTATAGATTATTAACTCATACATGGTAATGCAAATCTCTAGCACCAGCATTATTCAGCTTTTTTTGCTCACTATTTTTGGTCACCTTATAAATATGAGCTTTTGTTCTTCCTTGTGTCCATAAACTCTTTCATTTATATCAAAACATCCCAGAAAACTTGCACTTTGTTCACTGACTATGTAAAGTGATGATTTTCATCAGGATTCAAAAAGAGACAAAGGAACCATCAGCTGCTGCACAAATCAGGTAAACCACTTCTCCGCCTGACCCTTAAAGAAAACAGCATTCAGCTTAGCACTGGCAGAAGTCCTGAAATCATTCCCAACATCCCCTCCTCGGCAAAGATTAGAGAGAAAAAGCATCCTATATTGCTCTCCAGCACATCTTCATGAACAGTGGCATTTAACAGCAAATCCTAACTGGCTTGAACTTAGCACTGCCTGAAAGACTGTATTATCTCAAGCAGCCAAGCCTCCTCTGGTGCTGGCTTTCCGAAAGAAAGTCACGTCTGCATGGCTGCTTCACTTATTCTTAATTTCTCATCTTGCAGCTATCAGCAGGGGAAAACATATCTAATACTTCAAGATGAATAACGGAGAGAGCAATTCAAACACTATTTCAAACAGGTACCTTACATACAGCCAATATACAGTTAAAAACAAACAGCTCTATAATATTTGGTTTTCAATAGAAGGACAAAAGCAAAAGATTAGAAGTTACAGCCCATGTTTCCTTTAAATTCACTTTCTCCATTTAGCTTTGATATTTCTTACTCTCAATAAGGAAAAAAAACAACTGGGGAAAAGGAAAAATATTGAGAACATGGTGGGGAGGAAAAACACCCAAACACTAATATGGGTAATCAAAACTATGAAAAAAAAAAATTAAACGTTAAAAGGGTATTACTGTACATGTTCTGTACAGCGGTTTTATAGGAAGACTGCAAATTACAGAATAAACTTACAGTACAGTCTCTTAACCTCCTATATACCACTGCCAGCCATTTCAGTGCAAAGGATATTCTGTATTCATTCAGTTCTTTCAGCTCTTCTTCTCTTCGTTGCTTTTCTATTAGCTCTTGCTGCCGAGAAACCTCATCAAGGAAATGTGTCTCGTCTTCATCTAAGCCTCTTACCATATTTTCTGAATAAAGGAAAAGAATGCATATTTATAAGCTAAAGCTATTTGGAGAGTAGGTATTTCTCTCGCATTAGTTAGCGATTCGCTTACAGCATTTTTCATGCAATGATTTCAAAGTGCCTCATAAAATGTAGGTAACCACCCACATCTTGTAGATGACATTTCTAACACTGCTGAGGTGGGACAGTTTGTATAGAGCACTGGGAACGTAGGGAGTAGAGTCCTGGGTGGCTGAGTAAATCGCATACTTTAGCGGTTACTCTATGCAGCCAAGTAAAGGGTACAAAGCAAACTCCACGAAGGATAAGCTATCTGCTTGCTTCTGCAATTAAGTAAAAATACTTGCTGGTTAATGATACCGGATGCTAACAAGCCTGAGCTCTTAAACACTCAAGCACACAAACTACAGCAGATTAATACAGTTGGAATACAACAGTATTACTAAGGAGAAAAGCAAAGCAAAATCTGTAGAAAGAAGCCGTGTAATGCTACCAGACTTGCTAATATAATTAGGGAAAATTAACCAAGTTTTCGCACAAGCAGCCTTTCTTCAGTTATGAACTGCCATTTGGAACAGGTTACACAAAACAAGGAATAACAACATTAAGCAATGATATATTTGTTGCTTTGGTTTTAGACGGTGAGTTAAACCTGTCTCCTCAAAAGGCACTATGAAATTAACCAATAATTGGAAAAAAGACATTACTTCTCCCCATAAATCTTGCCTCAAACCAGGAAGTACATTTCCTTAAAGTCAACAACTAGAGATTTGACAGAGATCAACATCTGTTTAAGAAAAAGAATCAAAACAAGTCTTAATTTCAAAATAAAAATAAATAAAAATAAATTCTCTCTAAACATGTAAACACTTTATCTTCCTTTAAGGAGAGCACACACTAGTTCAGTACGAAGGTCTTTGAATTTCTGTTCTGCAAATTTTCAATGTCTCTCAGTCAAAATAATATATTTATAACAAAAATGCTGTTTTAAAAAGACCTAGTCTTTCTGCTTCTAGTCATCCTGAGAAATCTTCGCCTGTATACCTCTATTAGAATTGAATTCCATGTCAGGATTTTTAGGCCTTCACATGAGGTAGCCACACATTTTTTAATCTCTGCTTGCGTAGTCAAGTCCTATTCACTTTAATGACAAGTTAATAAATCCTTTTACACCAATAATCAGTAAGCTTCTGTTTTTGATGGATGTGTAGAAATCAATTTTAACATTAGTTTTTAAACACTGAACCCTAGTCTTTTCAACTGTAGGAATGCAGAACTCATTCCTAAGTGTCCAAACAGTAACTTGCACCACTCATTGCTGTTCAAGGCCTCTTCAGACAGACAGCAAAAGCAGCGAAACTCTGGACACTTTTTGACCAAGTGACATGAATTAACTTCATTGTATGGCTGCCTGATCTGAGAACTAAGAGAAGCAGCTGAAGAGGTTCTTACAGCTGGTATTGCAGAGCTTACCTACTAAATACTCCTTTAGTAGAAAGAAATATTTAGTAGAAAGAAGCATTTGTTCTCCAGATTGCAGGTTTCTCAGTACTGTTATTCTATAAGGGTTGCCTTAAAAGCAGTATTTGGCTTATTTCTCCAACCCCCCCTCTCACGGATGCCTCTCATTCCAGTGCTTGGTTTACAAGTTTCCTAAAACAAAGTGAAGGCACTACAGACCTAATACAACAAGGCAAGGGAAGCAATCTGGACAGCTATTAGAAGTATTCAACTCCTAGGCCACTAGCCGTCAGTTGCCTGGTGGCCACCGGGACATAAATTGTTTAGTCACATCACCAAAGATGACCCGGATTAAACGTTTAGTGAAGTAAAATGGAAACTCTCCATCTCAAAAGCAGTTCTAACAGCAGTAGGTCAGAAGGAATTCTGTAGGGACAGCTGAAGACCTGCATTAATGCTCATCTTTGTACTTTTCACCACTAACAATAGTAGTGCAACTTAAGAGAAAGAAAACCATTTCCGTTTATCCTTATTTTGATTATCATCATTGCTCAGAAAGAAAATTTAAAAGTGACAATTTAGAGGACATTGGTAATATTTTTCATTCAAAATGCTATAATGAAATTGTAAAATTATTTTATTTTAAAAAGGTAAACGTTAGAAGACATTTTTTCAATGCTGAATAATCTGGCAGAAGGAAGAATAGTTAGCCTGTATGTTGTCTTTTATCTACACAAGAGTTTTAGACTAACTAATTTTGGGTGCTTACGCAGACATACATTTTTCAGCGTTACTGCTTTTGCTCTCCCAAGTCCCGTCATCAATTCTGACTGATCAGAATGATAACGCAGAAAAACAGAACTCGTTTCCTATTCCTCCAAAATTCCTGTGGATAGTTGAAATAAGGGAAATTTTAAGGGAAATGAAAGCATGTGAAGGGACAAAACTTGTCACAGAAGGCCAAATTTGTCTCAACTCTGATTAGGTAAACTGGTGGTCCATAGTCATCCCGACAATGATCTTCTCCCAAAGCAATTTGGCTGCAGGAATGATTCTACTAGTATCTACTACAAAAAAAAAAAAAATCAGTAAGGTCATTATGGTAATTGGTATTGTGCTTGGTAGTATCTGCAGAATCAGGGAGTGTATTTAACAGAACTCAAAACACTGTACCAAAATTAATGGAAACAAATGTTCCATTTGTTTCCATTTGTCCTACAGTTTTCTTCTTGTTGCCACACAAAAAAACTATTTATGCATACTGGAACTTAAAAAAAAAAAACACAATAGTTTGAGGATAAGGCTTCCAGCTAAAGACCAACATTGATTAGGACCCACCTTAAAACGGAGTCCCACAGCATCATCCTCACTTCTCTTTAGATAGAGTCAATAGTCCCCTTTCTTCCAAAATGGTTGACTAATACTTTTCTAGTTCTCATTATCATCTTTGCACTCAACAGCACATACAGAGGTGATACAAATGCAAAGACTTTTTCTATAAAACCAGAAATTTAAACATCAGGAGAAGTTAGGTTTTTCAGTCCATTTCCACAAGAGCTAAGCATCCAGTTTTTGAAGAATAAACTCCTGCATATTTACTTCCTCTGAATGTTAACATTAACTTCAAGTCACTTACGGAAGTTTGACTCAACTAATTATGGGTAAGAAATGTAACGCTGGCTGGAACAGGATTTCTTTTTATTGATTCATGCAAGATGGTCTTGTGTTACAGCATGAGTTCAGAGTCAGGAAATCAGCTTACCTTTCCACTTTACCATGAACTGATGTCAAAATTTTTTGTTTGTTTTTATTTGTTTTGTTTGTTTAAAGCCTGGTATTCCAGACTTTACAAGAATGAAGCTTAATAACTGCAAGCAACTCCTAAGTTTCACATGTGCGCAGTGTTGCCTTGGTGCAGAGAATAATACATTATCTGCAGGAAAATCTACTGTCTTTTAAAAAACACAATATCGTTACAATACTTTTCTAAAAATCTCAAATAATGTTGAGAGATAAACATGACACACAGACATGTCCTTTTAGTCAGGTGATGTACACAGCTGCTGCAGACAGAATATGCAATTCGCTTATTTTCAGTTAAAAAAAAAAAAAAAAGGAAAAAACTGGTGCTTACTGAATTTAAATTGCTCCTCAAACTCCTGCTGCTTCTTTTCTCTCTGCTCCTGAAGTCTTTCGTACAAGGAACGTGGGTCATATGCCTCTTCTGGGCATTCTGAAGGAAAGGAAGAAACCAAGAAATGAGACTATATATCAGACACACTTAAGTCATCAACAGTTCTTAATTTCTTCATCACTTAATCTTTTGAACTTGTAGAATACAAGTTATTACCCTTCTATTTCTGTTTTCCAAGCAAGTGAAACATTCCTGAATCTCTTTCCCAAAAGTCATTAAAATATGCCCCATACCTTCCGGATCCTCAGGTTTTCGAACCTTTTCCCATTCCTCTTGCCTTCTCTTTCGCCGCTCCTCTAGCTCCGCTTCAGACACAAACCTCTTGTTAATCACAAGGTCAGCAGTACCATCTCCCCCATCCATTGTGGAACAGGCTGTCAAAAACACAAGACACCAGAGGCCTGACTTCACTTGTCAGCGCACGAGGCATATTATTACCTATCCTGAAAAACAGAGCTGCTGCACTTATAAGATTCTTTTAACGAGAAAGCAATAGAGCCTAGAAACTACAAATACAGAATAACATTTGATACAAATTGTTAAAAAAACATTACCCAATTCACATCTCTTGTAGGATACTTTCAGAGCTAGGGAGATGAATGAGTACATCGAGATATAAAGTAGATGCTACATTCTTACACTGCAGTCTAAAGACACAGAAGAACACCTTTCACACCAGTAAAATTACCCATAACATTAGGAGGTGAATAATAATTTCAGTTGTCTAAAGACCAGTAAACACTGGTCAAAATACCTAATCGCTGCAAAACTAGTAAGACAAACCACCTATTACCCCTTCTTTACTATTTCTCATAATTATGTCTTCCCTGTTAGGAAAGTGTCCCGAGGCAGACAACTAGAAGTGACATTACAATGTAACTTTCCTTACCTCATCTTGGATTTACCTTGGCAAAAGAAAAAAAGAGGGAAAAAAAAAAAAAAAAGAGAAAAGAAAAAGAGCCTCTTACACACTTTTCTTCCAGTTCCTGCACCTCTCTGCTCTTGAGAAAGCACATGAAACTCGGCCGTCATTTTACATAAGTTTTTTGCCCATCCCGTGAAAACCTGAAGTAGTATGCCTATTTTCAGTGATTTCAGAAATTAGCAGCTAAACTCTCTAATCTTCCAAAACCTTTTTGCATCGCTGCGTGTCAAGAAGACAATGTGTGCATCATCCCCAAAGAACAGTTTGGCATGCCCCACCTCAAACCTACTGTCCCCACGTGGACATTATTGTAATTGCCACTCCCAGAGAAAGTAGGGTCAGAGCTTGCCTCTCCTATTCACTCTAATAGCATCCAGGTAGCATGAAGAAACTTCAGAACCAGGGTTTTTAGAGCTAGACTTGAGTAAACTATGTTGCAGAGAGTGGTGGTGGAAATTAACAGTGATTAGATGTTAAAAAAAAAAAAAAAAGAAAAAAAAAAAGAAATTTAAGTCCTTTGGCAGGGTTATAGAGAACCCAAAAGGCGAGTGGAAGAGGGAACTCTCTCTGGCTGCAACAAGGCTGGGAGTAGAAGACTGGAGCAGTGTTACTAGACCAAGTGAGTACAGCTCCTTCACACTTAACATATCTGCCCTCCACTTCAAGAGATGGTAATACTTGAGTACTGGGCAGATATCCCATTTCAGTATCAGGCCCAGGGTGCAAATCCTCCATAGATACATCCTAAGAAGGAAATTCATGGTCTTGACACCTATAACTCCAAGATGAAACAACGATAGACTGCTTGTGCAAGTCCTATTTGGCTCCTTCAAGTTATTCTGTCCACTCTATGGGCTATGAGAGGCATTATTCCTGACTTATTTTTTTCTTACTTCAAGACTGTATACCGGAGTACAATACAAACATAGGATCAATAGCTATTCATTTAAAGTTATGCTAACATCACACTTTTCCGTTTTCTTCACATTTCCCTGATATAGCTTCAGCAAGTACCTCAAGGACTACAGATAACTGCCACATACTGCTAAGTCTTACGCATTTAGGATCTAGCTCTGCCTGCATTTCCACACTGGAACAGAACTGAGTACCTATATTCTTCCAGAGAAGAAGGAAATAACTCAAAATAATGGAAGGAACTAGTGTATCATACTTCCTTTGCACCACAAAGAACCATTCCTGCAGGAAGCCCAGTCCTGAAATTCCTACAGAAATTGATGCTTTTGTGGCCTACTACTTGTATCACAAATGACAAACGGAGGTCCTAGTAGAGATCCAGGTTAAGCACTGTACAAATATTTACTAAAACACGATGCATTCGTAAGATGTGAACTAACAAGGCAAAGAAAAGAAACAGATTTTCTTTTTAAGCGTGGAGAAAGGAAAGAGAGGTCAAGGGCTGGTTATTTTCCTTTTCTAATCTAACAAAAACCCACCCTTAAGATGAGTCCAATTTCCAGGAAGCATGGTGCATGTGCTCTTTGGAATGTCATTTCCAAAGGTGGCTTGAGGGGAAAATCCATAGAGAAACTGAAAATTGAAACTCTCTCCTCAATATAGCTCCTAACCACAAGATCAGCTTTCCTACTGAAGTGCTGCACAAGCAAGATAATTTTGTTCCCAACTTGTGTCATTTCAGCTTGTCCTTTAGACAGGAAATGTCTACAATGGTGACAAAAAAATCATAAAAACAAAAGGAAGAAACAGAGTCAGCAAGGGTGCAGCATCATTTCAGGACTAAAGCTTTCAATAGCAAACCATCTGCCTTCTGGTTGAGCCACTTAGCCAACATACTGTAACACAGTGGAAATAGATTAGGATTTAATTATGATGCGACATAGAACTAAAGTACTTTCGCTATAATCCTGGAGAGTAGCATCTAATGAAACATTTTATCAAATGATGGCTCTACTGACAGCCTCATCTTGGGGCACTGAGACGGGGTGGGGGGGAAAGATGCAGCGAAGCATGTAAGTATATACACACTTAGAGGTCTGCTAATCTTGCTGCAGTATTTTCTTTCTCGCATCTCACACACATATATATCCACAAAGTCTTCCAAACCAGAAAAAATACTTCACGTGTGTTTGGAAGCTGCCCTTTTATTAACCTTCTTGTCCAGTGACTATGTTTTAACGAAGAAGTTAGATGTCATCATTTCAGCAGCACAGCAACAGAATTCCAAGCAGTAAACTGGACTTTTTTGTGCTAGTAGATGGTAACGATCCCAGTATTTAAAAATAAAAACTCACGGTCCTTGTCATTGCTCAGGCTGGAACATGCCTACAGCAGAGGCGGTATCTCTGGTATTCGCGTACACCTTCCAACACGTTAAGACCACCATCGCTAACGGGTAAGTCAACACGTTGCTGTCACAAACGCCTAGCAGCTCTCCCAGCGCCTCCCCAGGGCGCCAAACCGAGCGCACCCTGAGCCCGCCACCAAGCGCGCCGCAGCCGGGGACCATCACCGAGGCCCCGGCCCCGCTCTCCCGGGCTGGCGCAGACGGGCAGAGGGAAGCAGGCTTCCCCGGAGGAGGCCCGGGGCGGGCAGGGCCTGTTCCCCGGCCCGCGCCGCCGCGCCGCCCCTCTTCCCGGCTCTCCCGCCGCAGGGCCCCGGCCCCCTGCGCTCCCCGGGCCCCGCCGCCTGGCCCCGCCCGCCCCCGCACTCTCAGAGCCCCGACCCCGCCCAGGGCGGCGGCCGCGGCGGCGCCGCCAGCACGTACCGCGGCCCGGCAGCCCGTTACAGCAAGACGCGCAACCCAGCCTAGAGCGCCGCCATTGCTCCCCTCCCGCAGGGCCGCTCCGGTTCGCTCGCCGCCGCCGGCTGCCCCGCCCCTTCCGCCTGAGAGAGCCAATCGAGAGAGCTCTTCCCCAGGGAGCCCCTCCCCCACTAACCAATCCTAGCCGCTCTTACGGGAAGGAGCGCAAGCCGCCGCCGCTCCGCGCGTATCAGGAACGCGCCGGGCGATTGGCTGCGAGGTGACATCAAGGCGGCCCCGCGCCGGGATTGGCGGAGGTTTGCCCGGCGGGGCCGGGGCGGGGCAGGACGGGTCGCCCGGGCGACGGCGGGGGGCGGAGCGGGCCGGGGCGGGGCGGGGCGGGGCGGGGATGGTCGGTGTGTGGCCTCCATCTTTCCGCCGCGCGCCGCGGCGGCACAAAGGAGCGGTGCTGCCTCGCCGCCGGCCCGAGGGGGCGCGGGCGCCGCGCGGCCCCGGTGCGTAGCCGCGCGGGCGCGGCCGGGGGGCTGCGGCGGGGCGGGGCGGGGGCAGGGCTGGCGCGGCGCGGCGGGGAAGGGGCAGCGCCGGGCCGGGCTGCGGGGGGCGGTGGGCCCGGCGCTGCCGACGGCTGGGGCCGGGCGCTCCCCGCGGGCTACCGGGAGCTGCGCGTGTGGCCGCCGCTGGGCGAGGCGCCGGGAAGCCCGGGGCTGGGCCGGGGCCCGGCGGGCAGCGCCCGCGGAAGGGCGAGCTCCGCTCCCCGGGTCGTGGCCGGTGACCCTCGCTCGCCGGAGTAATCCTTGCTTATGCAGGTACTGCCGTGGCGTTTAGCGGAACAAATTGCATAGCTGGAGTTCTCTGTGTGTGATTGAAAAAGAAAGAAAGGAGGAGGAAAGAAAAAAAAGGCAAGGGGCCAAGATGAGGCTCTGTTTTCGTTGCGCTCTGTTGGGCGGCTTGCATGGTTGAACGCTTGCTGAATGCTCTGCATGGAGGCCCCGGCAGCAGAGCTTGGTTTAGATGTAACCTTAGAAGCTTGCCTAAGCAAGCTGCAAAACTTGCACGAGGCGGGAGTTTGCTGGTGCTGGGACTGTGCTCCCGAGAGCTGCGGTTGTTCGGCACAGCGAGGTATTCCAACTTCTCAGGTCCTGAGAGAGCCTCCTGGTACTTCTATGGCTTGCAGAACAAGAGCTCTGCTGCAGCGCGTTGAAAGGAATTGGGTTTTAGTACACAGAAGACGAAATGACGTGCTCCTCTGTGATCTCTTGGGAACCAAGAGGCGTTCAGAAGAATTTTGTTTAGCCCAGGAATATGTTTTTACTAAGGGAAGCAGTCTGAATCCTGAAAACCTTATTTACCGCTCCTTGTTTTTAAAAGCATTTTTCCCAAATAACTTTTCTCTGTTTTACAGAGAAAATATGAAGATATTGAGTAGGCTACAAAATGCAGTTATTTATCCAGATCTTTTGTTTTTGCTTGCCTGAACAAAAGATTAGGCAGTGGCACCTTGCGTACTAGTGTTGTAACACTGTTGTACTGTTTTATTCTCTTAGTTTGGTGGTTACAGAACAAGTCTCTTCCTTGCTTTGCACAATCACAGTATCAAACTTGCCTTTGTTTCTAAGGCCTTTGATTCTGTTCTACTGGTCACTGTTTCCATCACATGCATCTTTGTTTTTTTCCTTCTAATTTTTTATTGCTAATCCTTATTTTATGACATGTATCAGGAGGTACGGTATCCTTCTGGGTACCTTCTTGATGCAAGTCCTGAGCGTCAGTGTTTTTTTTCCTGTTTTGTTACTACTAAATCTGACTCTGAATCTCTCAGTAACCACTCCAACCCCAGAGTTCATTTTGGTAGTCAGTTGTTAATTTGTCAGCATTCCTTATGTGACAAAACTTTGGTCACAGCCACGAGAGATGCCTTTTTCTCTAAATATGTTCAACCTTCTAGACTCGCACTATTTTCTGTGGTTTTTTTTTTTTTTAAAGTCTGTGTCAGTATATGCATTCTTCAACATAATCAAGGAGGTTTTTTCAGCTTGGTCTTGGGTTTTTCATCCTTGTCTCTTGTCTTCCAGTTGATGTGTTTTTGATTTGTTTTTTTGTCTTGTGCTGATCCTCATTTCAGTTCAACTTTACTCATAATTTTCTATACATCCATCTTGACCGATACTATGAGGTCACTATCATGTGCAGACCTAAATACATTTGTCGTCTTCCTGTCTACTGTAACTCTTCCCTTTCTTAGTATCCCTCTTCTTAGTATTCAAACCTTCGCTATTACCTTGCTAAACTAAACAAAACTGTTAAAGGTGAGTATTCTCATCACCCACAAGCAATCTGAAATATTCTGTTCTGCTATTTTGGACTCATTCATTTAGCTATCAATTTCTGGAGGACCAGGCATTCTCAAAACTTGTCATAGCGTCTTCAGAGTCGAGGATGCTGTTGGTGTATTTTTCTTCTAGATTTATCCAGCTGCAAAGAATTGATCTGTTCTTTGCTCTGGTCTAAATCTGGCCTGCAGTTCTTCAAGTGCTTTTGCATATGTCTTTGTTCTCCTCTACCCAAGCCCACTCAGCAAGAGAATTCTTCTGTAGTCTTGGCACCGCGTTCTGTTTTTCTTCCTTTAGGTCATTACTGTTCCTGCTTTGTGCCCCATTCACTGCTAGTTGTTCTCATTTGTAAGTCTGGTTGAATAGGTTGTGTGTTGCCTTTACTGTATTTTTTTCAAATGCTTGCAGCACAACTGTAGTTGCGTGATTGCTTCTTGCTGTCTTTCCCCTTTTCATCCAAGCACTCTCTTGAAGACCCTGCTAATTCTGACGGTTTTTAACATCTATTTTCCATCACTTATATCCTGAAGGAGCTTCCCATACTTTAATGTAGTGTTTTGTATCGTATACAACTCCTGTAGTTACTCTTGCTATTGCTTGTTCTTTATTAGCTTAGCCTTAGTTAGTTACCTACTTTTAGATTGCTAATATCTCTAGGTCAGATATTCTACTCCTTCTCTTTATGTTCTAATATAGTATCTGTGTGCGTCTCTGGGAAAAGAGGGTTATTGGTTTCCTTAAGTCTTTCATTTGCTTTTTTTATTCACCTTCAGTCTCTTATGTATGGAGTTCAACCGCAACGCTTCATCTGTTAACTGCCTTGATATCCTGCTCTCTGGTCTTTTATTTCAGTGATTGTTCAGTGGCTCTCATAATCCTGCTTTATGTTGTTCCATGTGTATATATTTTTTCAATTTTTGCTTTTTCTTTTAGAAAGGATAGGTTGGTTTCTGCACAGCTTCTCAGTGTTCTTTTGTGGTATGTTTTCAGTATTTTTACATCAGAGGTCTTGGCTCTCAGCATGTTTTGTTTGCTGTGAGTCTCATGGATGGCCATGCTAGTTTACGGTCTGAAATAAATTAGTTGTGATCTTTTGATTCCTGTCTGTACAGTATGACATCTCTTATATTCTGCCCATCAGGTGATATCAAAGCCGATTTCCCATAAGCTTTGTTCTTGAAGATTAAGAAGGAATAACATGAAAGATATTGAGTAGCCAAAGCAATAGGTTGCTGATAAGTGTGGTGATTTGTTATAGAACACTTATTGTTCTGTTACTTTAGGCTTTTGTGTTCATGTTTCCTTCCACATTAAAAATCTCCCGTAGCTAATAATGCTTTGCATTTTGAAACCTCTCTTGTTGCTCTCTTTAGGTCACTTAAATGTTTGTTGATGTGGTCACAAAATGACATGGATCTCTGCACATACACTATGACAGTTCCCCCTCAACCTAGAGGTAGCAAGTTAAAGTACTATCTGCTGGTAGTAGAATTGAAGGTGAGCTAGTGATAAGGTTTGTTCTATTCTGCTCCATTGTCAGTATGTTGTGTTTAGCATTTTAAATTCTCTGTACTGTTCTTTTCTCCCGAAACGGTGATTGCTTAGTAGGTTTTGAATGCATTCGTTGCTTTAAAGTAGTGCAGGCACATAAACTGCTCTTAGGTTCATTGTCTTTCAAGTGTCTTATTAGAATTTTGTCTTGTCATTTTGTGCTTTGCACTTCCTTGTGTCTTGTTGACTTATTTTGTTTTCCCTTCCTGATTTGTATGCAGTGACTGTAAACTTGCTATGTCATGGCAGCAGTTGTGCCAGCAGGATCTTTTTTTTTTTTTTCCTTTGCTATTCTTCATTGTATCCTTGGGGCCTAATATGAGTCAAACGTTCAAGCATGATTCCTAGATTTTGTGACTGACCTGTGGATCATGATCTATCTTTGGCCGTGCTCGTAGATATCTGGTACTGTGTTCTACCATTATGGTGGCCAAACTTGTGCTGTAGAAGTGTTGCCAACTCTCCTATGGGAGCTTTCTGTATTAATAGTCATTTTGGGATACTCAAATGTACCACTCCCTGTTTATTCATATACGTTTATTAATGAGGGTTCAATGACTTGCTGTGATCAATGACCAGAAATCCATCCTTTTCCAAATACATCTTTCCCCTTGTAGAAGTAATAGTTTCTAAGTATGCAACACACTTGCTACTGTAGTTACTTTTCTCTCAAGCCATTTTTGCTGTAGAAACACTTCACTTTGGCTTTGAGTCTCTGAACATCTTGGGTGTTTTGTTGGACGCAATGAGAAGGACCAGATTTGGTGTCGTTTTGAATTAAGTATTTTCCGGTATTGACCTGGCTTTTTGGATCGCTTGTTTCAGTACATGCGTACTAACTGGTATTAATATAGTTTGAGTCATGTAGTTCACAGACTGCCCTCTAACCTGTTTCAGAAGATTGTACCATTTGTGTGTATTCTCTCTCTGCCTGCAGGCAGAGTGAGACATGGAAAGTGATCTTGAAAATAGAAAACCCGGCAGGTTCCCTGTGGTTCTCTCGCCTAAAGGCAAAGCTATCTGGTGACATGAGGAAAGCTTAAAGTTCTTCATGACTTTTGAAAATGTTCTTCTCTTTATGACAATAAATGCAAAATGATATATTTGTTTGCGCTCTGGAAAATTCTGGTCAGTGTATCAGCAGTGGTGTAAAAGATTAAAAATTGAACAGTGGAAAAATCTTAGTCTGTTTAGAACTTTAACCCTGGTCTATCTTTGAGACATTTGACAATATAATATCTAAATACCATTGTCTAAAAAAGCTGAAATTGTGACCCTTTTGAAATTCCTCAAGAACCTATTTAGGAGAAGTCCAAAATGACAGTGATTCTTGTTCCTGATGTCATCATTATTTTTGAAAGCCTCAAATGATTTTTGAGCCATCTGCCTTTTTTTGACACACATCCATAATGAAATAAAATGGGAACACACTTTTGTTTAAACCACTTTTAGACTGCCTTTTGAAACGCATGTGCACCCATCTTCAGTCCGCTTCCCAACCGTTGCTCACTTGTGCTGTTCTTCTCTCAGGCAGTTCCCCTTCCTCTTCTCAGCTGCAGGCCAATTTCTGCTGAGTTTCCTCATACAGGCCCAGGCCTCAAAGATACTATGTTGCTATAAGCTTTGCTGAGGCAAAAAAAAGCTGTTGGACAGAGGGACCTGTCTCTGTTAATCCTCCCACCCACCTCCGTCTATTCCCCGATGAAGGATTGCAGTGTGAGCTGGATTACTTACTCGGTGTCAAAGAATCCATGTGGGAGCTCATTCTGTGGAGACAAATATCTGTGAAACCTAGCGTTGCTGGTTTTGCTGCTCACATACGTGCTTCTGTGATACGTGACCATCTACCCAATGTCAGGATCTCTTTTGGAGTATACTTTCATGATGGGCTTGTAGTGGGGCAGAGAGCAGAAGGTCCTCAAGCCAGGACTGAAGCAGGCAAATGGTGAGAAATAAAGTTGTGTTCTTGTTTTTTATGAGTGAGATAAGGAGTTCAAGTGACCTTCCTGGAGTTGTATGTGAAGTTCTACCGAGTTCAGCCCCAAAGCCCAGAGGCAGGGATTGTGCTTCCTCTGAGTGCCTTTAAGGCAAATTAGCTAACCTAGTGACCTACATGTTATATTTGGCTCAGGGAGCAGTCTTTTGAACAGTTGTCATTGTATCCGCTTACAGGAGGAAAGAGAATTGAAAAGACACCTCCTACTTTCTCTGTTTGGTCCAAAACTTAAAATAGCAAACAACTGCCATCTCTGCATGATTTGCAAGGAAGGTCACAAAACTGGCTTTCAGCTACTGTCACTGAAAGACTGGGCCATCCTCTGATGCTGCTTGAATTGCCAACGGTCTTTGGCCTTCTTCCTGCCACAATGTTATTTTTTTGTGCTTGAGATGATAGCCAACCTCGCCAAGTGACAAATTTGGTGAGGCTGAGAATAGGAGGTTCTAGACATTGTTTGCTCTGTGATTTGCTATCTTAGGCAGTTGTCTGACAACTGACAATGCAAGCTTCCAACTGAGACATCGCTGAATTTTTCAGCAATGTTATCAAAATCCTTCACACATCCAAAATGTTTCAGTGTTTTTCTGCATTCGTGATAGCTTAGTCATACTGTTTAGCTGGGCTCGTTTCTGTGGTCTAGACAAGGAAACCGTTGTGCCTTCTACAGAGTTCTATACCTAATCTTTCTTTGAAAACAAGCCACGGCATTGAACACAGATTTAGGAGAAGCAAAAGGCAGGAAGCTCTAAGGTTAGTTTATGGACAAGAAACAGCAGAACCCTGGGATTTCACCATTTCAGCGCCATTACACGAAGCTGGTGGTTTACTGATGAGCATCTACCGCCAGCAATCCTTACTTGTGGAATCTTTCTATGGGCAGCATTTTGATTACTCAGCTGCCCCTGTGTTAGCATAGGCCTATAGCCATTTCCTGTAGTAGGACTACATTATGTGATTGTGTTTGAACTGCTCAATCTCTGATTGTGTCTGAGTGCTTTAGTAGTTTATTTTTTGTTAACGGATGAAGTGCCTTATACGAGGTACGTTTCTTGCTATGGTTTCTTGGTAATAAAAACCTGCGCATCAATGAATTGATCTCTCCGAAATTTAAGAAAACTTTTCAAAGAAAACTTTAAGAAAATGGATAGTAATACAGTAAAATGTTGAACTTTCTGGAATGGACTGTTACTAAATTTCCTTTTAAAAAAAAAAATTGTTGTTGTTGTTGTTATACAGTTCTGTACCTCTGCTTGGTGCCCAATGGAGAATCTTCACGCTTTCCTCCCAGCATTGTCTCCGTTCTGGAACGTCTTAAGCCTTTGTTTTGAATCCTGATGTCTTGAACTTTTTTTGTCAAAATTAGGAGATTCCTTCATTGCTGGCAAAGTCTGAAACTTTAAGGGGGCGTTAAGGACAATTAACCTGAATTGATCAAAGGATTGATTTCTAAGCCTCTGAATAAATGTCCAGATGCCAAAACTTAACGTGATGTAGCTAATCAATTGTATCTAGTGTGCCTGCATCGCTTCACATTGTAGGACTAGAGTTCCCTGGCATTTATAGGCCATTATCCTCATCGTCCTGTTGCTTTTGAAACACTGGATTATACTCTGCTCCTTGAGCAGGTGCTGAGTCTACTACAGCTCTACAACACCAGCCTGCTGGAGGCATATCTCTCCTTAAACTTCCCTGGAGCTTTCGGATAGCACTGGTTTTTGGGTTTTTTTTGTTTTTTTTTTTTTCCAAAAAAGATCATTATCTTGAAGAAAGTATTCATCTACCTCAAAAGCTAAGAGCAGAACCTCTCCTTCTATCTTTGTCTTTAAAAAGAAGTAAAGACTCTTCTAAAAGTTGGGGGATAATGAATCTGGAAGTCATGTTCTCGTTTATTGATACTGGTGTTGAATAGGTTGTTGAGACTTGCTAAGAGTTAAAAGCAAAACTAAGGGTTTTTTTAAAGGTCAGGGTACAAAGGACAGTTCTATCCAAACAATTGTGAGAAGAGAAATTATGAGCTCAGCGGGGGAAAGCAGGGAAAGCTGGGAGGTAGTAAGTACTTTAATTTCTGTTTCGAAAAGAGCTGTAACAGAGCAGTCTCTGGTGTTTGAAGAACCCCCTGGGGGACTGATCTCTCCTTAACTACAGATAAGGCAAAACCTGGGCAGCAATGAGAGGGCAAGACTCTCTTCCTGTCGCTGCTGGGTTTACCCAGTCCTACTCTAGAGACACTAAGTTTAGGTAAGAAAGTGAAGTTCACTTAAATCCAGATATTAATTTTAGCATTCTTGTACCAGTATAAAAACAGATCCTACATTAGACCAGATCCTTCAGCTGCTACCTGTTTTGTGACTAAACTAGGATTACTTATGAGAGAGGATTGCAGGGTCAAAGCGCAAACTGTTGGATGAGCTCTGTGCAACTCTGGGGGTTTCCTCTGACAAGTGCTTGGGCCAAAGCTGGATACTCTGAGGTATGATCTGTCTCTTCTCTGTGAAACAGGCACAGGTCAGTCAGCGTTTGGATTTTGATGCCTTTACTATTATTAGCAAAAAGGAAAAGGACTGCTGCAGTGGCTGTACTGCGGATGGTAACGCATTGCACAAAAGTAAATGCTTGTTTCCCATGGAATTTGCACACTAGTGTTAACCTTACAGGATTTTTTTTTTTTTTAAATAAAATGAAAGAATTGAATTGGGGGATTGTTTTAGATCCCACAATATTCTGTAGTTGAATTAATATATGCAGAAGAATCTGCACAGAGTCAGCGTTTAATCACTCATCCTGAAGCCTGCAGTCCACTTTCTTGCATGTGCTGCTTGGTGACTGCTGTGGAAGCTAAGTGGCTGTTTCTCTTTTAGTTGCACAAGTCTTTCACGTTAGAGGTTTTACTTTTCTGATCTCAGTGTGGTCTTCCGAGAAAGTCTCAACTTTACTTTTTAATTGTATTTAATTTATTGGAAGTTCTTGCTTTTCTTCCCCTACTGCAATCATTTAAAAACTGAGATCTTCTCCGTGTTATGAAAGTATATTTGCAAACAGCTATTTTTTCCCCTCTTTATTCCTATAGCTAAGATGATTAACTTTCAGCAATTCATAGCTGTATTTCCTTCTCTTGATAGTTTGAACTTTTCATCTGACTGGCATCACAAGTATTTCAAACTCTTCCTTTTTAGGGGCATCATTTCTTTGAGAAAGAAATGTGCAGAGAATATTTCTAGTTGTTTATCTCCTTAATAGGAGATTGCTGTCCAAAACTCTTTTGCATTTGAAAAGCTATCAGCTTTACTGTGTCACTTGCAGCCTGAGCTACTGTGTTGCTCTGCTCTTGAGACGGGAAGCACTGGTCTTACTATTGTAATAGCAATAGGAGCTGGAAAAGTGGTTTTAGTAGCTGAAACTGTCTTTACTCATTTATGTGTGTGAACTTCTTGTTTGCTTGGCAATATGCTCTATTTCATGGGAAGGAGAGGCTTTTTCCATCATGAAGCAGTATTATGGTTGGCTGTAACCAAATATTTGAGGGGATGAATCACTGATTCCTGGGCTGTCTCTTGCAGAGAAAATGAGACTAATGCCGTTTTCAGCTGACTTCTTCATTGGCATGCTCTGTCAGATGATTGAGATGAGCCTCCTGTTAGGAAAGCTGGGTATCAACGCTGCCAGGCACCTGTAAACGCACTCAAATAGTGTCCCTGTCTGTAGCTGATACTTTTTCCCCTTAGGCTTCCAGCTGTGGCAGGTCAGTCAGCTTGTAGCTCCTTTACATGTCCACACATTTCTCTCTGCCAGGAGACCAGCGCGGTCTGGAAGGTGGCTTGTTCTGCTACAGTGGGAACAGTCACAAAGGCTGATGGATATATGCAGGGGTTTTGTGCTCTTCACTCACAGAAAGTTTCTGCTGACAGGCCTCAGGAGGGCCTCAGCAGCTGCTTTTCTCCCGTTTAACAGAGGTGTCCAGCTCAGATGACATCTAAGCCTAATGGTTTCTTTAGGGGCAAAATGTCCTAAGAGCATTCCTCCTGGCTGCCAGCGGGGGCTTGCGTGCATGCCCGGCCGTGGTTTGTATATACCTACTGCAGGCACTTTCGGGTGTAAAAGAGAAAGTGTCAGACTGCTGCTCTCGCCCATTTTAGCACTACCTGTTCAGAGTAAGATTTGAAAGGAAAGATATTGGTTTCAGGTTGGTGTTTTTTTTTTTTTTTCTTTGGGGGAGGAGGGGTAAGAACTGACATTTAGATTGTGTATTTGGCAACTTAGAAGTCCTGCATCCCAAAATAGCATTTAATGGTCAAAATCCAGAGCGAGTGAATGACCTTGCCTGTTGAGAAGCAAATACTGGCCTCTGCCTTTACCGTTTCTTGTTTTTAAAAACTTGGGGTCTGCCATTTAAAATAACATTAAAAATAAAACAAAAGCGTCAGCACTCTTATAAACATGGCTACTTTTGTGACTAGTTTTCATAGTCTTGTTATCACTTTCTAAATTTGCCAAAGAACGTTCTTCAGGCAAATGTGAAACTCTCCGGAAGGAGTGGTGCTTTCTAGCATTTAGGAGTATCAGGCACAACACCATACTAATAGTGGAGAAACTGCTCACAGCTTTTAACATGGAGAGCCTGTTTTCTGTCTGTAATGCACCTTAACTATTGCCAGTGTTTCCACTCACAGTTGTTTCACGTGAACGTTTTTGGTTCTGTTTTGACTTGCACAAATTGTTTCAGCAGATGATGTTCCCGTGATGTCCCTGCACTTCTGACAAGAAGTGGTAGGTTTTTGGTTTTCCAGTGGCCTCTGAGGGAAGCTTGTTCTTACTCTTGCTCTATGCTTAGGTGGATGTTAGCCCTTAACTCTTAACGTAGTTGTGTTAAAGATTGACGTGCTATTATGATGTGGTATTAAAAACTGTGTCATCAGGGAATTTGGTACAGTTTGTGGCATGCTAGTTTTCTTAAAATGTGAAAGGGAAAAGCTTCAGTTAGCACTTACTCCTGGCATTATAAAGAAACAAGGCTAAATTTTCATAATCCATTATCTTCTTAAAATGTATTCTCTTTCTTAGTTATGTTTTAACAACAATTGACTTCAAGTGCCTGCTGTCACATAAGCTGGTGGGCTTCCCTAGACCTAACTCAATATTGTTGTTCAGATAGTCTTGATTTGTTCCCTGATTTTTTTTTTTTTCCTTCCTTTTAGGCCATTAAAGTCCTAAAGTCTTTTTAGAAGTGCCTTTCTCTTGTTTGGAAAGATAGTTTGTATCGTGAAAGACATACCTTGGCTATATGGTTGTCCCAAGTAGTTGACTGTCTCCCATTGCTTAAACGCAATTGATTTTTGTGTAGGAAGAAATATTTTTGTCCTTTCTTTTTCTTTGTGCCATTGTGAAATGTTGCAGAGGCAGAGAGGGAGGATATGCTTATCTGTTTTAATTTTGTATTTCCCTGTTCAATCCTGCAGTTGGCCCCGAACTGAAGTGTGATGAACAAAACTCATTTCTCTCTATTTTCCGCAAAGACAGTGCTGGAGTTGAAATGGATACTGGCAACCTAATGCTAAGGCCATACTTCGCTATAGTGTTGTAAAGCTGTATATAATCTACCACCTCAAATGCAGTCTAGTACATCACTAGATTCTTCTTTTAAAAAAAAAAAAATTAAATTCCTAATTTTCCTTTGCACTTTAGAACCTATCTCTTTACATTTTTACTCTGTCCAGAGAAGGCTGGCTTGCAGGGCTGATCTGTAGCAGGCTCTTTGTGTGGCTTATATTCCAATCTGTTTAGTCTTTCAGTTTTAGTTCAAGAGTTCATTTTGAACTCTTCTGGCTACTGCTGACCTTGATATCCAAATGAATGTGGTCAAACTCGGCTGTATTACTGAATAAAGGGGGTTCATCCTGTTATTTCTCTTCTCTTTATCTAATCAACTTATATAGTGTGTACTTGCCTTTATATTCTGCTATCACTACTCTATTTGAGGGTGATCTGGATCTGATATTAATGCTTCCTTTCTTCCTCCTATAAGTAGTAATTTGACGGGAGGAATTGGTCACTGCTCTGCACTTTCTGTAGTGTTTGGAATACCAAGGTTGTAAATCCGGACTAGGTTTTCTGTAGCTGTGTTTAGTCCCAAAACTAGTAGATGACAAGTTGCTTTTTGAAGTATTAACCGAACTTTCTCCAATAAAGGCTGAATGTATTTGAAAGTACAGCATGAAATGATGTTCTTGGAGGTGTATTGAGGAGGTGAAATATGTCTGTCTTGGAGGTGGTTTCCAAATGAATTGTTCTTTTTTTCTCCCTCTGTCTTCAGGGACTCTTCGGTGTAGTTTCTAAAAGTGAAAGCAGAGTCAAGTAGAATGATTCACTGCCCAAGATAAAGGCTTATATAGTGCTGCTTTTCCGGATGTGACTGCCTCTACACCCTAAGGAAGTACAGTCCGTTGCTGTTACGACGCTTTATGAGCAAGTCCGACTGTTTCTGAACCAACTTAAGGGTGAGTTGATCATAATCACTTGTTTTTAATAATGCTTTGAGTTGTGAACCAGAAAGCCTTGGTTTCAGTAGTCGGTTTTAATCTTGACTTCTCTCTATTCTGTTTTCTTAGGCTGATTCTTCTTTGCTAATTACTAAAATACTGCTTTTTACATTCAGTTTGGTCTGTTTTTGTAACCAGGTGGAATCATAGCGCTAACGTTTTTATAATAAGTTATAGAACAGCTTAACTAAATCCAGGTTCTTAATATTTAACACATTAATAATGCAATTTTACATTTTCATCTTATGTTAGTAAAATAGACTTAAATGATCTGGTACAAACATATTTTTCACCAAAAAGACAGTTTGCATTTAAACTAGGTGCGTATGGTTGGTTTTTTTGTTTTGTTTTGTCTTGTTTTTTTATTTTGGCAGCTTTTAAGGTCACTTGGGCTGATCTGGTTGTAATCTTACACAATTTCCTTTAAGACCTATGGAATTTGTATGACTCCCTTACATCTAGTTTTTACTAGACTGAGAAGATAATGTAATATCTGTACTGGCTCAGACAAAAAGACTACTGAGCCTGGTGTCCCACACCTTGTGGTCCAACTGCCTAGAGAATAAGCCAAGCATATTGTGATACTAAAACCCTTTTAGCAATCTGTGGTTTAGGAACTCCATGAACCAAAAATCAAGATCTTGTATTTTTTGCATTTAATATCCCCTGAGGGATTTTTTTTTCTTTTTTTTTGCTAGTTAACCTTCAATTAATTTCTTAATCCTGAACTCTTCATTGTACTGCACGAAGATAACATACTTTGAACCTACAGAAGAGTCTGTGAGAGCTTGTTTGAAATGCTTTCCCAGTGACAGCTATCCATTCAGAAACTTGATATTAGACTTGCTCATATGGCCAGTGTCTGCCTTCCCAACTAATGTTATTATGGTCTTACCCAAATGGCAGCCAGCTATTGCACAGTTGCCAGTTTTCTCAGATGGGAGGGGACCGTCCATATTTCAGAGGTGGCAACTGTCTTTGACTTTCTTTTAAATGTAAGGTGCTACCTGTTTGCTGTTAAGTAGATGACTTAACTGTAAAATACTAGTAACTCATTACAGGATATTTATCATAATTTCTAGCTTAGATGTTAATTTTAGATTCATGAAAGAATAACATGCATGTAGTCTTAAAAGCTACTTATTCGTTCTGACGTGCCAGAGGTGTGTGAGTAGTGAAATGCTATCTTTTGTAGGGCTTTTCCTCCTTTTAGTTGAGATTATTTGTAATGTTCTGTAGAAATATACCCTAGCTATGCCTTGGGGGGGGGGGGGACCCACACCCACACCCACACCCACACCCACAAAACTTATGAGGTTGGGAGGTTGGGTTTTGTATCCTTTGCTGTTGCTAGTGTTTTTGTTTCAGTGATTAGTAGAGACTGTCCTACAATCCCAGTACTAGTGGGCCTGTAGTTGATCCAACCACTTGTATTAAGAATGAGCAATGACTGAATTGGTCTTGGTTCCCAAAAAGAAGACTGGGTTGATGCTAGATCCAAAGAGGCATGCAACTTAAACAGAAAACACCCCTCTCAACACCCCAACAGGTAGATTTGTAGGCATTAAAATGGCATCTGCAATTCCTGTTTATTTCAGAGTCAGTACTTGGTGCATCTTTGAGTGAGATTCTAATTGATGTAGGCACGTTTCAAAAAAATCACATTTATGTGCAGATGGACTAAACAGCCAGTTCATTGTTAAGTCTGTTATTTGTTTGAGGTAGCCACAAGTGTATAGAAGTAGTCTCATAGTTGTGGCCTATTTTGTGGAGTCTGTTTGCGAGTGATGCCAAATGCTCCTTACGTGAAATGAGAACCTTTAAATGTTCAGCCTTTAGCTGGGTGGCCTGAGCAGTATCTCTCTATAGAGGATAAAGAAAAAATCAAGCTGTGGTTTGTGTTGTATGTATTAATTTGTGAAGGGCGGCAGCGCGCTAGATTTAAGGGCAAAGGTGTTCCTTTGCATCCAGGAAAGCTTGGAAGAACTGGGAAATAATAGATAGTGTCAATAGGAATAGTGTGTGTATGTGCTGGGGGCAGCTACTTGCCCAGTGAATTCCCTAAATCTTTTTTTTTAATTCCCCCGCCTCCCCCCGAGACTTCAGATGCAAACCTTATTTTCTAGGTGTTATATACACTAAGACTGACTCTGTTTACTAAAATAGAAATGTTTGTATTATTCAGTAAAAGAAATAACACTGACTCTTGTTTTGGGTTTGCTTTTTCAGACCTGCTTCTGGATGACCAATGAGTATTTTAGCTGATAATGTCGGATACTAAGTCTCCAACTTTCCATTCATTCCAGCTGGTAGCAACGCATATAATGCAAAAATCACAATTCAGGATCATACAAATATTACTCTTAAAACTTTCTAGATGATTGTAGTTGCTTTGGTTGTGTTCTATGCTAGCAGAAGCCTTCTTCGAGGTTTCCTGCTGTCTCTAGAGCACCACGTTCCCCGTTTTCTGGGAGCCTTGGGGACCAGCAATATGGGAAACTCCTGTGTTTGCCGAGATGATAGTGGAGCTGAAGACAATGCCGAATCCCAGAATCGGCAAACAGAGAACAGTAGAGCACGTGTACCTGAAGCAAGAAGCCACCCAAGGGACCCTGTCCGGCCACCCAGGAGGGGGCGAGGGCCTCATGAACCAAGAAGGAAAAAACAGAACGTGGATGGGCTGGTACTTGACACGCTGGCTGTAATTCGGACATTAGTAGATAAGTAAGTACCTCCTCAAAGAATAATTCAACATGAATGAAAATATCATGTTCTTGTCTTCTCTCAAACTATGGCTCCATCCTCTCACCAATCTACACCTGACCCCCCCGCCCCCGAAGCAGCAGCGTGTTTACTTCTGGAGGCTTAGGAAAGGAGCACCTTTGCTAGGTAATAGAAATAGCTTCTGAGTGCCCGGGTACAGACTCTTCTAGGAGTTGAGGAGCTTCTTACAGTTCCTGTATGGGCCTACACCTAGATGGGATGAGGAGTGTGCTCAGTATTTATTACCTGGCATAGATGCACAGTTTAGGAAGCAGTGAACGTTCCAAAGTTTGGGAACTCCTATCCTAAAAACTGATTCTTCTGTAAGATTTTTGTTTTCAGGCTGTATTTACTTCTCTGGAAATGGTTGAGCAAAACTGAGAGCTTTGATCTCTGTTAGTTTATATAAAACAGACTGAGGTTTTCTTTCCAGTTAAGTCTGACTACTTTTTAAAGACTGCATGTTGTGACTGTTCAGCTCATGATCCCAGTATTGCATTCCTTGCATGTTCAGAGCTTCCATTGAGGGTGTGTGGGATATTTATGGATTCATCCTTATTTTTTGTTTTTGCATTGCTTTCTACAGAGCTTTAAAAGGACCTCAGAAGTGATGGGATAAGTTAGCTCATCACCTTTTGGATTAGATGCAGGTTAGGAACTGGAAATACCAAAACAGGAGGAAAAAGGTGAAGGTACTATTGTACGTTCACAGCTGGGGTTTGAGTTTAAGCTGGATGAGACTCAGGATAAATGAGCCTTCATTCAGATCCACCATGTAGGTATATGAAATGTGCCTGCAGGAGGAGCTTGCCTTGCTGTTATAAATGCTTTAAATGGAAATGCCAGGTCAGTTGTTTTGTCTGAAAATTTAAATCCAAGACTTTGGGGGGGGGATTTGTTTGTTTTTGTTGTCCTTTTTTTTTTATCAGAATTTTGTGATCAGTCTTCACTAAAATCATCGCAAAATTTTTTGAGAATCTCTCCCTTATCTCACATGCCTTCCCCTCTGCCCTCAGTTCATCTACTTAAGCCATTTCACAACATTTTTTGTGCATAGTTGATCCTGTTCCTGTGGGTTTTGCAATCAGTTTTGCAATCTTATAAGCACTTTCTTATGCTACCGAGTGATAATAAGTGTAGTCCTATTTGTGACAAATTCCTGAAGCTACTGCATTTTTAAAGAGACTTAGTTACTTAGAATCTCAGAATCACGTGGGCTGGAAGGGATCTCCGGATATTCATCTCATCCAGCCTCCTGCTCAAGAAACAGGTCCAGTTTACAGCAGGTGGCTCGGGGCCTCGTCCAGTTAAGTGTTGGAGCATCTTCAAAAAATGGAGTTTTCCTACCTCTCTGGGTCCCTGTTCCAGTGTCTGACCACTCTAATGGCTTAAAAAAAGAGTATATGTGGAGCTGGAATTTCTGATGTTCCTGCTCGTCCCTGTTACCTCTTGTCCTGTCGCTGTGTACCTCTGAGAGGAGTTTGGCTCTGTCTTCTCTGCACTCCCACTACTTCTCTGCACTCTCCAACTTACTGCAGACAGCAGTAAGATTTCCGTCCTTCCACCCCCAATTCTTCTTAAGGATGAACAAACCCATTTCTCTCAGCTTCTGCTTGTAGAACATGTTCTCCAGCCCTCAATCATCTTGGCAGTCCTCTGGTAGACTCACTCCATTATAGCAATCTCTTTCTTGCATTGAGGAGCCCAAAAGGGGACACGATATTCTGGACGCCATCTCACAAGTGCCAAAGGGTTATAACCATATGTTGGTTTCCCTTGCTTAAGGTTAAGGCAGTTGGTAAGGTGGAGCTGGTTTTATAATGTAATTAAATATTACAAATTGTTGCAGTTAAGACAAAGACCTATAGCCATGAGTAACGGATCTGTTTGCAAAACAGATTATCTAAATGCATCTGGAAAAAGTTTAAGGAACCTTTCTGCTAGACTTCAGTCCCTCTTTAGATTAAGAAGAATGATTACTTGAAAAACATCCAAGTCTGGAAATCTTGTTTTTCAGTGCAAGTAAGAGACTGCAGGAATAAGTATGTTCCATTATTATCTGTTCACGAACACAGAACTTGATTTTTTTGTCTTTTGAAGACACTGAAACTGAGGGAAACAATAGGGGCAGTAACAAGTCTTTTTTTCTTGTTGAGAAATGTGCAAGAATAAAATCAAAACTGAAGTGAAACTGTGGGAGAGCCAGTTGGAAATACGGACTTCAGTTTGGTAGTAAAACCCTGCAGAGCAAAAGATAGTGGTGCAGGAACAGAGTGAAAAAACTTTTTCTGACCACTTTTTTTTTTTTTTTTTTTTTGTCTCTCCAAGCTCTGAAGTGAAAGTTAGTACATGTGGACACTCTTAAGGTGACTTGTAGGTAAAATTCTTATACTGGGATCTGCAATGAATGATTGTTTTCCCTTTTCACTGTTTTTTGATCAAATCTCAAAAACATACTGGACAACAGCTTTTTTTTTTCTTCTCTTGTATCTAGAAGGAAATGAGTTAAGTTTCATTCCCTGTCCTCACAAGAATAAGTCCTAATCTTGGATTTTTTATAAAGTGCTGTTCCAAAAATTACGAAATAGGAGAAATGACTTTTAGGGCTTTGTTTTGTTTCGCATTTTCCTCCAAATATGCGGAAGATGGGTATTAGAGGGGATGTTTGGGTATTAAGTGGGTAAAATGGTAAATTAGTGGCACAAGGCTCTGCTTTGCTCAGTCCTGCTACTGGTAACACCTGCTACCCGTGAGGGAATTGGGAAATCTTACAGATCAAAACTTCATCCTCTTTTATCACAGCCTTTATTTGTAGTTTTGATACTTTTTTTTCTTCCTTTTTCTTTGAGACTTTACATACTTTCTATTGAGGTAATTCTGCTTGCATCATTGTAGTGCTTTTTCCTGCTGGTGAGATTAGTTTCCACAGGAAAGACAAAGAGATTCTTTGGGGGGGGGGGGGGGGGAATAATTTGTTTCAAATGTTACCATAATATGAAAAAGTGGAACTATTTAATAGGGAATGTCCATTCTTTGGTAAGAAAAGAAAAGCACCTATTTTTATCATGTATTTTCAATCAAAACAGAGTTTAGAATTAGGACCTCCAGAGTAGGTAGCTTGTTTAGCTGCATACTTAATCTGTTTTGAGACTTTCTAGAGTTAATTTGGGTTTAGGACTTCCAGTTTGATTTCACGGGGCGTTACAGAAATCGTTTGTGGAACGTACCTTTTTGTTCTAAGCCTGGGGTTAGTACAAGTGCCTAAGTAGCACTAAATAAAGCATTTAAGGCATGCTGAACTGAAGGTGCATCTGCTTGCATAAGCTTTTTCTGGTCCTGAAGATGCTTACTGAACAGGGTTGTGAGACCCTGCTTCAGAAAACCTCGGTGGTAGTACCTGTTCAGAGCAGATGGCCTGGCCGTAGGTTCCTGCCATGCTCCAGCAAGCCAGATTGAGGAACTAGTCCAACTGAACTTTTTTACTTTTCATGTTTGAAAAGAGAAATGGGTTGAATATCTTCTGTTTAACTGCTTCTGGCAGCTCTTGTTAATGTGTTTGAGGTCTGTGATGCTGTTAGGTGATTTGACCTTCAGTTATATTTTATGTACAAATATTTTTGGCAGAGAATTTCTAGGAAAAAAAATGTTTAAGGTATTCCAATGATCTTTTCCTTGTGCACTGCTGTCTGTTCACTTCATGACCTCTGAAATACGGTGTCTTGTTACATACTTGGAGGAATTTTGCTAATGAACAGCACTAAGCCTAAGCTTTATGTTTAGCTGTTAGACATGCAGATATGGATCACCGTGTCGCTTATCAGCTATTGTAGATATTCAGATGTTGACTTTGAGCCAGAATATGGCTCAAATCCTGTCTGTGTTTCAGATCTAAAAAGGGCATTAGTAGCCTGCAGCCTAAGTAACTTTCTTTTGTTAAATACTTACTGGATTCATATTTGTCTGTGTATTATCATTTTATTTGGTGTATTATGTTGATAGTTGCACATCAATTTTGACCTATATAATATCTCTTTCAGTGACCAGGAGCCTCCTTATTCAATGATCACGTTGCATGAAATGGCAGAAACAGGTATCAAGGAACTGTGCTGGGCTTTTCAGTTGTGACCGCAAAGCGAAACAAAAACAACAACAAAAAAACAAACAAAAAAAATTGTACAGCAGTACATTGTGACTTCCCGTAGCTCTAGTGGCTTAGAATTTGAAACACAGTTCTGCACTTCAGAAACTTCACTGAGCTCATTGCATTTGTCTCATTTTTTTTAAACTCCCTTAAACTTTCTATGCGAACTCTCCAGAAATGGCCAAGTGATGGCTACAAACACGTTGTGATGTTGTTAAACTGTAAGCCACAAAGAATGTCTGTTTGCAATAGGGCAGAACTGACCCATATACACGGGCATGGTTTAAACCCATGTGCTTCCAATAGTGATGGCAGGTTGTGCATACCTTCTGTCTTGGGTTTTGCTGTTCTTAGACCTCTGCTTATTTGTATTCGTTATGTTGCTGGCCCTATCCTTAAATTCTCCTGCAAACTGAGCTGTGTTTGTACAAGGGCTCTTTTACTTCTGGTAGGACTCAAGACCATCATCAAATTTCTGGTTGAGGTGAATTTTTGTTTCTTTTGGTAGAGTTGGTATTTGTCCCGGAAAACGTATTTCCAAATTCGAATAAGTTAACTAACTTGATTCAATATTACAGCTATTCAGTACAGTAAAATATTTTTTCAGGGTAACGTGCTCATAAAACTCAAATGTCAATGTATTACCTGTTCACTTGTCGTTGTTGAAGGGAGCACTAAGTCTCTTCAACCTCACTCACTCACCTGTAGGCAACCGCTTGTTGAACACCCAGGTCTGTTTACATTATTAGTAGTTTATCTTTAACGTCTTATATATGAATCCTTGTTTACCTGCAAGTAGAAAACTTTATTTAGTCATGAAATGGTGAGAACTGTTGCTTATGAAAACAAATTTTCATGAGAAAACCAGGCATGGATCATGCTAGTACAGTTCCATTGAGGTTGGTGTAACTAGAGGGAGTTAAAGAAGGGTGCTTTGATTCTGTATAGAAAAAATATTTCTTCAGTGTTGTAGTGGATGCCATGTTTAACACCTAGAGTTAGCACTAGATGGTGAACTGAGGGCTGTGCTGGTAAAAAGGGCTTGTCCATTCTGGTCATGAGTGTTACTTTTTAATTTTAGTGGAAACTAAAGGATGCTCAGGCCTGAGCAAGACTCTTCTCCAAAAATTAAGATACTTAATGTTACCCAAGTTGTTTTATGCTTCCTCCCCCTCCCCCCCCCCCCAAAATTAAATTTCCAAGCTACTGCAAGCTAAGACATTGATGTAAAATGTAAACTGGGTCCCCACCACCACCACCACTAATGTCTGTAAACTAGCGGGGGTTATTATGATGAAGGAAAGTTTAAATTTATATTGATCAATATATTTTAAAAACTTCAGAATTGCATTGCTGCTCTGAGTATTATTTCTGTTTTGTGGTTGACAGATGAAGGCTGGTTGGAAGTTGTCCAATCTTTAATTAGAGTTATTCCGTTAGAAGATCCACTGGGACCAGCTGTTATAACATTACTACTCGATGAATGTCCGCTGCCAACAAAAGTAAGTCTAAGTAATGTGTATTTCTCCGTGGCTAAATTTCAGTCATTCATGGCTGTCAGTTCCGTGACAGCTTCTTGGTGGCTTTCATCAGTGGTGCAAACAAGATTGGGTATTAGGTGATCAGAAAATGGATGAAACTTGTAAGCTGAAGTAATTTGTAGTGACTTGGTATCCAGTTCCTACTTAATGATAGAAGTGCTGTAGCAAAAGTGAAGCCTTTGGTCCTAAGCTGTCTTCTTCGTTGCCCTTCTCTCTTGCTATCTGGTATACGTGTTATGCAGTGAGTGTGTACGGATGCTGCAAAAGCAGTACAAATTTAGAAGTTTTAGAAATGTGTGACTTCCAGAACTAGAGGAAGAAAACTACAATTCCTTCCCCGCGTACGAGGCGTGCAACACAAGTGCATGTATTAAGTGTAACAAATGACATTTTTATTAAACTGTGAACTATCTACATACAACTTTGGCAAATTCAAACACTTTTTACTGACAACTGGATCATCTTTCCATCAAAAAACTGACTAACATGTTCATATTGTGTTGGTATGTGTATTTTAATGAGGGCCTCAAGTGCTTCAGTGTGCTAAGGGTTCTTGAATCCCTTAGACATAATGGTTATACAGAGAGAAGCAGCATTACAGAAGTTGTCTGTCTTCATCTGCTTGCCATGATCTTATTTCGTCAGATACTGGTGATGGCATTGTTGCTGCTTTCATTTATGAATCTACTTCTTACACTGCCAGTTTTAGTCTTTGTTTTGCACTGTCACGAATGTTTTTTTAAAAAAAAAAAAGGGTAATTTGTGTCTTACGTAAACTGATGAGTGGCTGGAGAGTTAGGCAAACCCTATAACTAAAGCGGTTTTTTTCCTCTAGGCCATTAAATAAGTCTGCTGAGACTTTTGACCAAGTTAAGTGTTTATGGCTGCCATGTAGACTGTGAAATGATTTTAAAAACCGACCCATCACTAGAAATGGGAATAATTTTGCCTGTTTTAAAGAAGAAACCAGGAACTGTAGACCATTGTGACTGCCTCATTCTAAGAGTGATGTTGGAATTTTTGTTCAGCTATACAATGTATCCAGTAATCAAATGATTCGTTTTTTGAAAACGACGTCACTTTTGCTTGGGTACTTTAATTTTAAGGAATAAGCTTTGAAATGGTTGACCTTAACAAGATAGAAGGAATAAGATGCCTGTTTTGGGAGACTGTGCAGAGGCTTTTTCTCCTCTATAATTTCTGTACAGCTCAATGAGGGGCAAGGAGCTGCAGTCCTGGGATCTGCAGGTCACGTGCAGCCTAGCAAAGCCCTTGCTGCTGTTCAGTCTTTGCTTATTCAGGATAAGCTGAAATTTTGTCTTAGGGTTTTAAGTCAGTGCCAAACTTCTGTTATAGCTGGAGAACAGTAGCAGGCCATATTTCATTTTCTGTTATGGTAGGCCATAGTCCATGAAGTTAAAATGGCAGTGCAGTAAACTCTGTTTATTCTATAAAGCCTTTTCTTTTTGACAGTTCTGTTATTGGCTAAAGGCAGTATTGGAGTACGTCATCAGTCTAATTTTCATTAGGCTTTTCCATCCCACATCTCTGACTCAGTGATCCTTTCCTTCTTCTCCGTTCTTTCTAGTTTGTGTCAGCCCTGTCCATCAGTTCTGCTTTTGTGGCTGTTCTTTTGGGCGCATATCTACTTGTCTATGTTATCTCTGTACAAACCTCAGACTCTAATGCAGTGCATTGATTTCAGACTGGCTCAGAACGCAGTTCAAAAAGCATATAAACATGCAACTTGAGTAATATTAATTTTTTTCTAAATGACCTTCTGATTACTTCAGTATGAAGAGTTCTTCTGTTTTAATTAGATTTTATCCTGAGATTGTGCAGTTTATATCTGAATCAGCTGAAATTTTCATAAAAGTCTGGAAAGTTGGGGAGAATTTTGAAATTTGTAGGGTTTTGGGTGTGGTGGTTGGTTTGTTTGTTTGTTTTTTCTCCTTCCCTATGGGGTAACTTGCTCTGGCTCTAGATTAACCGTGGTACAACTACCCAAATGGTGGGTATGTTCTAGATCTGTCCTGAATTTATGATGTGGAATATGGGCTTTTTGGAGGGGGGTGGTGGTGGTGACAAGATTTCTCTAATCTTAAATTTCAAAGTCTATAAATCAGCTTTCCTTTGGAAAGGAAGTGAGTTTTTGGACACTTGAAACAACATCTGAAATTAGGTGGCAGTAGTGCCATTGGTGCTGATCTGTATTGTTGCTTTTGTCTACTATTCAAGTTCCTCTTACTGTAGGTAGTACATTTGTGAATGACCGGAAGTGTCATGAATTTTTGGTCATGACTATGACATTGGTGGTAATTTTAAAGTTACAGGTCCTAGGTATATTGAACTTCTTATCTAACCATCTGTTCTGTATTATCTTCTTATCTTAGAAGATAACCATCCCTTGGTGTCTGTAATACATGCTATAAAAATCATTTCTTGTAATATAATGAATTAGGAGGGGAAAATCATATCCTTCAGTATCGTTGAAGAGATTTCCAATTTTGTTTTTTAGGATGCATTACAAAAGTTAACTGAAATATTAAATTTAAGTGGAGCTGCTGCTTGCCAGGACGCATGTCACCCTGCCAAACATCGGAATACAACTGCGGTACTGGGCTGTTTAGCAGAGAAACTGGCAGGTGAGCAGAGGGAGCCTTCTGAGAGCTTGCTTTTGGTACCTTTTGCTTTAGCACTCACTATGCAGACTAGCTCAGAAATGTGTTCTTAGAACCAAGTAATGTTTCGCATTGAGGAGAGACCTTGTCTGACTGGTGTGGTCAAGTCTAATGTTTGATTCAAACTTTTAAAAGATTCAGTCCTCAGTGACTAGCTTTGGTCTGAATCAGCTGATTCACAATTCCAGATGCTTGAAAAGGTGAAATTGTTTTGATGCGCCATTGCCAAATTGAAATATGTACATTTGTGGATCAGTGTTTATGCTTACAATATATGGCCTTAGCACTGGTAATCAGTCTTTTCTCTAAGCCTAATCTGGGTGGGTGCGAATTACTGAGCATATTTAGTTCTTTAGCCAGCAGGCAAGACTGTTAATTTGATATTCTTAGAGGTAGTATAGAAAGAAGGTGGATAGAAGAAAGATGCTCTTTCCACTAGACGTGTAGTGTTTTAAGGTTGTTGCCCGAAGAGATTTTCTCTTGCTGTGTTATTTAAAAGAACATTGCTGCATATTCTATTTTAAGGTGACTTTTTTAGAGAGATCCTTTTATTCCCCGTTATTTCTAGTACCCTGCTGGAAGCTTAACATTCAACTTCCTTCTTGCTGATGCTCTTGTTTGTATCTATTTTTTTGCTCTATTTTCTGAAAGTGGACAGAAAAAGGGAATGAGGAAAAAGTGAAAGTCCACTGTAACTGAATAGTTGTTAAAAACATACTTTCCATATTTTACCAAGAAAAAAGGCAAAGAACAAGTGAAGGAAGCATTTTTGTATTTTAATACTTCTACCTTCTTGTTATAGCAAGTCTAAAATGAGTTCCTGTATCCGCTTTCCTCTTAGTGCTCCAGGAGCAGATGTCATTGAAGAAGCTCAGGCAGCAGATCTGTTAACGTTTTCTTGGAACTTGTTACAATTTGAGAGTTCATAGATATCAAAATTTGATTCCCTTATATCTCTCTATTGATGAAACAGTCAGTATTCAGGCAGCATCTTCTAAATGGCTGCTTGCTGTAGTGCAAAATTAGCTGCAAATTGTGTAGTTAACTGTCAAGCAGGCTACATTAGACACTCTAAGTTTCGCTTATTTTGTGCTATTGATAAAGGGAGCTAGTCTTTATGCTTGGACTCTAGAAGTAAAGTGGTTCTCCACTCTTCAGAACTGTATAGGCATAAAGATGTTAATCAGAGGCTGACAGAAGATTCTTGCTTCAAAAACTCTGAAGTATGGCTAGAACTATGTACACATTTACAACAGAAACTGAAAATGTTTGTAATTTAGCAGTAACTGTAATTATTTGTGTAGCAAATACTAGATTTATGGGAACAATGATATTTTTATAGTTCTGTTTTGTTGTAAACTCAGTGTGCTTAGCTATTCTTTAATTTATTGTCTTCTGATTAAAAGTTCTGTGCAGGGATGAGAGTATGGTTGTTCCTCCACACTGATTTAATTTTTAATGTTTTCACAGGTCCTGCAAGTATAGGCTTACTCAGCCCAGGCATATTGGAATATTTACTACATAGCTTGGTAAGTCTCTTAGTTCTTTTTGTATGTATTCATGCATGATAATTACTCCTGTTTTTTTGGAAAGTAGTGTCAATTCTTTAAAAAGCGAAAGTATTTGTGGCATAATGCAGATCTAGCTTTTATGCTTCTCTTTGAATAAAGTATCTTTCATTAAAAAACTTGTTTACGCATCTTCTGTTGTATCCTGTCTCTTAACAGTGGCCTGGACTAGATGGACCTTTGACCCTCAGGGACCATTTTTGTGTTAAAGTTCTTATTGGTCAAACATTGAGAAGCAAATAATGCAAATTATTTTTGGATTATTTTGAAAAGTTGGTTTCATGTTTGGTAAATACTGGTAACATAATAGAAAATGGGCATTTAATAAGTTCAGAAAGGCCTACTGAAAGTACCCCTCGAAAACGTTTGGGACCTTACCGTTTCTGTTTCTAAAGATCTTCTTAAAACTTGAAATAACTGCTTCCTTGCATGTTATAATAAAGCAGGCTGTCTTTCAAAGTTTATACCTTTTCCTCATTCAATTAGCATGTTGCCTGCTAATTTCAAACCCCATTTAAACATTAGTAGAAAAGTTGATCAAATTGTATCTCAGCTTAACAGGAAGATAATTCACATGATACTGAATGCACTTGAACAACTTGAGGGAAATGGTAGAGAGGCTATACCCGAATATATTCGGGGGGTATTTTGTTGTTGCTGTACCAGGTGAGAGAGCAAATATTTTATGCTTCTTGAAAAGGATCTGAAAATTCATCGGACAGAACCAACCTCCCTATTAATTCGTATATGACACTTCTTTGCAAGTGTTAATTACTGTTAGGACAAACTGAAAACAGCACAGCTAGTCTAGGACACTTAAAAATAAAAAGTGCACCTCAAATATGTAATTTTTAACCAGTAATTCTCTATTTTATTATCAAATATAAGCTTCCTTTTTTCCTCTGCAATAGTTATTTCAGATTATTTCTTTACATTTACAGTCCCCATCTCTCTCTCTCTCTTCTCTCTCTCTTTTTTTTTTTCTTTTAATTTTAAGTTAGAGGAATGAGGCTTCATGTAACACAATTCTGAAAGTTGGGAGATCTTTTAAAAAGTGGTTCTACCCTTTGGTCTAGAAAAAACAGGCCTTTATTCAGTGCTCTGGAGTCAGTGCTCAGGGCTGTTGACTTAAAAATCAATTCTGATTTCACTTGTTAGGTCAGGAGCATCTCAAATGAAATAAACCCAGTTGCGTAGGTCTGAGACTGGTGTGAGATGAAAAGATGGCCATTTTGAGGAGCCAGTCTAATATGCCTGGTTGGTTGACTTTAAGTTATTTGCTATGAACTCTTGGGAGGAGGGGGGAATAAGCACATCCTGGCTGAGGTGTTATGTACTGATCTGTTAGTTATTCTTAGACGCTAGAATTAACGTAAATGTATCTTTATGAAAGCATTCATCCTCTTGTCCCTTTCTCTTTCCTCTCCCCATGCCCTCCCACTGTCTCTATTGCCAGGCTACATCAGTGCCTCATTCTTTTATGGATAGCTTTGAGAATATAAATTGATATAGAATGAAATACTATTTTATTAACTTGGCTGAGAGAATTGGGTTTATTTAGCCTGGAGAAAGAGAAGTCTAGGGGAAAATCTTATTGCTATCTACGGCTGCCTAGTGGGAGGGTATGGAAAAGGCTCTTCTTGAAGGTGCACATTGATAAGATAAGAGGTAAAAGGCACAAGCTGTAAAATGAAAAATTCTGTAGATAAAAGAGGGGGAAAAAATCCATTGTAAAGGGTGGTCAAGTATTAGACCACTGTTCCTGAGAGGCTGTGGGACCTCCACCCTTGGAGGTACTCAAATGGACAAGGGCCTGAGCAGCTTGATCTACGTGAACTAGCTTTCAGCAGGAGGATGGACTAGATGACCTTCAGAGGTCCCTTTCAACCTAATGGATTTTATGACAGACTAACAGCTTTTCCTACACATCTGTGCCATGTATTTATTAAATAAATTTTCTTGCTGCCCATGTTTAGAACTTCCAGTCCCATCCGACAGTGATGCTTTTTGCACTAATAGCCCTGGAGAAGTTTGCACAAACAAGTAAGTATCAGCCTGGTACTGCTCTTCACCATAAGAGTAATAGCATGGCTTCTGCTGCATGACTGCCATTTGCTTCATCTGATCACGTTTGTTCCAAGTGTGGGAAAGACTGGGTTGATGGGAACATAGATGTTTGTTTAAAAAAAAAAAAAAAATGTTTGTGGATTTTCAAGCAGGAAGAAATAGTTATTGCTTCAGTGACACCTTCCCCCCTCCCAAAAGCAAAACAAAACAAACAACCTTGAGAGATTTGCTGAAACTTCAATCTTCCTCAGCTAGAAGTTGCTACATAAAGACTTATGACTTGAGACCTTTGTCACTGAAAAAAATCTTTAATAAAGAGTTGGAGAACAGCTATGATTGGGTATTCATAGGCTTGAAGAAATAGTTGTTGCTTTAGTGACACCCCTACCCTCCTATCCCCAAACCCTTGAGAGAGTTGCTGAAACTCAGTTCAGTCCTCCTCAGCTAGAAGTTGCTACATAAAGACTTATGACCTGAGACCTCTGTCACCGGAAAAAAAAAATAAAAATCTTTATTAATAAAGAGATGGAGAGCAGCTATGATCTAAATCTTTTGAGGATGTGGCTACATGGTATATCTGAGTGAAGAGGTATATCTGAGTGCTAATTAATTTCATATGCTTGCCTGTGAAAATAACTTCATACTGTTTGAAGTTTTAAACAATTTTCTACTCCATTTGTACAATGTTATTTCTTTTAACTAAACTTATCCTTAGTTTATAGCAGTTATTCTTTTTTGCTCTTAATTTGCAGGTGAAAATAAAATGACAGTTTCGGAATCGTGCATTAGTGACCAACTGATCTTGCTAGAGAAATGGACAGATAATCCAGACTACTTAAAACGCCAGGTTGGATTCTGTGCCCAGTGGAGTTTAGATAACCTGTGTAGGTATAACAAAGGGATTGAGTCATTTAATTTTAATAACTTCTTCAAAGAGATGGAACACTGCTTTGTGTTTTGATTTGTATAAGCACTTATTGTAAATAAACCAGATTTGCACTGTAATCACTCTCTTAAAAACAAAAAAACAAAAAACAAAAAAACCCAACAACAACAACCACCAAAGCCTACATAAATCCATGTGTAATTGCATGCCTCCCCTTTTGGAAAGGAAGTGGTTTGCACTCTCCATTTGAGCTGCATTGAAAATTCTTTGCACTGTATCTCCAGTTACCCACATTTCAGCAAAGGTGATGAGTAGCTAGATTGTGCTGGCTCTGTCTCTGTGGAACAGCTGGATTACTGACGTGTCCTAGTGCTGTCACTAGCCATTGACATGATCTTACTTGTGCCAGTAGTGCACAGTCACAAGGAATTATTAAACACTTCTTAAAGTAAAGATATATACTAGTGATTGAGAGTGAAGAGTAGATTAACAAGCACTTTACTACATTTATCCTTTATGATAATTAACAATCCCCAAATTCACTTGTTTAGTTGTAATTTGCAGGGCCTGGTAACTGTATCTAACAGACCTGTAGTTTCTACTGCCTTTGGGTTAAATGTGGGTAATAAGTCTTGTTTGGCTTTATGTGGATTTGGCCAGCTTATGGCAGGCCAATGTCAGTAGTGCTAAGTAAACATCAGTAAAATCACTGTAGTAAGTTTGGGATATATGAAATGTTCCTAGGACAAGATCTTTGATTTGTAAAATAACATGCTTATGTCAATAATTTGACACCTGGGAGTATTAATGCTTCTAGCCCTTCCCTGGGAAAGGGGGAAGGGGAAGGAATAAAACAGGAAGAGCTGCTGTGGCTCACTTTAAGTTTTCACCTGCCTGAAAATGAGAGGGTCGAAAGCTTTGAATCCTTGCTTTTCCCTTGTCGTTGCCTTCTTCCCCTGGCCCCCAAATCTTTGTCATGTCTAATGGAGCAGGAAACTTCCACCCAACTAAATATATAAATATGATGATAAATCCTGAAAAAGTGGCGTCTTTGTGTGAACTTGGATGCCTTATGTTTGCCTGTGGGTTTCCTGAAAGCAGTAATTAGTCTGTAGAGATTCTAATTAGATATATAGATTGTCTTCTAATGTTGAGAAGGTAGTTAATGTACAGTGTTACTGTAAGTGATGCTGTTTTCATACAGTCAAAATGTCGATATTTCATTTGGCTATGCCAAAAATTAACTGTATCTTAAAAGGATTGATTGTCACCAAATGAAATATTTAAAATGTGCTGCAGCAATAATTCAAACTAATTTTATTCTGCAGTTTTAAAAGAAGGCAGACAGCTTACATATGAGAAGGTTGACTTGACCAACATTAGGGCTATGCTGAACAGTAATGATGTCAGTGAATACCTTAAGATCTCACCGCATGGATTAGAGGTAGGACGTCATTTCATAGTTTCAACCTTTTAAAAAAAAGTTTGAAGAAAAAGACAGGATTTAACTATTTTTGTTTGCTACTTGTTCTTGTGTTTCCCTAGAATTAATCAAAGCTTTTTGCCTGCTTTGTATAGAAAGATTACTTTGTCTTAGGGCTGTAACATCACTACACTGATCGCAATTCGAGAAGCGGTCACAGTAAAATAACGCCTGCATCTGTGCCCCAGAATTTCAGAAAAGTGAGGAGGGTGCTTAAGAGTCAGCTGGCTTTTTGCTCATTTTTACTAAAATTGTTCACAAAGTATACTTGCTATTGCTTGTCCTGTCCTAGCAGGCCCATAGCAGTAGGATTTATGCCTCAATTGTATGTGGTTTTTTTTTTTTCCCCCCCCTCTCTTAAGCTTCCAGGTTACTTTTTTCTAAAACTTTGTTCCACTACTTCTAGATGCATTTTGATATAACATTGAAAACCTTTCCCTCCTTTGTGCCGGGAGTCTGCTACTGATTGATGGCTTAGGTCTGTCATCTTGATTGTCTTAGTCTTTAAAACTTTAAACCTATCCCATCAACTCTCTACTTTTTTGTGTGGCTTATCACCGAACATTTTCAGTCTTGCCTACTTAATAAAATCCAGGGTAGTTAGGATGTGACTATTATGGCTTTAAAGAGAGGTCACTTTCTTTCTGAAGTTCAGTTGTCTCAAAATTGTGCTGGTATATTCTTATATGCAAGAAACTTGATCCAGGGCAGAAGGGGCTTGTTTGAATGCTTAGCATGCGAAAACTTAATTTATGCTTTGGTTTTGGTAGGCTCGATGCGATGCTTCATCCTTTGAAAGTGTTAGATGTACGTTCTGTGTCGATTCTGGAGTCTGGTACTATGAAGTCACAGTAATTACTTCGGGAGTGATGCAGATAGGATGGGCTACCAAAGACAGCAAGTTTCTCAATCATGTGAGTACATGTAATGTAACTTCAGTGTTCTACTTGCAACACCTATGAAAACGGCTGTGATTATTCTGTGGCAGAAACTGAGCATCTCTGTGTTTCCCTCAATTGTTCTGTACTTTTGAGAGGCTATTTTTGGTGAATTTAGTGGTAGAGGAAAAGTACTGGCTTGTCAGTGCTGCAGACTGACACTGTTCACACACAAGTATTGTGTAGCTGCTAGCAGTGACAGCTTTTGTTATCTAGATACCACTGTCTGTTTAGGAAGCTACAGGGAAATGGCTTATTTCCATGGGCTAGTCTCTTCTTGGAAACTCTTTAGACTGTAGATAAGAGCAGTGGTTACTGTCTGTGTTGGTTTTTGTGAAGTAAACAAGTGCTCACTAAGAACTAGCAGATTCTCATGGGCTTGCTCTTGTCTTTGTTCTGATAATACAGGATGAATACCTCTGTCTTATTTTACAGTTTGCTCTCACTCTCGTCTAGTTAACTCTATCTTTTTCTTGATTCTAAGTATTCTTCTTATAATTTTATTCTTAAAATTGCATACTTATTAGCATTGAAGAATGAAGTGCCTTATGGACACGAAGTCCAAAGCTACAGTTAATAACCTCAAATGCTAGTTGAGATGTCATTAGGACCACCTCCTTTGTTTCCTGCCTGGAGAAATCATGGCAAAATGTATGAGGGGATGTACCCTTAAGATCTGAGGTTGTCTGTTGCTGTTAGGAGTGATTTGCACATAATTCTTTAGAAGAAGGCAAGATTTCGGTGTCCATTAAGTTGATGTGAGTGGAAAGTTAAGTCTGAGGGTTTTTTGTCTTTACATTGCTCAGTACTCCAGTCCAAAGGCCAGCAAATACCACAAAGCAGGAGGCAGTGAAGACTGACTTTCAGTTTCAAAAATACGTGTGTGGAAATAAGACAATGTTTGGCATGGTGTCTCTTCTACCCTTTAAAGTTGTGTGTGTGTAGGTATGTATCTGCATGTGTGTGCATATGTGGGTGGAGAGGAGGGTGCATACGGATGTAAAAGCTGCCAAACACACTGAGTCTGCGAATTTCTCAAAACTCAGATAAATAGCACTTGATGATTTCATTAGCGTTTAAAAAATTGCTCACTTCATTCTTAATCGTAAGCAAATGTCCTGCCAGTTGTGCTAGACTGTTAAATCAAGTCTGCAAAATTCTACCCATGACAACAGGAAATTGTTTATTAGATGAGGGAAAGTTCTTTGATATTTTTCATTATATTAACAGTGAAAAGGCTAACCAAAAAAAGAATTTAGAGTTCTGAATTTTTAAATCTTCATGGTAACTCTATACAGCAGTTGTAAACGCAGTATGCTGTAGCATCTGTGCTTGTGTACTTCCATGATACTGAGAGAGTGTAGTGACTACTACCCAAAATACTAGTCTGCTTCAAAAACAGGAGACGACGGATGTCTGTCTTCGTGACTCCAGATTGCATGGTGTTTAGCTTAGAGAGGGCTTTCTGTATTATCAGCCTTCCAAGCTCAGCCATCCTGAAGTTCAGTACTGTGCAGGATGGCAGAGGGCATGCACGGCCTAAGTCTACTGCCACTGACCAGAATGGAAATATAGGGCTGGGATTTTAGGTTGGCGTTTTAACTGGCTGAGCTGGAGTAAGAAATACACCTCAAGCCCTTCTGTATTGCTGTACTTGCATAGTTTCATGTCCCTGCTTGCAGCTTAATATAGGAGAAAGATTTTCCTTTAAATGTAGAGAAAAGCAGTTAAAACTGCTCAGTTTGGACTATTATAGAAAATCATTCTACAGCTGGGTCAAATACAGAACCTAATGTGAAAACTGGCCAAATGAAGACATATGAGTAAGTATCGGTGATGGTAGGGGGTGCAAAAGGAATATGCCAACAAGAGGAAAGAAACATCAGTGGCAAGAAATGCAATAGGAATGGGAGAGTAGTCTTTCTCACCATCTAACTGAAGTCTTCCTGTGAGTTCTGTCGTCTTGCTCAGTTTCTTCCGCTCGTTTGTGTAAATCATATTCTCCTCTGCTGATATGTAGCATGCACATATCTCTGTGTCATTTCCAAAGTCCAGTCTCACTTGCATGGAATTGCAAGTGCAATTTTAAAAAAAATGAACAAAAAACCTACAGAGCTGTTCTGAGCGTGGGCATTGCTAACGTTGACTATAGTGGAAATGGAACTAAATGGCAGTTGTGTCTGCCTTTAGCATACTAAGAGGCTTAAAAGATTTTTGCCACTTACTGTTAAGGCACTTGATGCGTATGCATTTTTTTCTGTCTGTGCTTCCTCTACGTGGTATGAAAATAGGAGATGTCACATTTCTGAGCTGTGTGATTCTTGTGTTGCTACAATTGTTTTACTGGCAGTAAATACTACTGGTGTGTATATATATGTTCATAAGGTTTCTACCAGAAATATCGGGGTGGACTTTTCTGCTGGATATGTCACTAATACTCATCAGAGTAACTCATTATTTATAGCATGTGTAACAAAAAGGCAAATAGTCCTAAATATAACATTGAACGCTCCTTAGTTGGACTTAGCTTCAATTTAGGACATCTGAGACTTGTGTGATCAGACACTTACTAGTGTTTGCACTACAAACAATGTTGAGCATGAGGAAGCTATCTTCCATAATGCTTTTGGGTTTCTCATTTGGGCTCTCCTACATGATGGGTTCTTCTTCCACCCTGAAATTTTGAGTGTCTCGCATTTCTTATGAGACCTTGGAACTACTGCTTGGTAACGCCCTTACAAATTGAGGGAGACTGTCACTGAAAGGGACACCATGTGCACAAATTTAGTGAGGAGTCTGTGGGACTGTTCTCTTTTTGTGCTCGATGTTCTGGTGACACTTAGATATCTTGCGGGGAAGGGCATTGCAAGCTTTCTGCTGGGACTTGAAGATAAAAGAGTGGTTACGCTTCCTGTGTTACCTTTTTAAGCTTCAAAGCACTAGCGCTGCTGTTTGGGTACTAGACTTGAGATTTTAAATGTGTCATCAAATTTAGTAGACAGAAATGATTTGAGCTCACAGAAAACGAAAGACACTTTGGGGACAACGCCCCTCTTTTCCTCACCTCACTCCCACCGCATGTCTTTTGATGTGAAAATGAAATGAAGACTACTTTGAAAAAGGACCCTTCTCCCTTTTGGATGAATGATTTAGTTGAATGAAAAGAGACTTTAGCCCTTCTGCGTGAGGAATGGCCGCAAACTGGAATGCTTTACTTCTTTCTAAAGGAAGGTTATGGCATCGGGGACGATGAATACTCCTGCGCTTACGATGGCTGCCGGCAGCTGATTTGGTATAATGCCAGAAGTAAACCACATTCCCATCCCTGTTGGAAAGAAGGTATTTAGTCCATTTCAAGTGTTTATCCTAACTGGATTTCTGCACAGGCCTTTTCCTCTTGCAGGCACCTAGAATACTTAGTAGTAGTTGTGGATGAAGCAGTTGTTGCCTAATCTTGGTGATACTGAAGGTTTAATAATTATTGTGTCTTTACTAGTATTTGATGCAGTAAACTGAGCACTACTCTCTTATTTCACAATATATGGAAAGAAAGTCTCCCCCCCTCCCCCATAGGCAGAGTACAAATTGTATTACCAATTAAAGTTACTAGACGTTTTTCATCATAAAACTTTTTTTTCCCTAGATGTTTGTAGTCCTACAAAACTTTGTTGGAATGTTTCTTGCTGGGTGTCTGCCTTATACTGAAAGTTATTTTAGAGGAGGAAAAAAAAATTGTGTACTCTACAGACCCTGGCTAAAGGGGAATGGCACTGTCTTGCTTGCTTTAAACTTGTGGATAACTACTTGGACAACAAAGATATGTTTTTGGTCTCAGATCTGAAATCTTGGTAGGATTGGATGTGTATGCAATGCTGGTGTGAACTGTGCCGCCTTCTCTTCTATTAAAAATCTCTCCAAGTCCAGCTAAATTAACATCTCCTTTAAAAAATAAAAAAAAAAAAGAGGGGGAGGGGTAAAATACAATTTCTACAAGCATATTAGAAACTTCTTAGACTTTAGAAAATATATGCTCTGAAGATCTCTGCAGTAGGTGTAAAATAGGCAGGGAGAGAGATGAAGGGAGAAAGCCTCTTCTGGCTTTGGTTAACACTCTGCAGTACGTTCATATGTATGTGGCATTAATACTCTGGCAATCTAAAATATTTTATTTTTTGATTATTTTGTCCTTTTTTTTTTTCCTCCTAGTTACTATCTGTCTCACTGTTTCTTGCTCTATGCTTTTTTGAACAGTTCCTTCTTAGTGAGACAACTCGTAGTGAGATAAGCAGTACTTAAATAACTGTTTCAGCTATTTATATTTAATACGGCTGAAGTCTTTAAATTATCTTTGTTTTGCACATAAGGAGACACAATAGGATTTCTACTAGACTTGCAAGAAAAGCAAATGATCTTCTATTTAAATGGAAACCAGCTTCCTGCAGAGAAGCAAGTATTTTCATCTGCTGTGTAAGTATGTGCTCATTTGGAAGGACTGTAACCTGTATGGATAATAGCTTTAATTGTATGAAAATGTTTCTCAATTGAAATGTAAACTGATATTTGCTTGCCATAAATACCATCATTAAGCAGGCCTCCCTACTGAAAGTTTTTTAGAAATCAGTGGCTAGGATATAATTTTGCAAGTGGGTTTCAGGGCCCAAAGTAAATACTTGAGAGCTTCCAAAGGTAAGTTGCACTCAATGCTCTCTAGTGTGAGACTAGAACACCATCAAAATAGAATGAGGTGGTAGCCAAGATGAGCGAATTCCTAGTAGAGCTTGAGGAACTTTTGATCTTTTCAAAGCAAAACACCTCAGTCCTGCAAATTCTGAAATATATATTAACTTGCTGCAGTTCAGTGGGGCTGGTTCTTGTAGTAGTATATTGAGCGTTCATGGGAGGATGGGTCTGACAGCACTACAGAAAGGTGTTAGGCTTTATTGTTCCACCTCCTGTTAAAATTAACATAGGGCTACTTCCTCTGACTCTCATGGAAAAGTTCAGTCTTTTAGCTCTGAGAAGATCGGCTGGTGTGAAACTTGAGGAAACTTGAGAGAGAGGCCTCCTGTGCAGCTTAATTAAAAATACAATATTACTGTACTAATGATTTTGTTCATGTTTTCTCCTCAAAATGAAGTTCAAGATGCAATCAAATCAGTAGCACAGTTTAAAGTATTGTGGAATATTTTGACCATTCAAGCTGTAGTACCCCCCTCTTTATGTAAGTGCATCATTTATATGCTTAACAGATTCTGTTACTCTATCAGAACTTAACTCAGCATATTATTCAGCTTGGGTCCTCTCTGCAAGTCAAACTGAAAGAGATGATAGTTCTGGTGTTTTTATAAGGTGTCTGTACAGCTATGAAGAAAAGGCAGCTGTCCTGAGTTAATCCTGTAAGGGCAAGGAGAAGCAGATGGGCCTTGTCCTAATAGAGCTCATGGACCTGAATTCATCTTGCACAGGCTCCATGCAACATGTGTACTCCAGATTTGCTGCACGTTCCCTGAATTTGTGCCCAGTCAAATAAAAGCAGGAGCAGGAGTGTTGGACATGTAAGCATCACTGGCAGTTGACACTGCTCCTCAAAACTCTACTAAACAGCAATTGTTTGGAAGAGAAATATTTTTTCAAATTCCCGTGCTGAAGGAGAGAGCTGAGCTGATCAGTGTAAAGAGGATCAGGGTGTGGGTTGTTCAGATGTATATGTTTGCTCTTAGTGTAAGTGTGACTAATCCTAGTTGTAGGGTATGCAGACTTTCATTGATTGGCTCGATAGTAAATTCAGATAACTTGTCAATTTACTATCAGAAGTTAAGAACTCAAAAAGGAACGGATGGATGTGCAGCTGAAACTGGATGTGTTAGTGCTCTTCTCCCAGTTAGCTTTAGCTACATCTTCGTGCTGAAGAAACTTGTCCCTTTGTTTCAGGGCATATTTTGGTCTGATAATAGAAGTGCTATGCCTGGAAAGCTCTCTTACTGCTTTAAGTCACCCTAAAACGTTTGTTTTTCTTCATGTTGCAGATCTGGCTTTTTTGCTGCAGCTAGTTTCATGTCCTATCAACAATGTGAGTTCAACTTTGGGGCAAAACCTTTCAAGTATCCACCATCAATCAAATTTAGCACCTTTAATGATTATGCCTTTCTGACAGCAGAAGAGAAAATCATTTTGCCAAGGTAATCCTTCTGTCTGGCTTGAGTGTGTTTACATGTAGAGAAGTAATCTGCTTTGTTTCCTGGTTGTGTAGTCTTAGGTTGTGTTTAGCAAAGTTACTGTTTATAGCGTCACTCCTCCATGTCCAGAAAAGGACTGGACCATAGACCCTGGTACAACATAACTGGGTAGGACAGGAGATACATGACCAAACTGCATTTAATTAAAATCATTGTCTGCAATATTAATTTAGTGTAATTTCAGCTGGTACTGTGGCAGTAAAATGCTTGTAATAAAAGTGCCTCCTGCCTTGTAAGAATATTAAGCTGGTTGAGGCGGAATAGCTTTAATTAAAAAATGGTGTCTCTGTTTAAAACTGACCTAATTTGTGATGCAATTGTGATGTTGGCAAAGTGGAGGTACTGAGTGATTGTAAAACTTGAAGTTATTCTTTTCTGATCCAGATGAAAGTTCCCCATTTGTGAATGATACTACTAAAAAAGATTACTCAAACTCAGAACAGCTTACCCACTTAGGTATAAATCAAGCCAAATAAAAATGGAACCTTTGGTTTGGGGTGAATTTTTCTTGAATTCTGAATTTCTGGCAGGAATGAAATTTTTGTTTTAGGTCATTAGTAATAGAAGTATCTTCTGGAACACTGTATCATTATTTGGCTACTGTTTGTGAACAATTTCTGATGAACTATTTGTACCTAGATTTCCATCTTTTCCTGAGTGTGACCTTAAAGGTCTAGGCTCTCTAGAGTGGTGCTGATGTGTATGACTGAAGTAGCCTTTTGTTGCTTCTAATTAAGCTCCTGAGTTGCATGTTGGCAGAGCTTGAGACTTATGATGCTGAATTTATGCAATGAGAAAAACAAATCCAACCTGCAAGACTATTTTGCAGTTCTTTATAGCCACAGTAATTTATACCTGCTTGTGACTGAAGGTGCTACGAGTGAGGGCTTTTTTTTTTTTTTTTTTGTACTGAAGACCTGACTTAATCCCTTAAGATGATCTGTTAGTTATCATCCCTGGTCAGCCCTTTGTTCAAATGAAGTGTTCTTCTACCTCAGTTTCATGCATTAGCTGAGGGTTTTTGCAGTCTTTAGCCATGTGCTAAAAAGAGATGATGATCAGATGTGATTGGTATTAATCTCACTCTGGTAGCAGACTCCCTGTGTTTAAGCAGTAGCTGTGAGAGCTCTTCTTTGTGCCAAAAGCCATGGAGAGAAACTAGAAGAAATTGGCTTCCCGTTGATATCTAACTGGAGAAATGTTGTCCTCCTGGGTTAGAGTCTATTTAATATGGGATAGCACTGAAAGAGTCTGTTCAAAGTTGGATACTGTTGCTCTTTGTGTATACAAAGATTATCCCTGCCTACAATCCAAACTGTTTGGAAACTATAAGTTAAATTAGAAGATTGCTTTGATCTTAAGGGTGACAGGAAAAAAGGGCCTAAGTGGCTTCTAATTATCCATCACTGGAGTGACTGTAGTGTGTGGGGTTTTTTTTTTTTTTTTTTTTTGTAGAGCTGTGCTGAATATAATGCATTTAGTGTCAAGACATAGTCTGGGCTAGACACTTCAACCTACCATTAAACAGTTTTGACTTGTAGCATATGCATTTCGTATTTGGAATGGCATATTTGCAACTAGTGTGGGATTTCCACGCGTTTACTCTAGCAACACTTTCTGGTCAGAATTATCATGTGGTCTTATTACTTCCTTAAACCCACTTGACTAAAAATCACAATCTTCATTATATGAACTCTATAATAGTATGGTTTTTATGCCCAAATTGTTCTAGGACCTCCTTTTTTAACACAAAAGCAGTGCATGTTATGTCTTTTCTTGCAGCAGTTGCCATATTGGGTTGTTGGTTTTCTTTTGCATTTGTATTTTTTTAAACTATCTTACCGCATTATAGGACTTCTGTACTCTGATTTTGTTTGTTTGTTTTTACACTCTTTAAAATGCACAGATACTAAATAACAATTTTGGGAAACGTTCAGCTGTGGGAGCTAGAGGAATTGTAATCTAACTCGCTCTTTGTCCCTCTCTGAACTAGGCGAAACCAGGAAGTCAAAGACAGTTCTGAACATCTCTGCATGTTTTAAGCTTTTTTTTTTTTTTTGTGGGATGTTTGTAACTGATATTTATCATTACTCACGTTAAGTAGCACGTGCAAGTGCTGCATTGGTCTGATGCAGTACTCCAGAGTAGTTATGAATCTATAGTTTTGAGTATAATGTGAAAGTGAGGGTGGTCTCTTTCTTCAGACACAGACGCCTGGCTTTGCTGAAGCAAGTGAGTATCAGAGAGAACTGCTGCACACTTTGCTGTGATGAGATAGCAGACACAGAACTCAGGCCGTGTGGACACAGGTAAATTTAAAAAAAAAAAAAAAAATTAAGAGAGAGAAAGAGAAAATGTGTGTGTTTGAGCTTAAGCAAGAACAGGTACAGTCCTGCTTATTAAGTGACTGCAGCCTACAGAAAATGCTCCATCCTTTTAAGGATGTGAAAAATACAGGCTGAATGTAGTAGTCTCACCATTCCCTCATCTCACCCCCCCCCCCCCCCCCGAGCAGACTTAATCCCTAAATATGTTTCAATGTTTGGGGGGAGGGGGGACATGGAGAGGATAGAGCATTGTGGCTAAGCACATACGTCATCGCAGGGCTTTCAAGTCTAATTCCTTGGTCTCGAAGGTGTTGCTGATGAATCCTGGCTTAGTAATTCTGCTGTAAAATTCAGATCATGTGAGGACAAAAAATGCATTATAAATTCAAATAATAAATATTCAATAAATGGGTTGTCTCGAGTCACAGATTCCCAAGAAGTAAGAATGGGACACCAATAGAAGTGAAACCATAATACTGCTTTCCTGCATTGAAGTAGCCTGCTAGGAAATTAAGTCAGTTAAGCCCAGTTCTGTAGTGTTTTTCAGAGCGCTAACTGAAGCAGTTTGCCGTGGGTCTTCTGTCTGGCTGCCACAAAGTTAAAAAGAGAACAAGCGTGCCCAGTGTGTCTCAACACAGTCAGGACAGAATCACACAGGGTGTTGGGACTGTTGTTCTCCAAACCACAGTGAACAACATTAAGATTAACAGAAGTATGCAAGGGTAATCCTGACTGACTGCCCCAGCAGTTTTTAGGTCTGTAAGATGCTGAGCAGCAGGAGTTCCTCTCAAAGCCTGTGTATCCACAACACCTGACGTGGCAATTTCTAATCTCCGCACTGAAAGACTCTTATCTTGACTGTTTTGCTAGCAGGCTGAATAAATTGCTTAGTGCCTGGATTTTTTTTTTCTTTTAATTTTTTTTATTTTGCAAATTTCAGGCTTTAACTGCACTTTTCTCCTTTTCATTCAGTGACCTGTGCATGGAGTGTGCCTTGCAACTGGAGACCTGCCCGTTGTGTCGACAGGAAATACAAACTAGAGTCAGACAGATTTCTCACATTTCATGACACACGTGGAGAAACGGCACAGACTTGTTTTTAATGAACTCCAACCAGTACTGAAGGGGGAAAGCATCTCTAACCAATCTTTACGCACATAGAACCATAGCCACAGCCAGATTTCATGCTAAACTGTAGTCTTTTTTCCTTAAAAATGAAATCTTTAATAAGCTATTTCAAGTTGCCAGCAATGGGAATTAGTTTCAACGGTAATGAAAGCTGGTAGTTCAGTGTGTTACGGCTGTTGGTTATCTCCAAGCAAGACCACAGGAGAGATGTTTCTTTTCCTCCCCCTTTCCTTCTCGCCTGTTGCAAGTGCTGAAAAAAAATTGCACTGGAAGTACACATACAATGCATTAAAAGAAAAGAAAGGCAAAGAAATATCTCCTAGAACAGGGCCATTCAGTCTTGTGCTCGAAACTCTCTATTTTTGGCAGAAGTTGGTATACTGAAAAAGAATGCCAATGTTTCTTGTTTAATGTAGCCTCCTGCTGGTCAGAGACTCTGTATTTTCAGACAGTGGATATTAAACTGCTCAAAGACTTCATCTGGATACAGACTGAGTGGGGAGACTGTAGAGAAATTCACATTTTTTAATAACTTGGTGATTCCAAAGAATGTTCTGATTTGTTTTTAAACGTTAAAAGATTGGCAGTATTTTCAAGTACATGATGTTTCTGATGCTTTTAACTTCAGTACCTACATTTTTTTGTAAGGATATAATTTTCAGGAGGTATTCTTAACTAATTGTAATGCTGGACTGGAATTAGTTTGATATTCTGGGTATTTTTTAAGGTATCATCAATCATCTTTTTTAATCAGTATTGTTTTTGAAAGTTATGTTCACTTTTTGAAAATATTGAGCTACCTTAAAAGATAGAATTCTCAGCCAGTTTATTTAAAAAAAAAAAAAAAAAAAAAGGTTATTTGGATAGCAAGGCCTCTCTGTAGCTCTTTAAATATGCACCTTGCTTGCCACGGGTCAGTCCTGCTCTGAGCGGGTTTGGGGCCACACTTTGTATTTTTTGTAGGGATCATTTAGTGGGAATTTCTGCTCCACTTTAATTATACATTTGTGACATTCATATGTTAAGGATGCATTTCAGCAGGCAGCTTTTGACTGTTTTACTAGGTTTCTACAAGGAATCGGATTCACAACTGGTGTCAATTAGAGAAGTAGTGGTAAAGTCAGTGGAGTTATGCTTATTTTGCACCAACTGAGGATATGACTCGGTCTCTTCCAAGATTTGTAAAGTTTTTTTTCATTGTTGTTGCTTTGTTTTGTTTTTTAAAGTATCTGGATATATAGTAGAACTCTGCTAATTCGCACACAACTTGCACCAAAAACGTCCCACCTCTTGGCAGTGATTCAACAACAGAGGCCATTGTAGTGAATTCTCATGCTGTGATGTATTTTTTTTAAAATTGTCTTTATTGTACTAGTAAAGTATCCAGTATTTACAAAGCAAAGCTGAGGGCTGACTGTTTGTGCTGAGCGCTCTTGTTTCCTGCTGATTTAAGTAGGAGCTAAGAGCATGGTGCCGAGGTCCCAGAACCAAGCTCGTTAGCAACTACTTTCATGTTTTGCCTTTGCTAACGGAAGGGTGCTGAATTTCATCAAGAGTAAAATAAATCTCTAGTGAGCCTCTAAAGTAAACTGTGTGAATTAGGAAAGTTCTGTAAAATCCTTTTCACGTTGACTTTTTCCAAATATAGACTGAATCAAAAATGGTGTCATGTTTAGTCTTTTTGCTAAAATGTGAATTCTCTTCCACCTTGGATGCCTGTTTTGATTAAAGTCAGAATGGCAAATCCATGCCACGAGGACTTCATTCCCTCATTGACTGTATTCTGCTAGATTTTGGTGTATCCCACTTTGCTAGTCAGGGCTGAGTTCCTCTCTGCCAGGTGCTGAATGAGCAAACGTGTAAACATTGTCACTGCCACAAGATTCATAGGATTTCAGAATCATTTAAAACATTAAAAGTTTTTAATGCTTCTGAATGCAATGATAGCTTTTTATCCCTAAGGTACTAAGTACAAATATACCAACCATACTTTAGGGAAGAAGTGGGACAGAACCATTTTGAACTCTGCCTTAATAGATCCTAGTAACTTCAGGGTTTTGGTGTCCTTGGCCAAGATTAACTGAGGTAAAATTTTCAAAAGTGCCTAAGACTCCTGATTCATATCAATTGTTGTATGCGATTATGCTCTTAAGACCCAGGTCCACAAAGGCCTCTAGGTGTGTGGTGCTCCACTGAAACAGAGAGGACCTGAGAGCCTAGACGCCTTGGTGGATATGGGACTAAGTGCCTGTGTTGTTTGTTGGAAAAGATGTGAATGCTTTAGCGAATTTTGCCCTGGACCATTTTCCATGCGGCTGGTGCGGCACAAAGGGAGGAAGCGGTGCAGGAGGAGGGAGCCTGTGAGTGCGTGCTGCTGTCTCAGCCCTACCACCACGCCAGTCCTTAGCTGTTGCAGAGAACTGTCCTATTCATTTCACAAGCTGAAAGACTGTAAAATTCAGCTGACTTCCTCCTGAAATTCCTGCTGGGGATGTCTTTGTAAAGCGGGCCCGGATGCGCGCTCGATCGGGCGCAGGGCTTGCTCGCCGAGACCGGTGCGGCAACGTGTCGGCCCCTGCCCGCTCTGCCTTCCCTCGAAGACTCTTGGGCCCTGGAAGACCGTGGCTTCGCAGGCCTGCAGGTGGGACACCCAAGCAACGGAGACGGGGGAAGGAACTGTAGTGAAGTTATTCATTAAAAATAAAATGTATTGACGACTTTTCTTTTCCCCTCATTCTTTAGTTCTTTAACCTCAGCTCTCAAGTAAAACTTCCAAGAGCCAAAAGGGCGACGAGGGCCGCCTACGGAAACGTAGGGCGTTGTAGACGAACACGGCGAAGGGGCTAGCCGCCAGCGCAGCCGCCAGCAGACAGGAGCTCTGTACCCTGCGCCTCTTTCAAGCTTGCGCGAAATGCAGTTTGAGCTTTCAGTCGGGGCCCGAACGTAGCCCTGGAGTGAGGCGCAGCTGCCCGCGTCGGTGGCCGGGCTCTGGCCGGCGCTGAGCGCGCCGGTCCGGCCGCACTTCGTGGCAGGGCGCCCGCCCTCGCGGGCCTCCTCCGTGAGGGGAGAGCGGCAGCAATGATGGCGGCGGGGAGCGAGTTTTACGTGCATCCTGGGGGGGGATAGTGTTTATGGGTGGATATATATATATATATATTTTTTTTTCTTTTTCTTCGTTGTAGGATGGTCTTTGCCGGCTCCTCTAACTCGGGCCGTGCCGCTGCGCCAGCACCGAGCCGGCCCCTCGGCCGCCTCGCCGCGGCGCCTGCCCGCTGCGCAGCCGCGGCCCCGCTCTCCCATTGGTCCTTCCCGCTAGGGGCGGGCCCTATGCCGCCGCCTCCGCTCTGCGGTTGGCTGCGGCCGGGACGGAAGGAAGCGTTTCCCAGGTGACGGCCGCGGGGGGTGGGGGGTGTAACGTGTGCCATGGGGGGGCCCTGCTGGCGGCGGTGACCGGCGGTAGGTGCGGGGGGCCGGGCGCTCGGGTCCCTTTTCTTTGGGGGGGGGTGGAGATTAGAGGGGTCGGACGCCTGGGTCCCTCTTGGGTGGGAGTGAATGATACGAGCCGGCCACCTGGGTCCCTTTGGGGGAGGGCGGGAGGCGATGCGGGCCGGACGCCTGGGTCCCTTTTTGTGCGTGAGGGGAGGGGGGAGATGGTGAGGGCCGGACGCCTGGGTCCCTTTTTGTGCGTGAGGGGAGGGGGGAGATGGTGAGGGCCGGACGCCTGGGTCCCTCGGGGGGGGAAGGGGGCGATACAGGCCCGTCGCCTGGACCCCTTTTGGAGCGGGGAGGTGACGACAGCTGGTCGCCTGGGTCCCTTTGCGGGGAGGGAGGTGAGAGAGGCCGGACGCCTGGGTCCCTACTGGGGGGAGGGGAGGCCCGGTGAAGAGCCGAGATGGGGGGGAAGGGGTCTCTCATCCCCCTTCTGTGCCGCGGGGCCGTGCTGAAGAGCTGGGTCCCGTCCCTAGTCGGCCGCTCCAAAGGGCGGCTTGGTTGAAAGCCAGCGAAGGTGGCAGGAGCAGGGTGTCCCCAGCGCACACCTGGCATGCAGCTGGCTGTTGCGCTGAGGCAGCCCCAGCGGTGCAGGGGTGCTGGGTGCCGTGCCTGCGTGACGGGTCAGCGACTGCTCGGAGCCGTGGAACGGAGCGCTCGGCCGTGACGCAGCCCAGCGCTGGCCGGAGTCATGGGCCTGACGCCTGGGATTGCTATCCAGCCCCTGGCCTGCAGGCTGCCCGGGACACGCTGGACCAGCGTGGCCTCTTCATCCCTCTTAGCCTTACTGCTAAGGCATATGTTTTCCCTTAGTATTTTATCCTAAAATGAAAACCACCACCAATAACAGTAATACAGTGATTTGTTTCTTCTCCAGTCTAATAGGTTATATGCAGTAACAATGGAGACCTCAGATGAGGAAAACTTTGGTGTAGCCATGTAAGTAGACTTTATGCTGTGTCAGACTTTCAATAAACTATTTCCTAGTTAAATATCTTAATAGGAATATAATTACAAGAATGAAGTTAGGCTGTACTGACTAGCAGATACTGTCTCTTAGGAGAACAAGGACGTGGGACCATGCAAAGCCCAAAGGAGAGAATAACTTGAGTGCAGAGTTTAGATGAAGTCAAACTAAATATAGCTGTAACAAGCATAGCACCGGATAGCCCTTGCTGAGTAATCAAAATAAACGCTATAGGCTGAGAGCTGTTCTTTGTGTTGATTTTACATTCAAAAATTTCCTCTCCTTGCTGACACCTTGTCTTGTCTGATATTATAGATTTTAAGAAGCGAATATCTCTGTTTGAATGTGCCCCTTCTAGACTTTTTATGGCAAAGGTGGCAGATAGGGATGTGTGCCTGCTCCTCTGTCACTGTAGTTCACTGGTACATTTCTGGTGCTCTCTGGACTGAAAGGCCGCATGTTCCCTTCAGCTGCTTCTGCAACATGGGATGCAGTGGCCTAGGCCTTATGAGGCAGCATTTGTCTTAAACCACCACAAGATTTGTCAGAGCATATTTGCTCAGAAATACGGATATCGGTGCGTTGTATAGAGCGATGGGATTGCTGCTGTTTTGAAGCAGTTGCAATTCCTTTATCTGTCTTGCAAACTTCTCTGTTTTAAATTAATACTTCACATTTTTTGTCACTGTTAGAATAGCCTATAAAAACAAGAAGAATTTCTGCTATTTCTTTTTTCATCTGCTTGGTGGTAACACTTATTTAAAAAAAAAAAAACAGTGAAAATTAGCCATAGCAAATTCTGCTGCCTTCGTATGTAAATAGAAAGTGATAAGACCTGTTGCCTGAAGTCATAAATATGACGCTTGGAATATGTAATGCTTCAGCTGTCATGTGTGAGCTCCCTCTTCTTGTGGTGTTATGCCCTCTGGTGGTATAGCATGCCTTTCCATTCACTTGTGTTTTCTCTGCTTGCCTTTCTGAGGCTTAACAGTTCACGTTTGTTGTTAGAGCATCACTTGATGATCAAACCCTTTCAGTAATGAAATGCCTTCACCTTTTTCCTGGTCAAAATGGCCAAACAGTTAAACTGTTCTGGGTTAAGGTCACTGGATTGTTGTTTAATAGCAAAATAATTTTGCTGGGTTTTAAAACACATTGTCTGAAATGGTGTTCTGCTCTAATAGAGGGAAGCTTGAATTTAATTTAAATGGAGCTTTCACTGACTGAATCTAATGGTTTTTGTAAAGAATAATGTGCTATAAGGCTTGTATCCTTGACGTGTAAGTAAAGCCTGTGCCTCATCTGCCAGAAAATGTAGGAGGAGTTCATCCCCCACTAAAGATGATCTCGGAATATCAAGGTCAAGTAGATGCTCTGGGTTATCTGATGTATCTGAACCAGCTGCATAATAATAAATGTAGCAGAGGGAGCTGAAATCTTGAAATGCGGGTAACAATGGTTTCTCTGTAGGATGGCTTCAGATACATAATGTTGTTTCATATTTGTTGTGTGGTGATAGAATGACTTTATGAGATTATATCACTTATTTCTGAGCATGCAAACGTGTTTCTTGCATAAGAAGACTGTTTAAGTTTCTTCTGTTACAAAACATACCTATATACAGAGAGAGTTTAAGAGAAGTAAAGTGATTTTGCAGGGCCAAGTATTTCAAAATACTCTCTAGCGTGTCATAAGCAGTTCTATGACCACCACGTAGAGTTATGTAGGGAAGAGAGAGAGAAGCTGCTTGTTATAGGTTCATGGGATGGAAAGTGCTTATTTGCTGCTCTAACTACACTCTTCCTGTCACCTCAGCACCAGGACTGGAATTATCTTTAATGCTGGTAAAACACCACTTCTTTTGAATTAGGAACATGTCTAGTGAATACATGATGGAGCCCTGATGAGAATCCCCGCTAAGCAGTCGTCTTATTAGTTAGATTTTCAGTGTTGTGGGCTATTTTGTAGACTGAAGCTAGAAAATCATTCACTTATCTTGTAATTACTGGGCTTACTTGTGTTTAGGCTTTCCATAACACTTTTTAATTTTTATTTCTATTCTGACTGAAGTGTATACATATGTAATACTGTCTTTCTTTGCTTTCAGCTCCTCCCCTTCTGATGCAGAGTTTGATGCAGTTGTTGGGTATCTGGAGGATATTATAATGGGTAAGCTTTGCAAGTAGTTACAGACAACAAGATGGGTGCTAAAAATATTCCAAACTGATTTTCTAATTGCCGGACGTACAGAGCCAAAATAGCCTCTGTCTGCCTCATAGAAGCTTTCCTTCCTTAATTCTCATGACTGCTAACTGGTACTGTAGCAAGACTACGCACAGAAGTCTTCTGTGTGCTCTTCTCATAACAGCGTGCTTATGAGTCTTAAAGATGTGTCCTTGCACCACTGCACCAGTCAGTCCTTCTTCATAAGCAATAAAGGCACTTGTCAATTTCCATATAGAAATCAAAGCTTTCTGGGATCTTTGCCCTCTTCAGAAAGGGATGGAAGCGACCTTGAGAGGTTGTCTTCCCTTTCCCAGCTCTGCCAGAACCTCTCCTAACACGTTTATCAGGATGGGCTTATAAGCTTCCGTCAGTGGAGCTTCCATGATCTGCCTCGTCAGTTTTGTTCTAGTGTTTGGCTGTTGTTCCTGCAGGAAGCCTTTCATAATGTGTAACGTGAAACCCCCTGTGCTGCAATTAAGTGTGTTGCTCCTTGTCCTGTCTCTGCTGAACATAGAGAACAGTTTCTTTCCTCTGTGTTTGCAGCAGCATTACTGAACTGAAGATGGACCTCATCATGTCAATGCAGTTTTCACTTTTTGAGACTAACCTTCTAAGCTGATTTTGTTGTGTATAACTTGCACACATGCATACAACCATAACATGGTAGGGAATGTTGGGTAGACCCATCTCATCATGTGAGCTTAGGCAATACAAGGTCCTCAATTCTCAGCACCATAATTTTAACTGAGAGGTCATTGTGTGGAAGGAAGAAGTGTACTAGATGCAAAGAGAGAATTCATGCTAATCATCCATCTGCTACTGTATAAGAACAATGAATAGTCTCTTTAACTGTGTCCTTCCCGGAGAGATTGTGTGTTCTGCAGCCTCGGTTTGCCTGGAGATGTAACTAAACGTGGAGTTACAATACAAATTTTGAATGTGTTAGCATTTAGAAAGCTCAGGTTGGCATATATTAACGCTATGTATAAGTAAATTTTATATTTATACCCGTTCTTTTGAATTTAGTGATGACTGTAGTGATTATCTTGTTTCTTGCTATTTTTCTTTCCTTCCACAACTGGAAAACATTCTTCAGCAGTTGAAAACAAATTTGGGAGTTTCACTAATATTTTTGAATTCAAGGAGAACAGTTTATTTTGAATTCTTATAGGGGAAGGGATGTTCACTTTATAAAAATATATATTTTTTGCTGACTCAGGAGCCTGAACAAAAAAAAGGGTTTATAAATAACTTTATTAGTGACAGGTAAAGCAGGAGGGCTTTGTTGTTAATACTGTGTGTAAGTGAAACTTGTGAGTAATGATTGTGTACCTTGTTAGGTTTTTCACATCATTTTAAATATTTTGCAAATGCATCCTGTTCCATTGTGAGTACACAGCTGCTGTGAAAACATAGACTGACCTGTTGCTACCCTGTTGGTTCAGCTCCCTTAACCAAAGTAGAGCTTTGGCTTGTAGTGTGCTTGGTTGCATGCCCTGGAAGAACTGGCTGCTGCTCTCCCCCAGCAGCATCTGTCTTCTCCCAGATGGTGCAGAAATTACGGCTCAGCAACAGTTGCTGTACTGTTATGACTGACTTGACACACATACAGTGCTCTGTAGTTGTGACAGTGAGACAGAGCTCTAGTGAATATGGTTTCTGTGTTACAATAAGAATGACTGGACTCATAACTGTATGATGTATTTTTGTTATGTCCCAGATGATGACTTCCAGCTAATCCAGAGGAGTTTTATGGAGAAGCACTACCAGGAGTTTGATGACTCAGAGGAAAACAAGCTCATCTATACTTCTATTTTTAACGAATATGTAAGATATTTTTCCTGTTTTTCACATGTATTGCTTTTTTATTTTGATTTTTACCCTGCAAGCCCTCCTTTATGAAATACCCTGTTTATGTGGAGTGAAGCTAACGTAGTCTGCTGTCTGTTTTTGAAGCTTAGTCATGACCTCTGTTTTCTCAAGCTCTAGATTCCTTTGTTCCACCTGAAAACTTTTACAGATGTTTTGAAACTTGTGTAATTCTCTTGAAGAGAATTTTAACCTAATTTTGTAGCAAATAATATATGTGATAACTGCAGTAGATATCAAAGTATATTCTTTTCTAGTTGTATTATTTAGCGTAATGGACAGCTTAAATGGCATTTTTGTACAAGACAGCTTCCTCCTTACCTTGTACATCTTTCACAATCTTCTCACAAAGCATGATTATGAAACTGGTCAGTACCATAAAATGAATTTAAAATAATTTGTTACTGGTTCCAAATAGATAATGTTTATTTTCACAACTGGTAACAGCAAAAATGTCCACCACAGCTCGTCAGATGTTGTGAACGTTTGAACTAGCGTTGCCTAACTCAGGAATCTGCAGGTTTCTTTAACTAGTGAAGATAATACTATGGAGAAGAAGTTGTCAATGTAATCCTGTGTTTTGAAATCTGCATATGAAATTTATTGTGATGTGGTGTGTGGGGTTTTTTTGTTTTTTGTTTTTAGATCTGTTTAGTAGAGAAATACATTGAAGAAAAACTGCTTGATCGGATTCCTGGGTTTAATATGACTGTGTTCACAATGTCATTGCAGTAAGTTGTCGTCTTTGCGTTTGGGTGGGTGGGTGGGGTTATGTGCTTTTCTCAATTCATTTTTTCTATCTAGAATAAAATTTAGGTTTGAGGGTTCTCCCCTGAGAAGGAGATTCCTGTTTAATAATAATGATTTAAAAAGTGTTCATGATTGCTTTTCTCACCTTCATCATGTCCTGGTACTCTAAATTTCTAAACTGTCATACTAAAATATGTTAGACTGTAATGAACACAGAAATCAGAATGAGAACATGGAAGGGTTTTTTCCCCCTATTGTTGTCACTTGGGCTTTTGAAGCCAGGCCCTGGAAGTGAAAAGCTGGGTCTCATTAAGCGATTTCTCTCTTCCAGGCTCTGTGTTGGACATAAAATATCCTGGAAATCTTTCAAGAGTCGTGTGAATAAATGCCTTTTATTGCAATTTCTGTGCAAAGCATTTAGAGAGAAGTTTGGTCTGTCTTAGATTTTTACATTTGGTCATCTTTAGCTTAATTGACTTCATGAAGAATTCAGTTTTAAAAGATGACTTTTCCCCTGTAATATGAATATTAAGTGTAATTGGGAACTGAATCTCTTAAAATATTTCAATAAATTTTATGCTTTCAAATAAAACACTGGGAAATTACTGAGAAAGCATAGTAGTGTGCTTAAAAGATAAACTGTTTAAGGTAAAGCCCCTTTTGATAGGCACTACATAAAAAAACAAAACAACAACAAAAAACTTTGATTAGTAGGAAAGATGAAATGTGTTGTTGAAATATGCCAATACGGCATGTTGAGAAACACAGAGTTTTTATTCCAGAATGTTTTTATCCACAGTCCTGTACCAAATATCATCAGTACAGTCCCTCATTCTTGAGGGATGTATGTGAGCATTCTGTGCCCTTTCCCAAGCTCTGTTACCTTCCAAGGGACTGTCTAGATCTTTCTAGGCTGTTTCAGTTCTCAAGGCAAGGAAGTATATCCCTGTTTTTCTAGCCCTTTCCATCTCTAAGGAGTAAATGGAATTTCCCCCGGTTCTTTAATACGTAGCTCTTTGGTCATTTATTCCATTCCCTTTCCTTTAGTTAATGTGTAGTGTTATTGTAAACGTTGTGTAAGGAAATGCTGGAGTGTATTTTTTTTAGTTGTTACTGGAATCCAAGACCACAGAGCTAGCAAAGTAGTTTGATGGCGTGTGTATCCAGAAATACCCTGTTTCCCCTTTCAGAATTGCGCTTGATGCCTTAGATATCCAGGTGGAAATGTTTACTTAATAGGAGCAGTATACCCATTTTGCATTTTATCTACTAAGCCTGAAAATAGTAAGCTGTTAAATAGCGAGGTTACCTGTGTTGTCACGGAGCACTGCACAGCTAGTCAAAGTAAATTAAATCTAGCGATCGGTTGTTTGAAGTAGCAGCCCTTGATGCTCCACTAATACAGTCTCCTAGATCCAAGGCTGCTGTAGTCACGTGTTGGAAACATCCTACCCATGCAAATGTACATCTGTTCAACTCGGAGCGCTGTCCACACTTTTCTGCAATTTTACTTTTTCAGCTAGGCGTCAAGAGCTAATGTGCCAACATGCACAGCGGTTCTTATTCAATTAAATGTTATCCCTGTTCCCTTCTATGTCTATTTGGGGTCTGGTTTGAGCTATGAATTTTCTAAGACTGCTGATCTCCTCTGATAAAGGAAAAAACAACAACTATCTGAAACCCAAAGCGTTTTTTTTTCTGCTCAAAACTTCAAAACCAGACGTTGACATCTTCCTTATGCATTTTTATTACACTCCATGAATTTGTGGCCTATACCTACCTCTTTAATCTTACCAGGAGAGCTCTAGGATATATGTTCCAGTCCACAGCAGTTAGATCCAGAAAGTCTTTTATTCCCACTTCATTTCATCTCCCAGCAGCAAGGGTTTTGCCTCATGTGTGCAGGTATGGGGTATCTACTTGAAATCTAATTGAAGTGGATAGCTTTATTAATAGCAGTTCTTGAAGCTATCGGGGGACTTGAGGCAACTTTTATTATTTCCGTAGTTTTGGATAACTTTTTGAGTTTTACTTCTGTTGCGTTTTACTTCTGTTGGCTTACAAGTCACATTCTTTGACTTTCCAGGATTGATGTAATACTCCTACATCTTGGATTTAGATTGATATAATCATATAAAAACAAGAGTAAATATAGTATTAATGTACTTGGATTGCAGATACTGCAAGGTAATATTTGTTCAGAATTTTGCTTTATGTTAGACTTTTAATAACATTCTTATTTTAATCTTGATATTGTTCAACTTGTCCTCAGGCTTTGACCTCAAACTGTTCTAAAAAATGAGTTCATTACTCACACAGTTTTCTAATTCTCTAACTTCTTCTCTTTATAGACAGCACAAAGATGAAATGGCAGGTGATATATTTGATATGCTTCTCACATTTACTGACTTCCTAGCTTTTAAAGAAATGTTCTTGGATTACAGAGCTGTAAGTATATCGCATGGTTCTGTTTTCATTGCATAGTCGTCGTTGTTGCATAGCTCTGCATGAGAGTACCAAGGGCAGTGTTATTGCAATAGGTAACAGTATTTATTCAAGGGCTGCATCAGATCGAAAAGAAAATAACTGAGTGGCTATTTAAACAAACTCAAAATGCACATTTAATAATTTGTAGAAGCCCTGAATGAAGTGGATATGTGGTGACTTTTTTTTTAGAGACGCATGCTTTCTGCATCTTTGTGTGTTGACTTTTTCTAGCCAATCCAAAACTGTTTTGTTAAGCTTTATCTATTTGTATTTGTCCTCCTCTCTATCCAAGCTGGAGGAACAAAATAAAAATTAGAGAAGGTTTTTGGGTGGGCTTTTTCCTAAGGAGATGAAATACACGTGGAAGTTAAAAAGTCTCTTCCTTTAAGCTTTGAGAAAATAGGGGGCAGGTAGAGGAGGAGGAGGCAGTTCGTATCTCAGCAGCAGGAAGAATTTCATTTGGGGTTTGCACATGTGGAGATACCGATTGTATCAGTCTTGATAGGAAAACCCACAGAAACTAGATGTTGGTAGTTCCTTGAGCACAGGAGGTAGGGGTTTGCTGTTTACACTCTTTATTTTGTGCATCTCCTGATACTTTGTGTTTGGGTAGGCCTTTAGCTGGGCTTTCTTGACCACACGTAAGCAAATGACACTGAGTTAACCTGGACATATAGCTGGCAGAGTGCCAGCAGAGACACTTAACTCCAGATCTTCCCATACAATCTCCTTTTGATGTCTGGATTCATCTATTCCTTTTTACCATGAATAGGAGAAAACAAATGCTCTGCTAGGGATTTTTTCAAGTCCTACAGCAAGCTGTGTATGATTATAGATGCTCAGAGTAACATCTAGTTTTATATTGGTGTGACTTGATAAGCAGAATATGAATTGCCCGTTTCATCTTTTGAACTTAGGAGCCTGCTTATGCCAAAATAGCACTGAATCGAGGATTTCTTTTTCTCACATTTTTCTAGGAAAAAGAAGGTCGAAGTCTGGATTTAAGCAGTGGGTTAGTGGTGACATCATTAAACAAATCATCAATATCCTCCTCCTAGAAGAGTTTACGCACTAGCTTCCCTCTCCTCTGGATGAGTGCTATCACTTTCATTTGGACATTAAAACACTAGAGGTCATGAGAATCAAGGTGCTTTTATGTGATGAAAACTGACTATGCCTTCAAAGGCCCAATCCTAGAAACCTCTCTTTGTGAGTTCTAGTTGGTATTCAGTGACCACAGCAGAAGAAAAGTTCAACTCTACCAGAGTAATTGTTTTTAATAAACATATGCCACCTATACACCAGCCAAACTGTTATACATGCCGAGAAGCTCAGCACCCTCAGAAGGGTGCTAAACAGAACTATATGCCTGTTACTTGGGTTGGCATCTTAACCATCTCCCTGAAGTGTAATGCTTCTCGGAATCAAGAAGGCATTGTAAAAAGAGCGTGTCCATCCTGCTCTGGGAAGGACAGGTACAAATACATAACATCCGAGTCTCTCTCCCTCATCGCTTTCTTTTTTTAATCTGTACTTTAATATGATATAAGATGGTACAACTTTCTAAAGGAAAAATATATTTTAACATGTAGACGTTCTAGCATGAGACTGCGACTCATCTCTGTGCTAATTCACATGCTAGTGTGTAGACCTGTGTGCACTTTGGCTTTTATAAGTGCCATCCTTAATGCGCGAAGTTCTCTGATTCACTTTTTTTCAGGCCCCAGCTAATCTACATTGCAAAAATAGCCATAATAAACCTAAATTTTGCCCATAATATGCAGTTTCTTACATTCTTTTCAGCAGTGACATATTTGCATCATTTCTGGTAACATAAGCCTAGCAGTAAATCAGGCACAGACATGTTCACCACCATGTCATTTAATGCTCTAATTAGCATGCTAATTAAAATGCATATGTTTACCATATTAATGCTTGAACTGCTGGCAACATTAGTGCAGCAATGCCTTCTTCAACATCCATTGAAAAAAAGATGAATTACTTGCTGGTAGAGCTGTAGCCGTAAGCCTTTCACTGTCGCAAAACCCCAGATGCAGCTCTGTTGGCAGTTGGAATTACAACGTATTTGGAGCTGCAGTGACCCTCTGTTCTTATGCTGTTCAGACACGTTAATCTGCTGCCTAACGATGTGCTCAGGCAGCGTGAGTACATCCTTAAAAGCGTAAGAGTAGATTGAAACATGCGCTCTTGATCCTGTAGAAAGAATTATGAGCAGAACCCCTCTGCTCTGTTCTACACAAGGTTTATGCAGTTGGGGGAGATACTCTTTGGCAGCAGTGAAACAGTTGATCAGTGGCTGTCATTCAACAAGAACCTAGCGTAGACAGAGCAAAATTGGGGCTGGGCCGTTAAGGATTTGTGTTTGTGGGCAGGAAACGCCTTACCAGATGAAATCCTGTTTGTGATGACTTCTGTCACTGATTTCAGAAGGACTAGACTTGTTCTGCAACTGACATAGTTTTTTATATGCTAGTGAAGACTTCTAGCCATGTGGGTAAAAATAAGCCATATTTACTACTGAATTAGGTAAAATTAAACAGGCTTGCGGTGAGATGATGATGATTTGTGGACACTGGCTAACAATGCTAAGGAAAGCGTAGTATCCTGGTATTTTGACTATCTTTGTCTGTACTGAACTTACGAATGCAGCAGTAATTAACCTTATTAGGTTTCCAGTGTGTTTTCCTGACACACTGATTGCTCTACAGTTTTCTGGCTGGAATTGTTTTAGTGTGTTGAAATTTCCCGATTTGTACACATACACATCCTTCCTTTAAAAAAAAAATCTATACCTTCAGGATTATTCTTTTTCTTTCTTCCAATAAATTATTTACTCTGGTCAGATGTGAATGATAAGATGCAAGCTGAAGCAAAATTTAAAATGGCAAGAAGTGTCTGTAGAAAAAATGGAAGAGCTAGTTGTTTTTACTTAAAAATCCTTCTGGATGTGTTTTGATCAAAGGCAGGTCTGTATGTTTTCTATTCAGTTGAACATCACGCAAGCTCAGTTTGACTCTGTTTTCAGCCACAGTAGTCTGCCTCTGCGATATGTTACGGCAATATGAGTGTATCCTTAAAAATGTTACATTTCAATATTGTGGTTTGAAACACATGTTCCTGATCCTGCTGACAGCAGTGAAGTCAGTGAAGCTCTGTCAGTTGGGGTTGTCCCACTAGGATTCAGTTTTTTACAGGTCTATCTACCACCTTTGCTATAAATAACAGCATTTCCCTGGTGCTTGGATGTCGTGCTCTGGGCAGCATGCACAACTAGCAAGCAGAGAGAATGTTCTGAGTTATTTATTCCCAGAAAAAAATTACGAAAACATTGGGTCACATTTTTAGTACAGGCTGAACGCAGTTCTCCTCCCTTCTGAATCCTAAGGTTAAAATGAGAGAGATTTGAACTTTGAATCTAGTTGTTTTTCTATTTTCAGTGTATGGATTGAAGTTTTTTTGTTAACTTCTTACCTGTTTATATAATATTGACTTTTTAATGTCAGAAACAGATTTTATCAACTTTTAAAGAAATCCTACTGACATATTTTAATTCATTGTTTATTGTTGAACTAAAATAATTGCTTGCAACTAAAACTAAAACTACTGCTGTCATTTTTTTACTGAAAAAGTTTTCATTCTTTTCTTGTTACCATTGCTCCAGTTAGTTACTGGAAATAATGGCAGTATGAATGAATACCTCAAGCAGTTATTTTGTGAATGGAATTCTTTTGTATTCACAGTCACTTGTAGTTTCAGGCTCTGTAAGGCACAGTTTTGGATGAATTCTTGTTTTGATGGGGAATAGTATCTAAGTGTTTGCTGTATACCAAAGTGTCACTGCTCACCATTTCACAGATTTGTGGGGTGCTTCATTTCTTGCTTTTGATACATCTGTGCTATGAACTTTGCTTTCTTACCTTACCGATTCACTGTTTAGCTTTTTCAAGTTAATTTATTGTGTAAGTAGCATGTTAAAAGTTTTGTCAGTTTAGTTGTAAGAAGAGGACATAGTTGACCTGTTTATATTGTTTGTGCAAAGGGAAGTCTGTAAATCCATTGGTTTGAACAACCTTCATACAGGCCTATATGTTCTTTGTAAATATTCAGGTGTGTGATGGTGCCAGTTCATGCAGAAGTCTTTTGGGGGTTGGAACAAACTCCTTTTTCACTTCAATTTTAGGTCACAGTCTTTTCACCACTAAAATTTGCAACAAAGTTCTCCCAGCTTGAGTGGAGCTATTCAGACCAAATTCTTTCTGTTTCTGTACCACTCTCATGAATGTGCTGTCTCTTCTATCTGTACGTTTTCTGTGGTCTGGTGTTCCCGGTATAGTTCATCTCTGTAACATTTCTATAACTAGTTTTCTGGCTTGATGCATTTTCCACCTGATAGAGAGGTTTTTTTTAAGATATTAAATCTCTATATGTTGTGGACTATCTGTGTGCAAGTCTGATTTCACTTTTTAATTTTGTCATAAAAATGCATAGAGGCTAATTTTCTTACCGTTATTGATTTGTATATATAAATATTGATTTTTATCTATATTTCTTGAAATTTGACACTTCATTTAGCTTACTTTTTTTCCAAAGCAAATAAAGCTAAATCTGCCAGGGTCTAATACAGTTTGTCCAATCCCTTTTAAATTCACACTTGTCATTAATGTAGATAAATGTCCTGAGCCAACTTCTGTAGACAAGTTGTTAGAATTTTTCCCACGCCGTTTGATGTAAGTTTGAAGTCTAGCTTGCTATGTGCTAACTTCCCTGTGTAGAAAGATCTGTAAATAGGTTACATATTTTTAATGTATTTATATTAGTTTTTACAAGAAGGAGAGTATATGAAAGAAAAGGTTGCTTGTGTCTGTGTGGGCATCCGTTTCAGTTTCAAGAAAAGCCACCTCAAGTTCCCAAGAAAAAAAAAGTCAAACTTGACTCTGGGGGTTGACCTGCTGGAAAGCAACTCTGCAGAAAACGACCTGGGAGTCCTGGTGGACAACAAGTTAAGCATGAGCCAGCAATGTGCCTTTGAGGCCAAGAAGGCCAATGGTATCCTGGGCTGCATTAGGCGGAGTGTTGCCAGCAGGTGGAGGGAGGTGATCCTGCCCCTCTACTCAGCCCTGGGGAGGCCTCACTGGAGTACTGTGTCCAGTTCTGGGCTCCCCCGTACAAGAGAGACATGGCACTCCTGGAGAGAGTCCAGCAGAGGGCTACAAAGATGATGAGGGGACTGGAGCATCTCTCCTCTGAAGAAAGGCTGAGAGAGCTGGGCCTGTTCAGCCTGGAGAAGGGAAGCCTGAGAGGCGATCTCATCAACGTGTACAAGTATCTGAAGGGAGGGTGTCGAGAGGATGAGGCCAGACTCTTCTCTGTGGTGCCCAGTGACAGGACAAGAGGCAACGGGCATAAACTGAAACACAGGAAGTTCCATCTGAACACAAGGACAAACTTCTTGGCTGTGAGAGTGACTGAGCACTGGAACAGGTTGCCCAGAGAGGTAGTGGAGTCTCCTTCCCTGGAGATATTCAAAACCCGTCTGGATGCAATCCTGGGCAACGTGCTCTAGAGGACCCTGCTTGAGCAGTGGGGTTGGACTAGATGATCTGCAGAGGTCCCTTCCGACCTCAACTATTCTGTGATTCTGTGACTTCACTGGTGGTGGAGCAGCACAGTTTTGTGTACATGCGTGGAGCTACCTGCGCTCCTGTGGGACCGACTGTTCCTAGAACGTTTTCAAGCTTAGTTTAATTTTTTGAAGACTGCCTGTGGCTAATAGGCATAGCTTGCTGAAGTAAATACAGAAAGGGAAATTGTGGCCACATGAATTCAGTGGCTTCTAGGATGATGAGAGCCTTTGTGTCTACAGGAGGGAGCACATCAAATCCTTTGCCTGTCTCTCTCTGTATATGTATGTATCTCTCTATATAAAGCAGAGCAATATGAAGCCTGTGGACTTGGTACCCGTCTCCCTTGGGGCCAGATTGTAATGCCCTTATGCAGAGGGAAGTGGTAGTCTCTTCTGCCAGTGAAATCTCAGCTTACCACTTGGCTTTATGGCTTGCTTTACATGCACTGTTTGCTCTGATAGGATGCAAGATTTTACTGAAGACTTTTTCTTGACAGACTCAAGTGTTGGATTTTGAAAGATCTTTATTTAAAACATAAAGTGCTTCGATTTTTTTAGAAATCAATACATTAACAGTTTAGACTTCTTGTTTTGCTTAGCCTTCACCCTCCAGCTCTGCCACCATTTACATATCAAGTTAACTGCAGTTTTTTACACTGTAGCTGTTAATGACCAGAGACAGGAACTTGGGTTTGGTTTTAGTGAATTTTAGTGTTGATGATATGTGCTGAATTAAGTCCTCTCAGCTGAGCGGCTCTAGCAAGGATGTGGTTCCTTTAGGATGTGTGAGAGGAAGAATGACTCTCAAGGACAAGCAGGAATTTCAGTCTCCAGTCAATCCTTGGTCTCCTGCTGAGGCTTCCAGTGGCAGCACTGGTTGTGGTGGGTTTGTGTTGTGGACACATCAACTGGAAGCGTCATTAGAGACCACAGAACAGCTTCCACACCACTGCTGGCACATGGGCCCGTAATGACTGTCACTACCCACATAGGCTGATTTGAATAAGAGACCTAGTGTTGTAAGAGGCTCCATAACCCATTGTAAATCCACTGAGCCCTCTTACTCCTGCCTTATTGTAAACTGGCTTAAAAGGGTCCCGGTTTGTGTTTCATTTTCTGCTCCTTAGGCGTGGTTAGTTACTTGACTGGTGGCAGCATTGCTGCCAAGTCCTTTCCAGGCACGGAAGCTGAAGAAGGTGCTTGCCCCATAGGCAATCATCACAAGGCAGGCAAAGAACTGAAAGAGAGGAGCACAGCAACATGTGAGCACAACAGCCGCTTGACTGCCCTAGCCCTTGCATACGCTGCCAGTACTTACAGATGCTGCAGCTCTTCTGTTGTAATCCCACTGGCGCCATGATGTAGGCTGGACAGCCGCAGAGCATGTTACAAAGGCGGTGATATATAGAACGGTTGCCGTAGCATTGAAGATCACTAGCTGGGGAAGGCAAAGAAAAGGTTACAAGGTCCAGACTCCATGGTACACTGAGCAGTGCATGCCTGATGCTGACTAGAGGCATTCAGGTAGGGTACATCTAAAAGCTAAAAAGCAAAAGATTGAGTATGAGCATCTTGCAAAAAGTTAGGCTAGGATTGTCCATGGGTAATGAGTGTGAGTGCTGCTTATGAGGGCAGCTGGGAGCACAGACACGAATGAGCAAAAGGTGGACAAACATGGCCTCTCACCCTCTCTTCACTGTGAGTTTCTGGCCTGTGTCAAGGAAACCCGCTCTTATGCCCTTGGGGCATCTAATGGCAGCTTGCCTTGCAAGGACCAGCTTTGTGCTACAGCCTTTTGGGACCACCCCAGATGATCCCATCCTTGCTGCAAAACAACCCAAGTGCAAGATGTGGTTGGATCCAGAGTTAGCTGCGATTCTATCATGCCTGTGCCCTTCCCCTGAGTTATTTAACTGCTGATTTTTAAGAGGCTATTTTTTTCTGACTGCCCAGGGACAGCAGGGCTGCAGCTATGACATGAGTAAGCTTCATCTATTGTGGGCTTGTCTCCATCACACCTCTGTTACTGGGAAATCCCAAAGGTTCATTCTTGCTTGCAAGTGGCTATTTGAAACAACCTGACTCAGGGCACTGAAGAAAGCAAAAGCATTTGTGAAGCTGAACTGAGGCCGGACAGCGAGAGTGGGGAGGGTACGGGTGACTGGTACCTAGGTAGCCAGATGGCAGAGACGCGGTGCTTCTCCAGCCTGTGTTTGCGCTGGGTTGTGCTCCCGTATGTTTGTGTGGGGAGCTAGAAATGGCATCTGGCTTTGCAGTGGTTTAGTTAAGCCAATTTCACATTCCTCCTTCTCCTGAAGATAGAGGAGCTCTGAATGAAGTGCTTCCCCTGCTGTGTGAAAGCAGAGGGAAGGGATCCAGCCCCTCAAGCTTGGGAGAAAACTCGGTTTAACATCACATTAAATGTGCTCTCGATTGCACTGAGAGATTTCTGGTTGACAACAAGCAATTGAGGGGCAGAATGAAACAATTCAATGGGCAGGGTGCAGAGGACTTTCTTCTCTCAGCCCTGAAAAGCCCTAAGCCTTGGTTCTCTCAAAGCATTTCCCACAGGCCTGTTTCCTAGTTGAGGTTCCCCAAATTTATTCCCGCTTAGGTTACTTACCACAAGGGGCCAGGGGATCACATAGAATTTCAAGTGAAGTTGCAGGAGATATATCACGAAGAAAATCACTGTTGTTATCCAGAAAAAGATGGCTACAAACATCACCCAGCTGTATGCCGGATGGAGGTGGTATGTTGTGTCAGCAATAAGAGCCCACACCAGTAAGCCAAGCACCTGAAGGGGAAAAGGGGAAAGGGTTCAGACTGTGATTCCTCCAAATGTAAAAATCTGGCTGACCCATCCCAATTGCTGAATTGAAAATGTTTCATCCTGCAGTGCAAAGCAGGGCAAACACACTGCTGGCTTAAACGGCTTCCAGAGGAAAGGGGGTGACTTCCTGAGAGTTGAGTTGTGTGTCTGTGCTGTCCTCCAAATTCATCTGCCACAGGATGACTTTCCTCCTGGCTCTGCTTCTTGCCTTCTGGTTCTCTGCTCCCAGATTGCTGTCCTGGGGATTAGCCCTGTGGCACTGCCGTCCTGGGCTATAATCTCTGAGCATATGCCAAATTTGTCAGATCGCCTGAATTCAGCACAGTTTTGCCCATGAACTGCAGCTCACCAGCGTATATGGCAATTGGGTTCCCCTGGCCCTGGACAGAGATACAGGCAAAGCCCTGTGTCCTTGCAAACACCTCAACACAGATGCGCAAGGGATGTGGAACAGGGCTGGACTATGGGAACAACTCAGGCCAGGGAGCCCATCTGGGACCCTCATTACTCAGGGCTGGGCTTGTTCCCTGCACTGCTTGCCCTGGGAGCTGGCACAACGAGACAGGACCTGTGAAACCCGGGCATCCCGAGCACTGAGCTGCCCGCCAGGCTGGGAAATTGGTTTTACTCTCATGTGGTGGTTGGTGTTTTTTGTTCCTGGCCAATCCCTTCCTTAGCATCCAACATGCCCCTGCTCCATCCCAATTTTTGTGGTAGCCCTAAGCAAGAGTAGGTGGTACCCTGGCTCCTGAACTGTGCCTCCAGCTGTTGGTCCTTCTCCCTCCCTGCCTTATTACACTGGGCACATGGAGCAGCTGCTCTGAGAACACAAACGCCAGCACACACCCATGTGGGCCTTGTGTCTTCCCATCATACAAATGCAAGGCTTTGCCTAATGCTGGCTGGGGCTGTGTCCTTCTGGATGCTTCACAACCCTTGCTAGACCAGCTGGGGCAACAGAAATGAAGGCTGCAGTGAGCCACCAGAGCTGCTGATGCTGAAGAAGCGCCTGCGGGCTGCGCAAGGTAAGGTGCTCAGAGGAGATGGTGCCCGACCCAGGGCAGGTGGGGAAGCACATGCGAACACAAACTGGGAGGGTCTCCTGTTCACCTGCTGAAGGTGACAGAGGACAAGGACCTTCCAAATGGCAGGTGTCCCCTCCTGGCTCATGTTAGCTCTTGTGACCAAGTCAGCCATGGGCTCAGCCCAGCTCTCCACGTGCATCCTGGAGCAGATAGGGCCCCACCACCGCAGGTCCTGTCTCAGCCAGCACCCATGGCGAGGGACTAGGCTCTGCGGGAGCGGGTGGCAGGCGCTTGGCTCAGCATCAGGGATGTCAGGCGGGTTGGGTGTATGGTGGCTCCTGGGGCCTCAGTTCAGCCTTGACTTCCCCCAGGTGCAGCATCTCTAAAACAAAAGAACCATTCTCTCCACTGTTGGGTTAGGTCTAGTCTGGTCTGGTTTGGTTTATACATCCTGCATAAGGGCTTTAAGGGCTCGCCTTTCTCAGTTAAGCAGGTTGAATTACATAGCAATTGTGGTGTCATGTGCCTGCAAGCTACCTACAGAGTAATCTGAAAAAAAATATCACGTAGACAAGTCCTTTATTTCCAACGTGCAACAAAAAATAAGCAGAGAAACAATTCTTGGCCCTTATTCAAATGTAATGAAAAACGCAAGATTTCTGTTTGCATTTTTAAGAGGATCACATCAACTCAGCATACAGGGGCATTTAGGACTGGAGAGCTAGATGTTATTCTCTCACAAGAACCAGTTTCAGCTGAAAGATGTAGCTGCTCACTTATGGTGGAACTACCATTTTTCCGTCCTCCCACTCTGGACTGCCCTTGGGCGCTGCACCTCGCTGCGCTGCACCTCCAGCTCCCCTCCTGCTTTCGCCCACAGGGATAGGCAACACCTTAAGGCAGCCCTGTCTTCCTGTTCCTCATACTCTTCCCACACCAGGACAACTTTGATAGATGTGCAAAGTGATTCAGCCGCTGGATTTCTCAGTTTATTAATCCAGCCGTGCTAACTATGACTGCTGAACAAATGGCTTAACCATTACTGCCTGTTGCTGAGCCATGGTAACAAACTCAGCCTACTGCTACCCCAAACCCAAACGTTCCTGATATTAAAAATGTTTACTGTGCTAGACTGAAGTGCTAGGAAGAGCCCAGCCCTAGTGCAGTTTCTCCTTCATTTCATTTTTTCTCTCTTTTAGGAAGGATGAAAAATAACTGATTAACTTGTCAGTGTACTGTGTACTGTGTTCACCTTTGATCTGTACTGTGTTCACCCTTGATCTTTGGACTCTGGAAGAGATGGTGGCTTGCTTTGCCAGCAGTGATGCTGGCCAAAGAGCAGAGAGCCACTTGCCACTGTCCCCTCCCCAGCAAACTCCCGGGAGCAGCCATGGTAGCAAGTTTGCTGCTATTTATTAATTTAGATGGCCACTAGGCTGACAGAGCAGGCAGAGGATAAGCCGCCACTGCATTGGGATGGCTTGGAAAAACATTCCACTCTCAAAGACCTTCACAAAGCAAACAGCATTAGCGGTGCAATTGCAAGGAGCCTGGTGTGCATGAGTTGCCCTGCTCGTGCAGTGCTGGATGCTCGCAGCCACTCTTTAAAATCCAGCCCAGTGGGCTGGGGCTGCTTTTGCACCACGTGAGCTACCTGCCCAGGTGGATCCTTGCAAAGGCAAAATCAGCAGCCCTCCGCTAAAAATGGTGGTTCCAGGGGGACTCCCACCTGCGAGGGTTTTGCCAACCACAGGTCAGTGTCCCGGCACAAGAGGAGGCCATATCTTGTTGGCTTTGGCATGACCTTGGTCAGGACTGGGTGTAAGTGGCAGATAAAGCAGAGGAGCCAGTTGCCTGCAGCTCTGGCTGATTTTATAACCCTTTCTCTACCTTTTTCTCTTGCCCTGTGCTGGTTCTGCAGCCCCAAAGGCCTGCCTGGGTGCTGAGGTCCAGCTCCTGCATGCCCTTCATTGCTTCGTGGCTGACCATAGCTCAGCCCCAGAGCCCCATTGAACCAGCCTCACGGAGGACAAGGAGGCACGCTCAGGGTCTTGAACTCCCATGTTTCAAAGCACAACTGAATGTGCCAGGGAGATCTCCCAACTCACCTCCTCAGCATGGAAAAACTCATTGCAGGCAAGGCACGTGCTGTCTCCACAGGGACAGAGCTGCTCTAGGGCTGCCGTCCCCTGCAAAACCCCTGGTCCCTCCGTGCAGTCCATGCTTTGCCGAAAGGCATCGTAGACAGGAGAGGCTCGTGACAGCCAAACATGGTGAAGCCTGTCCCCCAGCCACACCTCTCGCTCTGAGAGTTGGCCCCAGAGCAAAGCTGAGATCGGAATATTCCCCAAATGCATATTCTGCTTATTCTAATTTCCAGCTGTGATTCGGATCTGCCCTTTTCAGAGCAGCCTGGCACTGCAGAGCCAGGGGAGAGCGTCCCAGCCCTGCGTGGTGACCAGCTCCTGTGCTCACCTCTAGTTCTGACAGGGAACCACAGGTCATGATAAATCTATTAATCTACCACTGACAGGGAGGAGAATGGCTCTTTTGAAAGCAGCTGGCTGGGCCCTTGATCTGCCACAGCTGGTGCTATGTGAGCCTTCATTGCTTATTGCCATAGAAGAAAAACTAGGCAACACAACAGCCATTGTACTGCTGGCGTACACAGCCTTGGTGCTCAGCTACTATTGCCTCAGTCTGGACAATACCTCCTTTTTTTTTTTTTTCACATCAATTTCTAACATTTGTGATTGCAAAATATGCATTTGGGAGAGACATGTATAGGAAAAAAAACCAGTGTGTTCATGGAGCAGGAGACTGCATGTGCAAGCTGCCCTGCTCCCGGCACTGGGGGATGCACTAGCATTGCAGCTTCTGGAAGAAAAAGCAGGAGCTCTTAGGAAAGAGGTCTCAGGGAGCAGTGGGTCTGCGTGGATGGCAACTGTGCAAGCACATCTAACACTGCTGCATGCAGTGGCTGTGAAAGGAAGTTGTATGGACCAAGCAGTGATGCTGATGGGCTGGGGAGGTGAGGGAAGGGACTAGGCACTGGGGCTGAAGGGTTGTTAAAAGAGCAGCTTCTGCTGGTCTTGGCTCCCTCTCTCTTTCCTGATCTCCTGAAAGACACTCCCCTTTCAAAATCCTTCCCCCACCCCTCCCTGGAGGGCTTCAACCAGCTCAGCCATGCCCAGGGGTCTAAACCTTAAGAAGGGAGCTGTACAGGCGTTTATTAAAGGAAGGAGGCTACAGCTCTCTTAGCCTCCCCATGGGTGGATTTGCACCTATTGCAAATTGGTCCCCTAATTGCACACCCTCAACTTTCTGCCTTGGAGACTGTCCGCTACGCTGTAAAGAGTCCTGGCCCCCCCCCATGCCCAAGACTCAGCATAGCTTGCTCAGGACACACCGAGCATTTTGCTGTGGCTGCTCAGAGGGTTTATTTCCACTGCTTGGCTTCTGCCATGGGCTGCATGGGGGCTGCACACGGGCCCTGTGCATGGGAGTTGTGGGATTCCCCCCCGACACTGCAGCGCTGCAGCCCCCGACCCTGCCCAGGACGTCGCGGCGGCTGATCTGCCTGCTCTGCATTGCGCACAGCACAACACTGCCTTAGGGAGAGGCGTGAACAAAAGCGCAGGGAGTGGGCTCCCTACCCCAGTGGGAGCACACCATGGGCTTTCGCTAAGCAAATGACTGGACAGCTCATGCACGCTCCTATATACAGCTGAATGTCCAACCATACGCGCCCATGTTGTTTTACAAGAGGTCTCAAGTACAGCTGGAAGCAGAAGCTGGAGTTTATTTTGCATCTGACTCCTAATCAATTCTGAGGCTGAAGGGAGAGGCATTCGTGGGATGCTTCTGTTCATTTTGGCTGTGCTTTGCGCCGAGACCCTTAGGCCTGCTTGAAAGCAGCCCTCAAAGTCTTACTGCGAGGGAGGACGAATGCTTGGAGTGCTCAGGGGGTGTGGCAGCCCCGTGGTGGTCCCACGGACTCCCCAGGAACAGCCCCAAGCACGCCTTGGTCGGGGCAATCATGCTTCATACAAGCAGCCTCTGTCTCTCTGTCCTGCTTGCGTTCACGCTTCCCTTGAACGTCTCTCCTGGCCAAAACAGTCCGCACGCTTGCAGCCCCCACTGTGTGGCTCCCCCGGCGCAGGCTGGGATCCTGAAGCTCAGTGGCACAGAGCCAGACTAAATGGGAGAAGGCAAAAGGGCACACGCAGTTCAGTGGGAAGCTTTCACCCACCTGACACATTTCTGCCCCGATACGCAGACCCCTGCAATGTGGCTGTGGGTGCCAGAGTGGGAAAGGAGGCCGGGGACCCACTTGCTTGCATCCTCGGGGGTGGCACACCACAGGTCAGCCTATGCATGACCCTGAGCGCTGCCAGGCGTGGAGCTGAATTGCACAGGTAGAGATTTTATGCATGCCACGATGGGAAGGGGAGGCGAGCTGCCCATCTCTAGCCCTGTTAGCGCGAAGGATGCAAAGCCTTTAGGGCAGGACAAACACAGGCAGAGAGGCAACTGGAGACGCAGCACACTGAGACCAAGTAAGGCACCGACTTTCTACGAGGAGGAAACCGATTTCTTAGGCAAAGTAAAATGCAGGCAATGTGATCGAGCTGGACTTTGGTAAGCGTTTGAGAAGCTGTCACATCGATAACGACGAGCGGGGCAAGCGAGCCGGGCGCCAGCGAGGGACGTGGGCGGTGGGGAAGACGGGGAGGCGGAAAGAGGAGGGAGCAGCGGCGGGACGCGGAGCCCCTGCGGGTCGCAGGGCCGGGCCGAGCCGAGCCGCGCCGGCAGCCGGGAAGCGCCCGCCCCCCGGCCCGGGACCCCGGTACTCACGGCTTGGGCGCCCATGAGCCCGCCGAGCGGCGAGCGGAGGAAGGCGCCGTCGAGGGCGGGCAGGGCGGCGGCGGCGGCGGCGGAGCTGCTCCGCGCGCTCACGGCGGCGCCCGGCGGCCCCGCCATGCCGCGGGCGCATCCCGGCCCGGCCCGGCCCCCGCGGGCCGAGCCCCGGCGCGCCCGGCCGGGGCGGGGACCCGGAGCGCGGCCCCTGGGCGGGCCCGGCCCGGCCCCGACGCCAGGCAGGGCGCGAGGGGCGCCCCGCTCCGCCCCGCTCCGCCCCGTCCCGCCCCGCCGCAGGACGCGCCGGGGAGGCCCGAGCCCGGCCCCTCGCCGTCGGCCCGGCCCCTCGCCCTCCGCCCGAGCCCCTCGCCCCTCACCCTCCGCCCGGGCCCCTTGCCCCGAGCCCGGGTTCCATCTCCCCTCGCCCGGGCCCCTCGCCTTCCGCCCGGCCCCTCGGCCCGAGCCCCGAGCCCCTCATCCTCGGCCCGGCCCCGAGCCCTCCGCCTGAGCCCCGAGCCCCTCGCCCTCCGCCCGGGTCCCCCGCCCTCCGCCCCAGCCCCTCGCTCCGAGCCCCTCGCCCTCCGCCTGGCCCCTCGCCGTCGGCCCAGCCCCTCGCCCTCCGCCTGGCCCCTCGCCCGAGCCCCTCACCCTCCGCCCGGGTCCCTTGCCCCGAGCCCGGGTTCCATCTCCCCTCGCCCGGGTCCCTCCCCCTTGTCCTGAGCCCCTCGCCCTCCGCCCGGGTCCCTCGCCCTCCGCCTGAGCCCCTTGTCCTCGGCCCGAGCCCCTCGCCCTCGGCCCAAGTCCCTCGGCCCGGGCCCCTCACCCCTTGCCCGGGCCCCTCGCCCTCGGCCCGAGCCCCTCGCCCTCCGCCTGAGCCCCTTGTCCTCCGCCCGAGCCCCTCGCCCTCCGCCCGGCCCCTCGCCCTCGGCCCAAGCCAGCCTCGTCGCGCAGAAACACGTCACGCCGGTGGCACCGCTGATGCCCCTTTCAGACGTTTCCCCTTAGCCTCTGCCCTGCTGTCCTTGCTGGTCTGGGCCGTAACTCTTCGTGGGCAGCAAAACGCTCGCTCGGAGCCTCTGGGTTTCTTAGGCGAGGGTGGAGATTTTCCGCGAGGAGACCGCTGCCACCGCCGCCGCCACGGTGTCACCGTGTCCCCAGCCTCGCTCGTGGCTGGTTGTGCAGGCTGTGGGGCCGGTGCAGCCGCGCGAGGCCGGATTACATCTTCCGCCTCAGCTCTTGCCTCCCCCTGGGTCTGTGGGGCTAGACCAGTGGGGGAACGCGCCGGACTGAACCCCGGGCAGCTGGGACCTGCCGTCCCTGGCAAGGGGCCTGCGTCCGCCCGCCGCGGCGCCCCGCGGGCTCGGGGGGCGATGAGCCCGGGGCCCAGCCTCCCGGCCCAGAGCCACGAGAGGGGGCCTAGCCCTGCACGGAGCCCGTGTCCACGCGACGTTCCCACCTGCAGGAGCCGACCTCAGCAAGGAAAGTCGCGCTGTGCGCCAGCTGCGTGAAGGAGAGACGGCATGAAGCACGGGGGATGAGAGGACGGCTGTTCCGAGCTGCGGGAGAGGGCTGCTTTGGCCAGGGCTGCATGTTTATTGCCATCCACAGGTGGGGAGAGCAGAGAGGGGCCTTTCCTCACCAGTCCCCCCTCTTTTGGGTCCACAGAGCTATCACCTCACAGAGCCCAGCCCGGGCCCTGCCGTGCCAAGGGGGCTGCAACGCTCGCGCAGGCCTGGCTTGGCCCCTGCCCCAGGGCTGCCCCTCACCAGGACGGACACGGAGGGTGAAGCGAGCCAAGTCTGTCCGGCGCCCAAGTCCTGCTCTGCTTCCGCCCAGCCCCACTGAGGGCACGCCTGGGCCTGGTTAGCAACGGCAACGCTGCTCCGGGGGACAGTAACCCCCGTTATTGTCCGCTGCCCAGGCTTAGGTGTCATTTAGGTGTCAGCGGCACGCAAAGCCGTCTGCTCGGGGCCGTCGAAGCGCCGGATCTCCGTCCAAGTTGGCTGCAGGGCAGCCTGGCAGCAGCGGGTCAGGATGGCCGAGCGGTCTAAGGCGCTGCGTTCAGGTCGCAGTCTCCCCTGGAGGCGTGGGTTCGAATCCCACTTCTGACAAGCTCCTTTTTTGCCGCTGCCGGCGCCTGGTTTTTTTTTTTAACCTCGCGGGGGCGGGGACGGGGGGGGTGTGGGAGTGGCAAAAACATCTGCGGAGACCGACGGGGGGTGGAAGGAAAGGGAGTCAAAAAAGACTTGTCAGAAGTGGGATTCGAACCCACGCCTCCAGGGGAGACTGCGACCTGAACGCAGCGCCTTAGACCGCTCGGCCATCCTGACAGCTCTGAAAAAACGCGCCCGCCCCGCCATACAAAACCTGGAACGGGGCTGCGCGCGGGCGGCCTCGGCCCCGCCTCCCCCGGCCCCCCCGCGGCCGCGCGCCTCTGGGGACCGTTGGCGCCTGGCCCTGAGGGAGGCGGGTAGCGGCGCGCTGTGGAGAGCGGAGGGCGCGGCCCGTCCTCTCCCCCCGGCAGGTCGCAGCCCCCCCCGCGGCTTGTGCCCGCTCTTTTTCCCACCTCCGAGGATCCTGGGCAAGGACCGAGAGCGTCGGCAGCGCAGATGGCGCCCCCCCCCCCCCGCCTATTTGCCGTGGCAGCCGGGAGCTCCTGCGGCTCTCGGTGGTTTGTGCACTGGTGACCCCTCCGAACTGCCAAGGGGTCCCCCAGCAGCTGCACCACCAGGCCACCAGTGTCGAAGAGCTATTACACCGAAGGGCCGCAACCCTCTCACCCGGCCACCTGCCGGACGCCAGGGGAGAAGTGCGGGGGAAAAGGGCTGGTGCTGCCCTGGAAAGGCAGGCCTGCGTCTGGTGATGGTGTCACTCAACCCACAAGAAGTGTTTGTGATCACTTCTCGTTGTTTGGTTTTACTGTAAGGGGTAAGCCTGTGGGGCCGATGGCCAGGAGCCTGTGAGATTTGGGAGGCACTGGGTGCTTACCTTTCCAGCGGTGGGAGCGCGACTGAGGAGGGTGGTGTGAAGCTGAAGTGAGCTGGATGCTGTGCTGCGTTAAAAGGTTGGTATTGGACAAAGCGTGGTTCTCATGTGCTGGCAGCAAGCACAGCAGCTTGGTAACTTGCCTCTCTGAAGGCACTGAAGGTGTTTTGTCCTGTTGTACTGGCTTCTCCCTCACCATCTGTTTCAGAAGTGAGAATCCAATGCTTCTTATAGTTCTCATTCAACATTCAATGAGAGGGATTCCTGGTAATGAAGTCTCGTTATCTATTTTTCATCTGCTGTTGTATAGCAGTCTGTGGCACCTTGCAGTTGTCTCAGGACTTTTTTTGAGCCTATCCCTGCTCCCAAGGGAATATAGACCCTTCAGTGGAGCTCTGCCCCACTAATGGTGTGAGTTAAGCTATGCTTCATTTGAAAATTTGGCTCACTTAGCTAGGCATTTTCACACTCTGGTGTTTGTGAGTGACAAACACTTCAGGAAGTGTGAGAAGAAAAGGAAGTGTAGCAACCCCTCAACTGGTATACATGCTTATTTTTCTCAAGAAAAATGGGGACCAGAAATAACTGACAGTGTCTTCCTTGAGGATGTGGCAAAGGCCGATTCTCTGTTATGTGGATCAGTTGCAGAGAAGTCAGTGCTTAGATTTTTCTATAGCATTGAAACGGCAAATCATCTCAGCACTTCAGGGCAGCTCTTTGTGCTTCTTTGGAGTATATTTAATATTGTTTTCATACTAAATGTAGTATTAATTATTCTGGAGAAGTGAGGACTGCTATGGGACTGAAGGATGTGCTAGGATTTTTTGAACAGTACTTGCATGTTCACTACAATGCCTTAGTCACTTGGGAAATGGCCGCTCTCACTAGGGAGATGATGCAGTGTCTCTATCCCTCCTTCTTTTCGAGAAAGGCTAGAAGATGGACTTCACTTTCTCCTAATCACCCATGCTGTATTCTAGGTTTTCTGGAGAGAGGTAGAGATACTAGATTTGCCCAATAACAGTGGGAGAGCTGGTATCCTGGCAGGGTTGGCTAGCTATGCTGTCCCACAGATTACTGCATTAGCCTTGAGTATTTTTCCTCCCCTTTGTTATTGAGTAAGGGGACTTTCCTCACTGCTCCGTGAAGACTGGGCAAGTTTGGTCAGATCCTCCTTCCCTCCCACCCTAGACGGGCAGCCTGTGTTCGCTCTGATGTGGGGAGGTGAACAGTGCTTCTGCGGCAGTTTGCATCATACATGGTTCAGTTGTGAGACAAAGTCCTCTGCGGATCTGCTCCTCTCTCCCTGTCTCCCCCGCCCTCGGCTCTGCTCGGGAAGTGCTGTGTGCTGGCACAGCAGAGGACCAGCCACAGTGGGACCTATCTGTGCTGGCATGGGAGGGTAACATGAGGTCTTGCAGATCCCTTCTAGAGCTGCTCCTGTAAACTAGGAACTTAAACCACTTCAGGCCACTGTGATTGAGCCCCAAGGGGTTATTCAAGTCCCAGCTTTGGCAGCCAAACTGTCCTCCCTTTGTCTATTCAAGTCCATTCAGCCATGAGAGATGCCCATGGCACCGATCAGAGTCTGGGCTGCCCCTGCCTGCACTTCCCAGGGCATTAAACCTTTGGGACCAGCCCTTCCCTGGAAATGCTTTTACTTAAAATACTTTAGCTTCCAATTTGGAGAAAAATCTATATTGAGCCTGCCTTCAGCTTACTACAGTCTCTGCTCACACTCATGGCTCAGAGGAATTGTTCCTAGCTATCTTTGAAGGAGATGTCTCAAAGAAAGAAAGTCAGGAGAGTGGCAGAAGAAGGCTCAGTGAATGGGGGAGCAGAAAGGGAAAAACCCAAGTCCAGAGGATCATAAAAAGTCAACAGAGAAAGTCACTTTTTGAAGTTGTTAGTCAGCCCCCATTGTCCTGCAGTGAATGTCCCAGTAGCCTCACACCAGTCTGACCGGAGGTGGTTCCAGCGCCAAGGCAGGATGTTTATCCACATCCATATACTGAATCTCAGTAGACAGGAAATGATACAATAGCACTGAAATCATTGCAGCCACATGGCCCCTTGATATGTGGGTGTAGCTCATGCCATGGGATCCAGAGGAGTGGGAGAGCAGGAGAGGGACTCTTGGGTTACTCCCAGCTGTGTAAGGACCAAGAACTCACAGTGAGTTTGGTATTTGGGAGTCCTGGTCCACTGATAGTGACTGGCCTTGGCTCTGAGCTGGTTAGCAGATCTCCTTCTGGTGTTGTTCTGGTGTTGATTCTATAGCTGTGGGCAGGAAGTGGCACTGCAGGCATATTTTTAGCACGGAAACTTTTGCTGAGGAAGTAATAATAGCCACAGGATGGCATTGTTTGCTGCAGCAAGAAGCAGAGACCCTTACAACTCAGGAAAATCTATTGCCTGCATTCCCAAGTGGGAGAGTGCTGTTTGCTCTCCTTGGTGCAAGCTTGTGCACTGGTACCATGGCCCACAACTGCAGCAGGAAAGGATGTGCCGCAGCTGTGGGCCATGGTAGCAATGGGGCTGGGTGGGTTGTACAGTGGGACCAGCAAGGAGCTTTGACTACATGCCAGGAGATGGGGTTGTCTCAGGTTTGTTTTATCAGCCATCTGGTGAGTGCCCAGGGAAAAACTTGCATCCTTTGCTAATAAGGGCCTTTCCTCTTCACCAGATGCCTGGAGGCAGTGGCCAGGAGGATCACAGAGTAAAGGGCTATCTGCACCATTGCCTTGCACCCCTCCAGCTGGGTAAAGAAGGGAGCCTGTGGGCTGCTGGCGGTGAAGATGTTCCCAGCTGACTCAGTTTTGTCTTTTCTCTAGCATTGCTCTTGCTCCCCTGTGCTATCTGTCACAGATCTGGGTGTCCCAGGAGGTCTTACTGCCTGTAGTCAGTCTACTTCCCAAATTTCACCCCTCAGCCAGACCCATGCTGGCCAAGTCTTAGAGCATGGTAAATGTGCAGCGTTCTGGAGGTGTGGACTGGGGCTGGTATCCAGCAGGCAAGTCAGCTCTTGCAGAAGATGGTTGGTTTCATTTTGAGACACATGTATGAGTATGAATGCCTTTGGTCACAAACCTAGCTACAGCACATAACAAGATCCGCTCTATCTCAGGCTGCTATTCCCCAAATAGCATTTTGAAATGCTGGGCTGCCTCGTGTATGTTTTCTTTGGTTCTCCGATCTCCATACCTTGCCTCCTCAGAATTATTTTGAGTAATTGTGGCGCAGGGCTGGAATCTCCCTTGTCCCTTGCCTCCACAGCCCAATTTTTTAGCTCTCTCCAGGTAACAGTGAAGTGTTAAGGACCATCATCCATAAGCTGTTCCTCTTTCAGTTGATGAGACAACTGCAGTGAACCTAAAAACACACTTTACATCGACCTCAACTTCTTGCTGCTCTAGGTCCCAGCTGGATTTTGGAAGATGTGCCAACGTACTGCTGGTGTCACCTGTTAGGGGAGTCTTCCCACAGATCCAGACTGTTATGGCAGCTTTCCCTGTTGTTATTTGCTTCCTGCTGGTCTGGAGATGGTTGAAGGAGTGCTTGCACCAAGCACAGGGTGATGGGGGAGGCGTGCAGCTGTGATAATCTCAGAAGGAAAGTAGAGTTAAGGTGGAAGTGGGTTCGATTGGGATCAAATTAACTCTGATCAGCCAAATAAGCTGGTGAGAGAGTGTGTCAACAGCAAGGCTATGGCTGAAACCTGGAGAGAGGTTAGATGCTGTAGGTATAAAGCAGTGGAGAGATACCCTGTTCTTTTCACGAGTTGCAGAAAGGCTGGGAGTGGGAGAGAAGGAAAGGGGCCTGATGACTCTTTAGTCTCTCAGCTGAGCCAGAAAGTCTTGAAAAGTGTTAAGAAATTGTGCAGAGAAAGGTGTGCCAGCGTGTGTTGTTCTGTTGAGCTGTGTGTGTTTCTTATGTGAGTTCATGTAAAGGCTTGTCGGGTTTTGGAAGCCATACGGACACCTGGAGCTGTTTGCCACAGCTCGTGTGCATCCTTGGGGATGAACTGTGAACTCAGAATCACAGGATCACAGAATGGCTAAGGTTGGAAGGGACCTCTGGAGATCATCTAGTCCAACCCCACTGCTCAAGCAGGGTCCTCTAGAGCACATTGCCCAGGATTGCATCCAGACGGGTTTTGAATATCTCCAGGGAAGGAGACTCCACCACCTCTCTGGGCAACCTGTTCCAGTGCTCTGTCACCCTCACAGGAAAGAAGTTTGTCCTCATGTTCAGATAGAACTTCCTGTGTTTCAGTTTGTGCCCGTTGCCTCTTGTCCTGTCACTGGGCACCACGGAGAAGAGTCTGGTCCCATTCCCTTGACACCCTCCCTTCAGATACTTGTACCCATTGATGAGATCCCCTCTCAGTCTTCTCAGCCTTTCTTCAGAGGAGAGATGCTCCAGTCCCCTCCTCATCTTTGTAGCCCTCCACTGGACTCTCTCCAGGAGTGCCATGTCTCTCTTGTACGGGGGAGCCCAGAATTGGACACAGTACTCCAGATGTGGCCTTCCCAGGGCTGAGGAGAAGGAAGGATCACTCAGCCTGTGCCTATAGCCACCTATGGCTGAAGCTTGGCAGAAAGAGCTGCTTAAACAAGTGGGCTTCTTTAACAGGCAAGTGGGATGACAACTCCGGTCTGGAGGGCCTAAGAGAGCAGGGCTGTGGTGTCTGATTTCTGTGAGGGCCTAGCAAGGATCTGAAAGCATGCTGAAGGGGGCCAGGGAGGGACCAGATCAGACCAGGGGGTGCTGTCATGTCCAGCACAGCAGAGCACTGCATGTGGCAGCTCCTCTTGCCCTTTGGACATAGCAGGCTGGTGCCGTCCTCTCTTGTAGAGACAAGGTTGAAGGCAGAATTCAAAAGAGCGGAGGCCAAAAAGTAGGTTTTGTTGCTGAACTGTGGGCTCACACAGGGAAACTAAGGACAGGTGTGAAATGACACTGAATGTCTTGTGCTGAAATTTGCGGTGGTGCTGGAGATGGGCTTTAGGTTTAGGATTTGAGAACCCATTGGAGGGGATTTAGTCTGCTCACTCAGCCCTCAGCTTTTCTCTCTGTGTTTTTAGACAATCCCACAGTGACTGGGACTCTGCAGCTATCGTTCTGTGAACCCTAAAGCTCAATCTAGTCCCAGGCTTTTTTTCAGCATCTTGGAGTTGCTTTCCTAGGTGAGACCTAAAATTTAGGTTAGGATAAGACTGAGTTTTAGAAGCATAAGTCTATAGAAAACTGCTGAATATTTTTTAATCCTAGATAAAAGTGTTGCTGTCTAGAAAGAGCAGCTTGGACCAGTCCACTCTGGATGCAGACATATGTAGGGTGCAGAGGTTGGGCTGCAGAGTCTGGTTCGCCATTCAGACTTGTTGGGCCGGTGGAGGAATCCTGGGGCATCTAGATCTGAACAAAATTTCTCCCCAATGTCACAAGTAAGCGGCTATCTGATCTGCAGCTGTGCCGTGCTGTGCGAAGCATGAGGGTTAGGACCATTTTGAGAGAGCTGCATGGGTGGATTTTGAGTTCTCTAAGGGCTCATGAGGCCTGCTCCTGATTGCCTGCAGTGGTGCCAATCTTACTCCAAACTCTTGCAGAGTTAAGGGTCAGCCCCAGCAGCGCCTGCAGCGAGGTATTTTCGGAGTCTCTCCTTCTCCCACTGTCACAGCTTAACAATGAGCCTATGTCAAACTGGTCCTGCAGCCACTGATGGAAGACATATGCCTTAAGCAGATGGAAAACAGTGAGCTTCTCTGAGAAGGCTTCTGGTAAGCTCCTTCCTTGAACTGGCAGCATTCATGTATGAACAAGTTGGTCGGAGGAGTGGGAAGTGACAGTTTGGAGCACTGATGTTTATGCTGGCCCACACAGGCAGGCAGAGGTGCTTGAAGGCCATCTGATGGGTCTCAAGGGCTGCATGTGCAGCAGGCAGGCGCTCAGCAGCACAGAGCTCTGCTGTCTGCAGAAGACAGACCCGCACAGGGTTGAGGCCAGTGCCTGGCTGTTCCTGCCTTGAGAAGGGACTGATAGGTGGATTGCTGGCACAGTGGGCTTGCTGCTCTTGCTGCTACTATGGGAGAGAGAGAGGGAGGGATGGAGAAGCAACTGGGGCTGCTTCAAAGAGACACATGCCTCTATCCTCTTCCACAGTGGGGGCAGCAGGTACCAGCCTGCTCCTGGGCTCTGGCAGAGGTGCAGTAGCAGAACCATGGTACTCTTCCTGCTCCTTACCTTCTGCTTGTGGCCACAGTGACCCTTGTAGGATCAATTTCCAGGTAGGGCACCTGATGGGAAAGAGAGGAGACCCTCCCCCAGCAACCTTGGGGACAGAAATAGCAGGGCCACTCCTACACCAAGGGTGGTCCTGGCACCAGCTCTTGCAGCAGCTAAGACTTCCTATCATACGTGAAGGTTGCTGTCCTGCTCATTGTGACCAGACTTGCTGCTGCTCTCCTCCATCTTGCCTGCAGTGCAGTGATGAGAGACAGGCCTTTTGGGGGCTATTCTGACACTTCCTTCTTCATGCCAACTCTGTGGAAATAATTGCCTTCAGGGTCTGCAGCTACACGGAAGGATTGCAACATCAGGACATCTCTCCAGCTCTGCATGCACTTAGCAGGAGCCCCCTGGTGTGCGCAGACAGCCCATTCTGGCTGAGTCCCAGCATGCTCCTTTGCCTTAGCTGGAAAGCACTCCTCAGTTTTATCTACGTCACCTGGCCACACATCCCAAGAAGAGCTTTCCCCATCTGCTGTAGTGGGGAAGAGCTTGCTCCCAGTGACTAGGTTGCTCTGCAGGGAATAAGTGGGTCCTGTCTGTTTAGGAAGATCTTAACTGTACTACAAACCAACCAGCTCTGTGTTTGTTTCTTTGCACGCAATATTTTAAACCATCTTAAATCTTGTTTATTGCAGCAGCTATCTGTTGTCCCTGGCAGCCTCCATGGGATGGTTGCAGAGGAGTGGTTTGTTCTTGATTCTGGCTGCTGAGGAGAGGCATTGATTACTGCAGTCATGCACCTTTCTGCAACCCATGTGCAAGCAGCACGGCTGATCCCTGCCCTGTCTGGTGTTTGCAGATTGGTCACATCCTGTGTCCTGAGTGTGTGACTCACTCGACTGCCTACACTGCCTATGCTGTGGCCTGCCTGTCACAGCAATCTGCCACTGGGATCAGCTACTGGCTTGTGGGGCAGGGACGTGGCTGGGATGTGGTACTGCCAGGGGAAAGAACTCCATCTCACGGCCCGTGCCACATGACCCAATCCCTGTTACCCACCCCTGCGCTCTTTCATGTAGGGGTAAAGAAGAACCTCAAGACATCTGGTTTTGCACTGGAGCACTTGGAAGCGACTGAAGCCAGGATAAGGCTGGGGCTCCCCCACAGACTGGGGCTAGCCCTCTGTGGCCTGGCTGGCTTGGGGTCCTGACTGGTAGCCATGGGCTGCCTCACTGTGGAAAAATAGAGAGTGTCAGCACTTTGCTCTGTGTGCTGGACGCTGTCAGTTGAGCCCAAATTTGCTTTCCTTTGCCTGAAAGGAGGAAGCCATCATATTCAGAGAAGTGAAAGCTTGTATGATGTTCTCTGCTATTTTTAAAAGCAGCATTTCTGTGTAAAGCAGTTTCTTAAAAACACAAGCAGTTGCTTTCCAAATAATATTTACTCCATTCCCTGAGGAGATGCAGAATACAGACAACCCCAAACAGCTGCTTCTCGTTTCCTGCCTTTTTCTTTAATATGAGAAAACTCAGTCATGCATTGCCAAAAAGATTTTCTGGATTTCCTGTCTTTTAGCACTCTCCTTTATGATATTAATGGCTCAAGAGCTTTGTTTTTAGCATAGAGTGAGGGAATTTCCAAAATGAGAGGACACCTTTGGCTCTAAGGAATGATCTCCTGAGGCTGGTACTTGTTGCCTTGGCCAGGAAAGCTGAGGTTGTTGGGTCACTTCTGGTCTGCTCTGGGCCATACCACCCAGTGGTTTGACAGACCCATAATGGCCCTGGAAAAGCCATAGGGTTTTTTTCCAGATGCAAGTCTTTTATAGGATTCTCAGAGCACAAAGTATCTGTGCTCATGGAACAAAGCTGGGAAACCACTGTGTGGAAAGCCAGCTGTTTTTGTAAGAGGGAAGACATTAAAATATTCCTGTGCCATTTTAGACCAGTCTGCACGAACACAAACTATCCTCATACCTTGGTGGCATTGCTGTTACAGGGGTAAAGCTGCTTTGTGAATGAGTGATGTGAAAGATCATTTTCCCTTTGATTTATGATGGAGGAATGGAGAATCACTTCAGCTGTGGACATGTGATTCCTGCAAGGCCAGCGACAGCGGCTGCAGGACAGTGGGCATCTGCTCTCTCATGGGAGTTGGTGCTTCATTACAGAGGTATGTGGATTGTTGTCGAGGATTTCTGGACAGCAGACCATGGTGGGAGCAGCAGTGTTGACTGTGGCCATGAAGGAACAGTAGCTTTTGGACTTCAGAAGCTCCCCATACACAGGGGATTACACTGCAATTGCTCTGTGCAGACACAGAGCGTCCCTCACATCAGGGACAAGCTGCAGGCACTGGCCTCGTCCATGGTACGTGTTCAATAGCTCTCCTGTGTCCTGACACATAGACCTTGCTGGATGTGAGGTCCCCGGGAGAAGCCCAGATCTGGTGAGTGTGTGCAGCACTGCCGCAGTAGTGCTTTAGCTGCCTTAGGTCTAATGCTTTTGGGTATGTTCTCCCTGTAGCTGTGCAGTAAAGGGGGATTGTATCCGATCAGTGGTTGGGCTGGCAACCCCACCAAGGAGAGGTGGGTACAGTGAAGCAACAAGTTGCCACAAGGCTGCCTGGAGCTGGGAGCAAGCAGAGAAAGCCATGCTTGTGCTTTGGTGTCGGTTCCCCTTACATTGGAAGGGGCGACAGATGACATTATTCCAGCAACTCATGATTGCAGCCTAAGTCTAGAGGTTCCCAGAGCCACTAGGGTGGGTTCACATGAGTAACTCAGGACTAGGTACAAACTGCAGCTTACCCCTGCTCAAACAACAGAGGAAGGGTAGGAGTAGGTGCAACAGGCATGAAGAGGAGAAAGAGAATCTCATCATATGTCCAGAGCTGGAGTCCTGGTTCACCCTGTCTCCTTTGCAACATAAAGACTGACTGGCTATTCCCAACAGCCAGCTGTGTTCCTGCCACCTCCTTCTAACAAGCTTCCATGACAGGGAGGAGGAACTCAGCATCACGGAGAGCAAGCGATCTGCTGCCAGAGGTGCTGGGCTTCCCTGCTCCAGTTCTACCTAGAAGGCTAGTTGCTGGGGTCTGGGGAGCTCTCTCATCATGCAGTGGAAGTCATCCCTATTATTGTCTGATCAGAACTGGGATCTTTTTCTTCCAGATCACATATAGCCTTCTAGGTCTCATTGACTTTTATTTTTCCTCTAGTCACCACACGGTTTCTAGGAAGACAAACCTATTGTAACACAGAGCACATAGTCCTTCCTATATGGGGAACAAGAATGGCCAAGGAATATGCATTTCTAACATGGAAGCACCCTGAAGGAGAAGGGCCAAGTTCTGGGGTCGTTTACTCTTTGTTTAGTACACAGCTCTTGTTCTCCTTGCGTATTGCTTTTGAAGGGTCAAGTTGCTTTTTGCCTTCAAGAACAATACCTATGGCATTAGTCATGCCTTCTATCTAGCTGTGAAGACCTCGAGCCTGTGTATAGCTCAAGCACTTGCCTGTGGACAGCCCTGGAAAAGCTGCAGTGGGTGAGAAATGCTCAGAGTGGTGGAGTTGATTTCCTGTCTCTGATGAAGAAAAGGGGATTTGGCCCATGGCATCCAAGGTTTGGAGCACTGAGCAAATCTACCAGCTAATGCTTGCCAGTGAGAAACCAAAAGTTATGGGTATGGCATCAAATGAGGCTTCTCAGCATGTCTTGTGCTGCAACGCACATCCAGTCTACACCAGACCTTGTTCTCCTTTTCTCTGCGGCAGAGGCAATGGTTAAGTAGTGGGACATCCGTTACGGCTGATACGTAACTTTCCTTAGAATGGAGCAGGAACTGGAGCCAGACGGCCCAAACTCCAGCCTCGCCACTGAGCTGTCTGACTTGAGCCATGGAGTCCTTTTGCTAGTGCTAAGGATTAAACTTGGAGTTGGGTTATCTGGCCCAGAGGCTATAGCCCCAAGTCTGATGGTGCACAGTGGGTTGTGTGTAATCTGTCTGCCCAGACCCAATCAAGATTGTTTATATGTATGCTTGTTCATGTTTTTTTTTCCCTGGCCGTGTGTCAGACCAGACTGAATGGCCTTCCTCCTTATTTCTGAGATACATGGACTGTGGCAGAGATCCAAGCTGACCATGTTTTGTGGTGCTTGAGCTTGCTGATTTAAGGCCTGATTGTGCAGTGTGGCTGTCCTGACTACTAAACCTCAGATTGCTCCTCTACAGTAAGGGAGAATGCTGTTTTCAAGAGATGGCTGTTATTGGATGTGTTCTGGGCAAGCTGGTCAATCCAGATTGCCTGTATCCTGTCACTCGAACATTGGTTCTCCTTTTCCATCTGACTTCATATAACAAAGAATAAGGGTCTCTTCTGGATTCTTTATAAAAGATGCCAGGCAGGGCAGGCCAAAGGTATCTACAAGCCTGCTGCTTACTCTAGTAATAGCAGGCTATTGAGTTCCTACCCACCATGGCAGGAACCAGTAGCATAGCAGTGGGATTGCATGGCACATCCCTGTTTGTTTCCTTTCTGTCTTGCAGGTTGTCTTTCCCAAGGCCAGACCATGTTTGTGGTTGGTGGGGTGCTGTCAGCAGTGTATGCTGCTTGCAAGAGACACTTCATGTCTAAATCTGACTGCCCTGGGAGACTGTGGAAAGTGGGTGCATTCCACCAAAATCTTGTTATTGGCAAAAGGGAACATGACATATATATAGACCTCAAAAATTATTGTTAGCCCAGTTAACAGTCTAACAGTCCAAATTTTCTAGTTAATGCAGAAAAGCCTCATTAATACTACAGGTAAAGTTGTTATACAGGAGAAAAGAGAAACTCTTCCTAGTATCTACTACTGTTCTTCAGTGTTATGTCATCCTTTCAAGGCACGTCTGGGCCCTAAAGGTGACCTCAAGACATTTTCTTCAAGTCTTCCTAAGGAAGAACAGAGGGGAGTTGTGAGGCAATGTCAGCATCCTGAGGTCTTTGCTGGAAGGATATGATGTTCATAGTGGGCTTTGTTCCTCCTCAGTCTTGGTCTGCTTCATTTCATTTTTATACATTTTCATCATACAGTCTGCCTGCCTATGTGCTAATTTTGTCCACTGGTTCCCAGTTACTCCCTTTTTCTGTTCCTTTTTATCTTGAAAGCTGGTTTTATCTGACTCACAGGGCTGCAGTCCATTGATTGACCACTGTGATTTGTGTTTACAAACTAGGATTTCCACTATCATCCTGTGCCTGCCCTCTTCCACAACATGTTTTATTCTACAGTCCCAAAGCCACACTGAATAACTGCTTACTATTCCTATAAACTAAAGCAAAACTAAAATTTAGGCAAGAGCAATTGCCTAGACAATTTCTATCATAAGCAAAGAAACTAAAATCAGCTGAGGCCAAGACAAGCCCAGAGAAGTCCCAAGACCCTTCACTATCAATTTAATACAAAGCCTATGGCTTTTTACTAGTAGTAGCAGAAAATCTTCTGAGGTACACTGGATCCCCTGGCTTCAGGTTTTTCAAAGCTGTGAAAGATCTGAAAGAAGCCAAGAGACAAGGAGCCAGGGTGTTCAGCCTCAGGCAATGCCAGTTCCTGGAATAAAAACTTCCTGCAAGGCTGTGCCAAGCCTGAGAAAATGCCATTTGGGGAATTGGGGTAGAAAAATGTCCCAATAGACACACCGTTTTCTATTCTGACTGGATCAAAGAGATTAGTTCAAGATTTTTAAAATTTTTAAATGTCTTTGAAAAGGAGTTTTTGTTATCTATTATAATATAGGCAAAGGCTGAAGTTAGTGGCTAGGAATGTTGTCCAAATCTTTGGAAAGTTCATCTTATAGGAACTTTGGGGGTTTTACTCTGTTTTGGAATAAAAAGCATAACTAGAACTGTTGGGATTTCCCCTGGCTCAGAGAGGGCAGATTTCCACCAGAGAGAAAATAAAATATTTTCTTACCTAACAAGTCTCTGGGAAAAAAGATTTTGAGGGGAACCACACTGTCTCAAACTTGATCTTATTTTTGTCTTTCAGTAGAGGGAGTTGGCACGGGGAATTTTTATGTATTCAGCTGGGATCTGTGATATAGAAGAGAAAGTAAAAGTGCCATGTTGGCACGTCCACTTCAGATCCGGCTTGTTGCAGTGCTGGGAATCCCCTGAGCCAGCCCTGTTGATTCTAGAACCAAGGACCTGTTACCCCTGTTCTTAGCGTCAGCAAGAACCTAATGGCTAGTACCTTGTCATATACCAGAGGTCAGGGCTGTATTAGCAAGTGCACCACAGACAGCATGCCCAAGAAACAAGAAACTGCTTGAAGTCAGCCCTAAGAGTAGCTAGCAGTTGCAGAGACTGCTCACAGAGAGCTGGGATGGTCACAGCTCCCTGCCAGCACAGGGCAGCATGGCTGCAGGCTTAGAGTATGCTGGCCAGAAGAGGATCTCTGGAAGGCTCTTCTGCTGGTTGGTAAGCACAGCAGGGCCAGCAGCCCATCCACGTGAGTGTGACCAAGTCAGCATAGGTAGCTGAGATGTCCCTGGAGAGCTAGCCCTACAGCCATATCTCTGAGTCTCCTGGCTCACATTTTCTTTCAGCTCTGGTGGTGCTCTCATCTCCTAACAGGCATGGCAGGCATGGTGCGAGTTCACCAGCCTAGCAGGACTGATGGACTTGTGATGCTGATGAGCAAATGCTCTCTGATGCTTCTGCTCTTAGACAGCTGCCAAAAAGGAAGGGAAGAGCTGCTTTTATGTCTAGGGTAAATCAGATGCTTAATGAATGTCTGGGAGCTGTGGGTTAGAATTAGGGGAAAGCTTTATAAGTCTAAGGAAAGTGAAGCTTTAGCACAGGTTGTCTGGGTGAGAGACACCTTACAGAGACAGGAGGATGGAGTAGCTGACTTCTGAAGTTCCCTTCTAGACTTCTTTATCAATGAGCTTTATCAACGTGCTTTGCATGTGCTATGAAAAGCTTATGTAACTTTACTGGGAAATTCCAGGAGCTATCTATTTCCTCAGTACAAGCAATATTCCCTCCCTGTCCCAACTTTTCCCTCCGCCTTCTGTCGTCACTGTGAGATACATGCGGAAGAGCTAAAAAAGAGTTGAAACTCCTGTCGGGACTTTATATTCTTGGAATGAGCTGCAGCAGCTGTATTGCTCCAAAGGATACAATAAGCCATCAAGAGCAAAAATACTGCCTTCTCTGTGTACCCTTCCTACTGCAAATCACAGAAATATGAAGACTGTTTCTCTGCAAGTCGTGTTTGTGCTGAAGGTCTTGTGCCTAGGGACTGTGACTGAAGGTGAGGCACAACTCCACTTACAAACCTCTGGGCTTCCTAGGAGAGCAGTGATGTTTATGCAAGGGGTTGGTGAAGTGGAAGTCATGAGAAAGTCTGGTGCTGAGTCAGATTAAAGGCAGTAAGAGACCGTGTCCCTTCATTGTCTGTGGGAAATCTTTTGGCAGGAACAGGCAGGACATTTTGGGAAGTGGAGGGGGGAGGCTACAACAATGTTTCTTGAAGCAAAGTAGTCTGTGCAACCCCTGTGATGGCTTGTTACCTGTTTGCATTGAGGGTAGGTGGGGAGATTGTTGGATAGACTTTCTAATGGTCAGTATTAGAAAAGAAACATAACACAAAGTCCTTTCCCGTTTCCCCCGCCCCAGGACAAGGCAAGGGGGGCAGACCACAGCCTGTCAAAGGACGAATGTCCATCCACACAGGCATGTAGACCTCAGGATGCATCCCTGCTGCTGCAGGATGTAGGTGTGTGGTGTATTGCCTGCAGCTGTGGTCTCCCACTAAAGCCTCTCATAGGTGTGAGATGCTCTCCCAGTCTCTGGATAAAGATCCTTGCATGCTCTGGGGTGGTGTGCTGAGTGGAAGCTGGAGAAGAGGACAGGAGGTGGGTGCATTTTTCCCTGGGCTGATCTCATAGATCAGTAATTGCTGCAAGAGCAGCAATTAAGCAGGGCTGAATGCTAAGCTAGCAGCAGGCTTCTAGGCAGTGCAGACAAAACTAGACTTTGCCTCAGAAAAGAGGATGCCACTGCTGCCACCAGATGGGAGGAATGAGGACTGCAAGAAGGATAGCTGGGGATGGAGGTTCCTCTCCTCACAGCTCCTTCACGGTACCTGTGCATCCCTTCCTCCTCCACAGTGTAGCTGAGCAGATTCTCCAGGGCTTGCATGAGTAAAGCAGGTAAAGGGGACTCTGGTTTATCCTTCCCTGGCAACGTGCTACGTGCTTCAGCACTGCTGAGCTCTGGAGTCAAGTAGGCTCTGCAGAAACAGAGCTATTACCTGAGGATGTGGTGGCTCTCCCTGCCCAAGGTCTCTTGAGGAACCATCCTGAAAAGCAGATATTGAAGGCTCCCAGTGTGCCCACTGAGAAGTGTGGGGGGGTCATGGGTGGGAAAACTCCTAGACCCTGGCTTTCCCTGGGATCCCCTTGGCAAAGGTTTAGATACAGCTTGGAGGTGTGGGGCTGCATGCTCTGGGACGACAGAGGATGCCAGGGCTGGCGCTGTACTCCCTGTGACTGTGTGTGCTCCTTGAACTCAGGGGACTTTCTCGTAGCTGTGGCTCTGCAACTCTGCCCTCTCCTTGGAAGATGCTTTCCAAGCCCCTCCACTCTGGGGAAAAACCATCATCAGTTCAGCTAATTTCAAACCATTTCTTTGTGAACACAACAACTGGAAAATCAGTTATTGATTATTAGCCTTTCTTTGGACTGAGATTTCTCAAAGGAAAGATATTTGAGGAACAGCTCAGTAGTTGGACCTCTCCTAGATAACAGGAGTCACAAGAGAAGCATTTGGGATATATTCCCTGCATGCCCAGCCAAAGACAGCCATTGCTCTAAGCAATAAAATATGGGGCAAATAAAATGTCCCCTCTTTTAGCTCAGGGCCTTAGTTGCATAGTTTTAAATATCCTGAATTTCTTTCTTCATGCTTAAAGTTAAATCTGACCCCAGCCTTCTTTCCCTTGATCAGAGCGGAAAAGCCTGTGGGACTCTGGCTTTTCTCTGTGGGTGGTGGTTGTAGGACATTTCCTGAGAAATCCTGCCTTGTTGCAAGGTTTTAGGATGCTGACAACAGTCTACCCTCTCCCTGTGCCATAGAGACGGGGTAGATTGTCTTCTCTGCTTTCCAATGAAGGGCTCAAGGATGTTAAATCGTGCTGAGATGTATTTGGGGCATGGTGGTTCTGTAGACTTGCAGCACTAAATATCTATGCCTTGGACTAGAGTATTACAGTAGTAACACTTTCCTCTGAGCAGCCCGTGTGCTCCCTGCCACGCAGCTCCCTGCCTGTCAATGAGGAAGGATCTGGCCCTCTTATTGCAGGGCGTCATTTGTTGAACAGTGTTCCTGGAAGTGGAAGACACCAGCAGTATGTCCCGTAGCTAATGAGAGTTATTTGGGAAGCTGGTCATCCCTGAGTGCTTGAGGAGTAGATGTTCTTGACCCAAACATGCCACAGAAAACACTACTGGCTAAACAAAGGGTTTTGTTTTAGCATTACAGAGATGTAGAGATTGAAATGTTCTTCTGTAGAAGGGCCACAGGAGGGTTTGATAGGGATTTCTTTGCAACCACAGATCTCCTCAGTAAATGGATCAAAAGACACTGGCCAGATGCCTCAAGCTCTGTGGATGTTCCTAGAGTGACACTCATTCTTATACCCAATGGCTGGATCATTCCCAACTGAACTTCACCAAATTCATCTGGGAATCTGAGACAGTGTTTTGTAGAGACTGCATGATTTAAACCAGCCTTCCACTCTCAAGGAAGACCTACAAGGGGAAGAAATATAGCTGATGGAGACAAAAGATAGGACAAGCATTCTACCCTCTGATCTGCTCAGTCTGCATAGCCAGTTATTAACAGCTGTAGCAGGCCTTTTGGGGATGAAGAAATTTGTCTTCTGGGAATTGTGTTGAGACTAGTCCTCCTGTCCCACAGCTAAGCTGTGGGGAGGGATAGTATTTATACAGGAACTACTGATCCAAAGGTGAAAGGTCTTGCAGGTTCCCAAGCAGTGCCTGCATATCCTATAAGGCAAATTGCAACATATCCCAAGAACCCAACAGTTTTCATAGTGTTTTTTAGGGTTTTTCTGACCTGTTTTTTAGGGGTATCATCTGACCTGTTTGGATGATTCCAACACTCATGGCCTTGATAGGATTTGTTTTCATAAAGACAGCTCATTTTAGCAGCAATTGGAAACTTCTGTGGTAAGCTTTGAACTCCTAAACAGAGAACGGGGAAAAAGAATCAGTGCCAATTTTATTGTATGTAATGATGAACCAATGTTTAATATCTTGAAATTTTTATTTCAGGGCAACCTAAAGCATCTCTGAAGTGTTCAAAGGAGTGTGGCCGTTTTACACCCAGCATACCTGAGAAATGGATAAAAAGCTATCACAGGACTGAACCGCAATGCACCAAACAGGGCATCATGTAAGTACCATCTTACTGTCGAGTCCCTTTGTAATACTCACTCCATAACTGATTAAGTGGAAACCCTCTCAGCCAATGCCCTTGTTTGGAAGTAAGGAGCATTCTGGAAACAGAGCAAACACTGGTATTTATTTGGAGGATGCTTTTTTTCTTTTTTTTTCCCCGCTATTTAAAAACCTATAGCCTCCAAGTGAGCTCAGGGCCCAAAATACACTGATTTCTGTCCACGCACACAGTGAGACAGTCACTGTCCTGAGTGATAAATATATGAGGAAAAGAAATGATGAAAGTACATACCAGTGGAATGGAGAAATGTAAGCATACAGAGGGTAAGAGTTCACACATTACTGTGAAAGTAGATATTTTCTGTGGAAACAGATTCAGACCCAGTTGCACTAATGGACAAAAAAAAGCTACCTTTTTTGCCTCAGAATAATTGTCATTTTTGAGAGTGAGGCACCATAAAGACCATGTTATTTCAGCTCAGGAGGTTGCTCCAAAGCAAGCCTGCTGGACTGACCGCGGAAAGTCTTTCTCACAGTAAAATGAAAGGGTTTTGTTTTAATGTGTTCTTACCCCTGTGCTACTGGTGCTTGCCAAGCTTCTTGTTTTGTAGTGCTGAAAGCAAACACTCCTTCTGAACATTTGAATAATGCTTTTGAAAGAAAAAGCCTGCTTGGAGGACGCTGTTCACCTATGAGTCATGGTCAACTGCTGATGATTAAATTAGATCATTGAGGCACTTGCCCTTCCTGCCATTATTTATCATCCAACTCAGATGGTGTTACTATGGTAGATGCTTGAGAGTCAGCATTTCTCAGCATCTCTAGATGCTTTCTGTGTCACACTGATAGTCTGAGACAGTGTTTTCTGTATCTGGTAAGTATTCCCTTTTTATTTTCACTTCAGATTTATTACTCAGAAGTCCTTGGAGATTTGTGCGGATCCAGGAGAAGACTGGGTAAAGAAGGTCATATGGAAATTGGACCAGAAAAGGGCCTTAGCAGCATCCCCACTTCCACGTGCTGCCACTTCAGCAGCAGTGCCGGAAAATCCTGGCATTTTTCACAAACATAGTGGTCTTACAGTAACAGCTCCATCTCAAGCAACTGCTCCAACTAGTACTTTTCAAGGGGCTGGCATGACAATTTTGGAGGGTATAAATGCTCCTATTGTCAGGACAGAGGTGTCCAGCAAGCCCATACCAGCCATGCAGTACATCACACACTTCTCTACAGTATTGTCCCCTGTGATACAGGAAATTGCTGCCCGCTCTGAAGTGAGTTCAGAAGCAAACAGAGATTCCACAAAAGCTGCTGCACATTCAACAACTTATGCAGCAGGCACGGTCCCCAACCAGTCTATCCCATATTCCATGGCTCTTGTGCATGGCTTTGAGAACTCTGTAGGATCTATAGAAGAATCTGTAGGATATACTGCAAATGCTACAGCTGATGTTCCAGACATGACTTCTCCTAACTTGAATTCAGGCCCCATGGCCATTACTAAAGCATCAGACCATTCTGTAGGTTCCACAGATGAATCCCTACACCCTGCAAGTGCAAGAGCGAACACATCAGACATTGCTTCTAGGAGTTTTAATTCAGATCTTCCCTCCGTCCTAGGCAGTACTGAGATTACCACAACCCCAACAACAACACCTTTTCCACCTGTTCCATCAGATGCTACTTCAGTTTCTACTTTAAACCCCACAACTGTCATAGATGAAAGTCATTCTGTCCACAGCAACAAAGTTTTTGGTTCCTGGACAGATGCTTTTGATACTAGAACACCTGAACATTCATCACCTTTAGGAAAGCAAGACCTTCTAGATACATCAGCTTTTACCAGTCAAACATTCTCAGGCCAAGCCAGAGCACAGTTGACTCCAAATGATCCACCTTTTCCTAGCTTCTTGTCAAGATCCCAAATGCACTTTATCATCCCAGTTTCTATGGTAGGTGGTGTGATTGCTTGCAGTGCTGCTGCTATATGGCTATATAAAAAATTGGGAATCAAAAAAGAAGCAATGTCAATGGTACAGGGCTTGCTCTACCAGCAGGAGGGATGTCAATCCAATGTCTGTCCAATGGAAATAATCTGAATGCTTTATGGCATGGATGTTTTTGGCATAGGTTTTCCTTTGTGTTGCTGCAGGAAAGCTAAATTTACACTTACAAAACAAGCCAGGGAATACAAATACCAAAGAAAATGTGGGGTTTTTTTGCAGAGCAGAATGTCCAAAAATATATCTAAGTTGTCATTAACCAATGCCAGTATTTTGACTGTGTTTCATCATGGCCCAGCTGAGAAACCACCCACTCACCCACACTACTGGACTCAGGCAATCTTAAACCAAAACACACTTTTTTTTTCACTTACAAACTCTCGGCTGTTTTGTTCTTTGCACTTTGGATCACTGCTCTGTCAGGCCAAGACTAATGTTGACAGTCAGTGGGGTGCTGGCTCTCCTGGCCTGACTAAATATCCCATTAACTCTTGCTGGAGCCCTGAGAGATACTACCTAACTTTTCAGACAAAGGTGACTAAAACTGAATCTAATTTGCCTACAAATATAAGGAACTGAAGATCAATGCTAGAGGTTTCACTCTTACAGATGCTGACAACCCACAGTCTATCTCCTCCTCAAAATCAGGCCACTATTCTCTCAAACAGCTAGAGGCAGCTGCATTTGTAGATTTAGCCTGAGACCTGATTCTTGGCAAATCTGGCTAACTGCCATAGAAGTCTTCTTCCAGCAGAGGTACCTTGTGTCCAGTTGTGTCCAACACCAGGGCAGGATAATGCCGACGCGCTGAATAACACTATGTGGGAGAGAAACTGTTGCAAATCAGAAAAACGTGTGGAGAAATCATCAGAGGGACCCAATAACTTTGCTATTCCTGTGATAATGTTGGAGGGTTTTTTGCTGTTTAGCAAGCACAAAAGCCAGGAAATACATTTTTGGAGTAGCTAAATGTAGTTCTGGATTTAGGAATTACTCCACCGCAGCAGACCTATCTTCCTTCCAGTTCCATATTCTGTCTCTGGAAATAAGCACTTTTGCTGATCCAGAAGAAGGTATAAAAAGCCTATTCATGGTTCTATGCTTTGGTGTCATTTTAGCTTTTTTATATAGCCTTGATCACTAAGCTATTAAGGCATTGTAACAGTAACAGAGAGGTTTTTAAACCCAAGTTTTTTTCTAATTTTTACACATCTAGACACTGCTGTATGTAAGCCTTATCTTTTATCTGTGGTCGGTTCCTGAAGGCTTCTATTTAACATTTAGTCCTGCTTACGACACTATGAATTTGCACGAGCATTTAAAGATCTTCAGAATATGATGTATTTATGTGTATCAGGGGTCTAATCCTGCAGTGATTAACCTCAGTGGATCATGTCCCAGAGTATAAATATGCATGTAGAACAAAAAACCCCCACATATAATAAGCAAGATGCTCAAAGCAAAGATGATGAAACAGCTGTAAAACACAGCTAGAGAAAGATTGGCCCATTAGATCTGTCAGATATCACCTTCAGGGCATCCATCCAGTCCTCAGGGTGGAAACGATTGACTGCAATGGTATTTGTTTTCTGATATTATTCAACCTCTTATCCCTGTAGTTCTTTGTTAACTTGGAAGAGGGAACTAGAGATTTGTCTGGGGTTTCACAGGTAGAAGAGGTACAGAAAGCAATCAGATTAATTATAATCAGGAATCTTGGGTGAAATTCACCCTTGTGTGGAAGCCTCCCCATGCAGCCCCAGTCCTGCAGCACTAAATGGGGTTGATTTACACAAAGGACTGCAGTAGCTGTCAGTGCTGCCTCCCTATCCACCCCACTCATGCACGCAGAAGTCTCACCAGCTGGGGTTTGTGGCCTTGCAGTTTGTGGAACAGTATACTATAGCATTATTTTTATATAAAATATGAGAAATGTTATTTTTGTAGTGAAGTTTTGTAGTGATGCAAATGCATGCAATGTCATGTTCTTGTGAACAGAGTGTCATAGAGTCTAGAACTAGACTATGCTACATTGAAAAACACTGTGCCTTATTGATTTTTTTACTAGTCTTGGATGGTTTGAGTATGTCCACAAGAGCAGAGTTGCTCTCAAGGTTTTCCTTGGGACATGGGTAGGCAGGACACAACTCTCTGCCTTAGGGAGCTGTCACTGTGTGCTGTTATTCTTGCTCACTTTTCAAGCTGTGGGACACAGTGGGTACAGGTCACAGTCACAGTGGTACAGGTGAAACTAGTCTCTCCAGATACTGTAGCAAATGGAGTGGACAGTCATTTTCCTGTGGTTTTCTTCTCTCCAAACCAGCTGTGAGCAAAGGCCTCGGCACAAAGCTATGCTGGGGAGATAAAGGTGTACTGCTGCAGCCCTGACCACTTTGAGTCCCACCATGGCATTTGAAAGGACGCTGCTGCCCAGGGGGAGCACAAAAGCCATGTCCCCTCCTAATGCTCAGGTCTCCCTACCCTGCTGCTGGCTGCAGCCATGCTCGTCACAGCTCAGGACCTCCAGGAACACTTGGGAGGGCAGCCAGGGTTTCCCTGTGGGACCTCTCTAGCTTCTGCCTCAGAGAGGGGTTTGAGCAGCTGCTGGGGGCATGAAATGGCTTTTTCTTTTAAACTGGGGCAGTTTCTTCCCTATCCATCACAGCCAGGGCAGTGAGAGGACCACTGTTTCTCCTTGCTTTATGCTGTGGGATCGACAGTTGGAAAGGCACAAGATGAATGTAGCTGTTTACTGCTTGTGGGTGACAGGCTCAAAAACATGGAGCCTGTAAATATTACAGGTTCACAGGATTTAAGCTGTAATTTGTTCTAGAGGGCAGTGAATGTTATAAACTCCAATATATCTATGTATTTGGTGTGTATGAGCGTGATATATATTTTCTGTATCTCTTTTTGGACTAAAAGGTAATAAAAGTTCTTATATTAAAAACTGCTGTCTTCAGAGGATTCAGACTAAGGCTGGATAACTAAGTCTGGTGCCTACAGAGGTATGGAGAAGAGTGCATGTGATTAAGTGATGTGGGGGAAACTTTTGGCACTACTGAGAGATGGTAAAGCCAGCAGCGCTGATGTGGCTGGGCTATTGCTCCATCTCTTTAATGTTTATGGGCTTTAGGCTTGCCAAGAATCTTTTCTCACAGAGAGTAGCATTTCCAGTCCTGCTAAGGCAAGCCCACAACTGGACAGCATTCCATGGGAAAAGGTTTTGCTCCAACCCAGTTCTATAAGGGATAAAAAAACCAAGGGCTGAGGCAGGACTTTTTTTACCTCCAGTCAGGCCCTGGGCTACTCTTACAAGCTCATCTCTAATGCTGGGAAGGAGAAGTGGGAAAGGCAATGCAGGACAAGCAAGTCAGTCCATGAGCTGGGCCAGCTGCCAGTGTTGTTGGCGGACATGCCCTTGCTAGGATTAAGGCTTTCTGTCTTTCTGTCTGGATGTGTGTAGAAGTGAGGCACTCACAAACACTGCAGGACTGAAGCCTTAGCAGCTATGGGCTTTGGCTCCAGCTCCTCTCATGCTGACATGCTTCTGGGCAAATCCAGGCTCAAGCTGAGGAGTCACCTGAAGTTAAAAATAAAAAGGGGGGTCAGTGATGTATGTCTCTCCTCCGGCTCAGGAGTCCTTGCTCCAGCCATGCCCCAGAACTGCGTAGGTTGCCTGCTCAGCTGCTCTGCTCTGCATACATGCCATGCTCCTGGCACAGCCCAGGGGAGGTTACATGAGGAGATGGCAAAGTCAAAAAAACCTTCCTGAGAATAAATCACCAGGCCAGAAAGGCCATTTTGAGAAGAGGCTTCATAGAAAGAGAAGCGCATTTTTTCTCCTCTCTGTGCTGTCAGGGAAGAGAGTGTGTAAGGGAGGGGGAGGCTTTATAAACAAGCCAGCCCATAACCCCAGTGATGATAAATCGCTTCCAGTATGAGAAGCCAGTATAAGCACCTGGCCCTGGGCCAGGGCATTTGGGGACTGGCTCCAAAGCACCAGGGGAGCATTTGAATACTCAGGTCCTGTCAGACAGCTGGTGGCATGCACACACCTGCACAGTGCTTCACCCTGCCAGCTTTCCTGCTGCTCCCTCCTTTCTCTCATCTGACTGTGCAAAGAAATACCTTATGCAAAGGATGGACAAGTTTGCAGCTTTGAGGTCTGTGGGCTGCCTCAGGTATAGCAGACTAAAGAGTTTGGCCCAGAAGATAACTAATGCCAAATCTGTCATGCTCAAGCGGAACAAAGCTTGCCTCCTGCAGCTAGCATGCAAAACAAGCGCTTCTGCCTTGAGGTTTCTCCTCCAACCTAGAGGAGCCAGTGGGACCTAAGCTGAGAGGGTATTCCTGCCACATGGGCATGTCGCGCCCATTCTGGTCTCTTACTGACCAACATACTTGTTCTCCATCTGCACACCAGTGCGAACCATCTGTGCCACTTCATTAGCTGGCTGTTTTGATTGCCCTTAGAAGAACAAGAAGTCACTGGGACTGCACACAGGCTCACTTCCATGCCTTCACTACCCCACAGCAGCCGTCAGACAGGGCTGTGTCAGGTCTTGAGGGCACTAATTAGCCTTAATTGCCCTGACAAACCTCACCTGTGGGTAAACTCTCCCAACCCTGCAGTGGCCCTGCAACCTCATTTAAACTCAGGCCTGTGCCTTCAGTCTTTGTTTGAGTTGTGTTGTAGGTGTATCTGTCTCATGTTCTAACTGTGGCCTGTCTCCAGAATAGACCTTGGACATATGCTATAGGTAACTGGTCTCCTTGATGGACTTTTTGGTGTTATAGCCCTGTCTCTGCCCCCAGCTTCTGCAGCTACTGAGTAGATGACCTTCCTCCCCAGTGTGGGCCCTGGACCTGGTTCTTCATTTTGCTGTGTTTGGGACTGTCAAGGGATCCTTTTACCAGTGCTTAGCTCTGCTCACTGTGTTCAGAACCTGTGGGACCTCCCCCTGTCACTGAGTGCCCTGCTTATGCAGGGGTGACTCTCAGCTCCTGGCTCGTCTAGCTCTTGCTGCTCCCTCTACCCTGAACCTTTGCTGTTGTCTTCTCTAAGCCTTGACTTCTCTCCAGGGTAATGTGTGAGGGACACCATTATTCCTGGGAGCAGAACCTCCTGCAGCTCTCCATGCTCCTGGGTTTGAGACTTAGGTTGGGATTTATAGGATCTTTCAGCCAGGTCCGTCCCTGTTCTGTATGTGTTTTTTCTTATGAAATATTGTATAAGCAGGTACATGTTTAGGCTAGCCTATGATCAAACTAACTTACCACTGCTTTCCTAATATTGGCTTAGCAGAATGTAGGGTGTTCCTACACCATGCTCCCTTCAGCTCATCTCTGGCTAAGGCTTTTGAGGCACGTAGTGGGTTACCAAAAGGTCTTTCATCTTCTCTCCATACTTTGCTCTCTGCTTGGGTTCCCTTTCTGTGTTTGCTGGGAGCTGTTAGCCTGGGTGCTGAATGCTTGTGTTGAGTTATGTCTCGTAGCACTACCCAGCAGCTACAACCACAGGAGCCAGTTTCCCTTTTTTCTGAAGTCCATGAGTATTTTTTAATGCACTGATGCCCTCAATTAGGGGTTTGTTCTGACCTTACAAGAAGATGCTGAAGGCATGGCAGAAAAGGCCCCTGCCAATACATGGTAAGGAAGTGCAGCTTTTTTGCCTCTCCTATATCACAACTGCAGTTTTGTTGTGTGGCTGTGGTTCTTCCCAGGCAGGTCTCCTTTGCTTCTTATTTTCCTCATCCTCGCTTTTATGAAGAATGTGTCCCTACTCCCTCCACTGCAAGGACGATTTTTGTAGCTAAGTCTCCACTAGATAAATACAGATGTTCTCGAAACTCACCATGGTCAGACGTTCTTGGTGACAGCCTTCAGGTCTTGGGTAAGAGGACAAAGGGTCATTTCTGAAGGACCTTTGAGTTCTGCCAAATATGCTACAAGGCCATAAAGCAAATCTTTCTCCAGAATTAAGAAGTGAGAGGAGTCTTCCGAGTAAGGAAGTGATGTCAATTTACCAGCTTAGAACATATTCAGCAAAATACTTTTTTTTATTACAATATCTAGGGACCTTAATGTAATGTACTTTTCTCATTCTTTCTATTGATAATTATTTTTTTCCTTTAGGCTAAAAATTCAGCATGCTTCAAGAGATAATGAAAAACTAAGGAATAAGTAAGTTTATAACTTGCTCTACTGCCTTCTTGGAGTTATTGGAACTGATTTTATTCAGAATTAAATCATTAAAAGCTTCCCAGTTCTAGCTGTAATTGTTTCCATAGTCCATCCCTGACTTTATTCTACTGTCAAAGCTTTGATCTCAGCTTTGCTCTAAAAGCTGACCTATAACAGGTCTCCACTGCTCTGTCTAATACATTCTCAAGCTCTAGATAGACTGAGAAAGATCAGGGTCCTCACCAAGCACTGTTCCCCCTCAGACTTCTACCTTACACAAAAGCCTCCCCCATACAGATTCTCCCTTGGGAGCAGTAACACTTTGCCAATCTCCACATGGCACCCTAGATCCATCTTTCACATAACCTCAATGCAGTTGATCAGCCCCACTGGGGAAAACTGGAAAAAAGAAGTCTGCTGCAGTGCAAGTCTCAGCTATATTTTAGTCTGCCATCTGCAGATCTGGAAGATCTGTACTGAAAAAAGGTTTATCAGCCCTACTTCTCTAAGCAGGGTCTTCCTGCATTAGCCTGTGAGGGTCACTGCTCACATAGAGAGGTTTCTATGTATTGGTAAAGCTGGAAAGAGTTGGCGTGACCCACAAGTGGGAAGTCAGAAGCAAGACAAGAGTGTCTTATCCTTTCTCCTCTGCTAGTTCATCTTCAGGTCCCTGATTCCTTGCTATGTGTCTTAGTATATTCTATATGGATATAAGAAGCATAAAAATCCCTTCCTGAGTTCTCTGTCACTCTCCCCCATCTATGTACCATAATTTGAGATAACTGGCACCACACTTTCCCCCCAGCAAAGGCTACTTGCAGTTTCTAGTCCAGGTGCATCTGCCCCTTGCTATCTGCTTGGCCTTTGTTGCTGCAATTCCCTGCCTGGCCTCAATGAGTTTCTGTATTTTGGGGTACAGGGAAGAGCTGCTTAATTCCCAGGGCTGATGGGCAAGCTAGTCTAGTGAGCTGGTACTGAAAACCTCCTAGGAAAGGGCTCCTGGATGCTTCCTTCCTGCAGCCCTGCCTTTGTGTCTCCTGACTCCGGACACAACTTATTGCAGAGGGATCGCCAGTTTCCAGTATTTGATGGTCCCCAGTGTCCTGTTGGAGGAAGCAGACTTTGGACAAGACTCTGCATCTTCCTCTTCTGACAGTGTGTTTCCAGCCTGCAGGAGCTGGATATGTGCACCCTAAGTCCTAGCATGAGCTCTGGCTCCGGCAAGGAATAAGAGCATCGTGTCTGTTTTGTGAACACATCCTGAGCCAGTCAGAGCTTTGAAAGAGAACAGAGGGGACCACAGAGTGAGCACTCTAAAGCTATGTGGAGGGGTTTTATGCTCAGAAAACTTTCTTTTTTTTTAGAAGGAAAAAAACTAGAACGTTTCATATTATAAGTGGACAAAACTCAAAGTGACTATGTAGCATGGAAGAGAATGGAAAAAGGTTTATTTTGAACAGTCCCACTGCTTCCTTGGAGGTTTCAGACACTCAGTGATGTCCAGGTAGAATAGCGCAGCTGCCTCTCTCCTGCCTCTGCAGCCAGGTTGCTTTGGCAGTGCAGATCCTGTGCTTTCCCAAGTGATGTGACAACTGTACGGCTGTTCCCTGCTATATTTTCCCAGTAGAGTTGGTAGTGCTCAGTTACCATTGAGACTCAGTTTCCAAGCATATGGCTTGTTCTGCCCGGCTCTTCCTTCTCCATACTGGCACAGGTACTGGCGAACATTGCACCCGAGATGTCCCCAAGCTGCCTTCCTCCTCCTTTTGCAGAATCAAGATGATGATGTTTTTTCATGTAAACAAGGAAACTCTTCAGTGCTAATTCAAATGAAAACGGAACCTCAGCCAGGACTGGGGCTTTCCAGCATCCTCAGTTAATGACTACACATTAGCCTTTCCCTTCCTCAAAATAAAACAAGAGGCCTTCAGGGAGCCGTGCATTGTTTAGCTGCAGTAGGGATGTCTTGAAAACGTGCTAAAGGGGAAGAAGAGCCTGAGCCAGATCTGCCAAAAAAACAAACACAATCTACAGGCATGGGATTGCACTAGCATTTTATCTATTTCTCAAAATCCTCTCTGTCCCTTGAACCTGGCTGCTGAGTGCCCCTGTATTCATAGTACTCTCTTCCACAGCTCCTGTGCCCTTGCTTTGCTGGGTCACTGGGCTCTGCTCTGCCCCATGTTCCCAGGTAGTACTCCTGCAGAAAACTATTAGCTGGGAGACTTGGTGGGTTCAGCTGCTGGCACCACATAGATTCCATAGTCCTGCTGCCCCACCTGAGCATTAAAAACAGCTCCCCCCTTCCCCCCCATAGCAATTGCCCCTGACTGCAGCCCTGGGTGGCAAGGAGGCATGCGATGAGCTTCCAGCAAGGTCAGGCCTGGGTGATCCCCAAATGTTTCCCAGATGAGCCTTCTGCATTGCTCAGGGTTTGGCCCTCAGACATGTGTTTTTACCCCCAGACGTGGTCAGGTCAAGCTGTGCACTCCCCTAGGCTATGGGTGCAAGTGTCCTGGCTTCAGGGGAACTTGCCTTCCCCTGACTTTGAGGCACAGTCTTTGTCTCTGCCATGGGGCTGATAGCAGCATGGTGCCTGCACTCAGCTGCTCCAGTCCTGTGCAAATTACAGGCAAGACAAAAATGTGGCCAGAGGCAGAGGTATCAGAAAATATGATATGGCCTATGTCCCCAGCTTGGTATATTCAGTTTGGCTGTAGCTCACTGTGTTGTGATCTCCAAAAGGTTGCCTCGGGGCTTTGCTCTCTCTGTGGGTTGGGCAACTGCTCCAGCTCTAGAAACCATGGCCCAGATTTGGGGGAGAGGCATACGAGGCTGCAAGGAGGGGCTGTGCAGCACTGCAGAAATGGGGAGATGGCTGAGAAGGGAAGGGAGCACACAAAAAGGCTCCAGGAGGAAGGAAAGATGCTTTTGGGAATTGGTAGGAGGGCACAAGGAATTTATTGCAGCCTATGGAGACACTGAATTACTGGGTTGAACCCCAACCATGAGGAAAGGTGTTGCGGCCTTGAGGTGTTGCGGGACTTGTTTAGAAATGCTTTGTTAGTCTATCCTACCTAGTATTTCTAGGGTTGCTGGCTTTTAAAGGGTTCACAGTATTCATTTATTTTCTGATAAAATGTTGCTTTGCCTCCTCCTACCCTTTTGGTGAATATGTACAGTTTGTTAACGAGGAAAGGAGCAGACAGAGTCACCCCAAAGCTGTGGCCAGCAGGGGATCCCTGCTAAGGGACTAAGTACCTTTGCCTGGCATCTTATCTCTCTGACTGGCTACTGCAAAGGATCATCATCCACGATGATCCCATTAATGGCACAGGCAATGTGTGGTGCCCCTAGCTGTGGCTAGGTTTAGATCCCAGAGGATGGTGACTGGTGAAGAGGATGCACATCCTTACACTGATGACTGCATTTCCCAGGTACTTGCTTTGGGGGACATAAGGATGAGCATGCCCTGCTCTGCGTTACCTGGCCGCAGCAGGACAGGACTTCCTCCAGTCTGCCTTTTTCGGCCTGGGACACACAAATGTAACTGTAAAGGTGCTGTATTTGGCATGTTCATCCATTTGGTCCTGATGACTCAGGAGGTGCCTCTTTCTGTGAGCTTTCTTTGGGATGGAACTGCTGGAAGGAGCACATGCGCAGGGTAAATGCTGACTGCTGGAGAGGCTGCTCCCATGTTACACCACTTCTGCAAGTCTGTAGGAAAGCTCCCAGGCAGGGCAGGCGGTCCTGACCTCTGCTTGCGGTTACTTGGTAGAAGCTGTGCTCCAGAGCCCACCTCACCTCCCCTGCTCAGCCTGTGACCACTCTCCCTGCAGAATGCGGTGCTCTCCTTACAAGGAGAAGGAAGAAGCGGTGGATTTGTCCTTCCTTAAACAGTGCATCACTTCCCAGTGAGCTAAATGGGAAGCATCTGGGGAACACACTGCTTTAGATATCCTGCTGAATCTCATTGAAGTTCTTTGAGAGGCAGTTTGCAGGGGCAATAGTAAAAAAGATTTGCTTTCAGAATCTTGCTTCACGAGTGGCAGTGGAAAAAGGAGCAATGCAGCCCCAGAGCGAGTCCTCCTCCCCCAGCTACCACACCATACTCTGCCCTTCTGGCTGTGTCATGCTTGGCATAATCTTATTCCTGTGCAAACAGCCCCTAAGAGAAGTGAGCTCTTGTGATTTACAGCAGCTGTGGTGCAGGCACCCACTCCCAGGGGCTCAGTGGCCCCGCACTGGGTGCAATGTCCCTATGCCCAGGAATATAACCTCCTGCTCAAATCCAGCACCAAAGGAGAGAAGGATGGCTGAGGAGGTAAAAATATTGAGAAGAGCTCATAGTGAACCCTTAGTTGTCTGTGCAGGGTGGAGAAGGGAGTAAAGGGTCAGGGCTCCCAGTGGATGAGCGAGCACCATAACACCCCGAGGATCTGCACAGGGACTCTACTTCTCCATGCAGTCACTTATGGTCTGAAAAAAAGAGGCAATGGTGAAGGGATGAGCTTCAGGATAGGGGATGTGAGTGACTAGCAAAAGCCTGCAGAAGGCTCTGGCGGGACTGTGACTAGGTGAGAAAGTGAAAGTCAAGCACAGTGGCAAGAAGCAATCCCCAGGTTAACACAGAGAAGCTGACCCTGAGCTGCAACTCCCTTCTACAGGTCCCCAGGGATCCTGGGAGACTACAAGGCTGCACAGAGAAAGAAGATGAGAGAAAAACACCCCAAACCTTAAACACAAACTTTTCCTTCCGCTTACTTCAGCCTGAGTTCAGCCTCCTGCTCTGTCCTGAAATCAAGCTCAACCATCCTCCTCTGCAAGGGAGCAACTCAGCTGCTCCTTTCTCATTTCACTCCACAGTTCCAAATTATAAACAGGGATTTTTTATGGCTAACCTGTTTTCCTCTTTATAGGAACAATCCAGAATGTGATGTAATTTCTGCCAGGATTTGACATCCTCCAGCTTTCCAGACACAAAGGGTTGGAGGAGGAAGAGGTTACCATGTTTTTGCTCCACTGGGATTTCACAAGTGAACCAATTGAGCCAGTCATTCACTCTCTCCAGCATATTTATTTTTGCTTGCAGGCTGAACAGCTTGTGCTGAGAGCATGGCATTCCCTGTTTTATCAGGCATTCCCTGTTTTATCACTCACTGCACATCCATTCTCTGTGGTTTTGGCAGCCCTTGAATTCATGCTTCCTTGCAGGAGGAGGATTTCACTTCCCCTATGAACTCTGCAGCTTCCCACTGACTGGTCACAATTTGCAGAGAAAGCAGAAGTGGCTGAAGACTGTTTGTCCTGTCTTTCTAGGGATTATCTCTGTCCATAGCCCTGAAGATCCCACATGTGACACGGAAACCCCCTCAGCTTTCACTTGAATTTGGTAGAAATTCTCTGGAAAGCAGCTAATCTGCGGAAGAAGTAGAGGGGATAAATTGCAGGGCCTCCCTGCCTGAGCTGACGTTCGAGCTCCTCAGGAGAGGCAGATCACCACCGTGCTGAGGAAGACTCCTTACACAGCCACCATGCTCAGCATGAGGATAGTCCTGGTGCTCATGCTGCTCCTCACCCTCTCCCCGCACTGCACAGCAGGTAAGGTGTTTTGCCTGCTGCTGGCAGGCTGCTCTCGCTGGCTCCTACTATGGACTGGGGCCATGAGCACTGCAGGGCTGCTGCTGGGTTTGTCCCATCAAGGAGGTCAGGCAAGACACCCGAGTGGAGAGTGGGGATGGTGCCACTGGGCAGGAGGAGCAACTCCAGAGGTCTCCTGGTAGGCACTGGGCTGAATGTCCTTGGAGGGCAAGGAAGGAGGGAGACAGTGTCCTGGACCAGATGGCCTCGGCAAAGCTGGCTCCAGGGCCGGCAGGCACTGGGGGCAACTTGCTGCCTCTTTGGACATTGGGGTTCCTCCTCTTGCCCCAGAGAGGAGATCCCATGGGGCTCTTTAAAGTAGAGGCTGCAAAATCTGAAGGACTGTGTTTCAGCCATGCTATGGGGGAAGGTCTTAAAGATTACTTTGAAAAGCAGTGTTCATGCACTCTCTCTCTCTCTCTCTCTCTTTCAGCCCCTTACACACCTACAGAATGCTGCTTCAGATATATAAAACATACTCTCCGATCTGCTAATCTGAAGGATTGCTATGAGACCCCCAAGGAGTGTTTCTTTCCAGCAGTTGTGTAAGTCCTGATAATTTCCCTACCACTGTGTTGTCTCCTGGGACACCACGGGGGCTTTCGCACATCCCATCTAGTGACAGGGACATAGTGACACCTGAGGGACCAGGATGCAACTGTGTGGCCTCCTCTGGAGTGACCGCAGCTGGGTAGCTGTCCTGTAGCATGAGCAGAGGAGGATGTTACTGTCCAGCTGCTTCTACAGGACCAGGGAAGGTCTGACCCAAGTCTGCTGTGGCTCCCAAAGGGATGGAGGCCTTGGGCCATGGGTTGAGCTGCTCATGAAGACACCAAATACCCAGAGCACCTTGCAGACCCAAAGGCAAGGGAAAGGGAGTGCAAGGAAGGGAAGGCAGAGGGCTCATGAGTGGGATTGTAGCTGCTATTTCTCATTCAGTTTTCCTCTTAATCTTGGCAGGTTTGAGACTAAGAATGGGAACAAGCTCTGTGCAGACCCGAACCTGCCCTGGGTGGTGAAAGCAGCTGAGAAACTTCAAAAACAGAAGAGTGCTTGTGCTCCGTGATCTACAGCAGACACCGCAGTTTAGGCTACCCATCTTTCTGGTGGAAAGATTTGTATACTCAACCTCCTGGAAAGGGACTGCAGCAAGTCCTTGATGCTGAGGGACGGCACTGGCCTACCAGAGACCTGTCCCACGCCAGCCAGCCAGGTATCAGCTCCTAGGGTGCCCATGCTCTGCCAGAACACACCCATGGAGTGCAGCAATGAAATAAAGGTTTATTTCACACAGCACTGAGGTAGGCGTTCCTTTCTTCTCCTAGCCCCAATGGCCACACTGCCAAGCAGGGGCACAGAGACAGCTGTGCTGGAGGCTGAGGGGCAGGTGGGACAGGGGCTATTCCCACAGCCCCCCAAAGTCTTTGCAGGGTCTTACTGCAACAGCGATCAAGCCATGGCTGGGGCGGGAAATGGGATGGCAGGACAGTGGCTCCCTCAGCTCCTCACAGGTACTCCCAAGCAGCTGAATGCAGGGAGCCCTTCCTGGTTAAGAGCCTCATTGAGCCTCTTAGGACTTTCAGATAAGTCCCATGCACTAATTAGATTTATTAAGAACTACTACCACTTCTGATGGGACTGCGGTCAGGATTAATTAGCTAAAAAAAAACAAGGGGTGAATGTTTGTCTCATGCAAACTGTAAAAGGGAGATCAGAGTTTGGCCTGTCAGGTTATTTGGGGGCGGGGAGGAGGGTAGACTGGAAAAAAACATTAGCTTAATTATCCCTGATGAAGATACCCTCAGATGTAGCCCCTGGCTTTCACCCCATCTCTAAGAGGTAAGAGTGATCCTAGTGGCTTGTTCAGCAAGTGCCCTCTTAGGGCCCTCTTCTGACAGCAGTGCAGCACCCCTCCCCCCCCATGCCCCAGCCTTACAAAAGACATTGGAAATCGCATCTTGCAGGTCTTGCAAGGGCAACGTCCTCAGAGCCTACTTCCTGAAGGGGCCACTACACAGAGACACTGCACGGTGCACACCATGGTGGCCAGGACACAGCTGCACCTGACGTGCCCACAGCCCCAGGGGTGCTCTGAGGGCTGGTGTGCAGGGACGCTGGAGCCCTTCTCAGGGTTGCATGGGGAAGGGTGAAGGGCAAAGGAGGGAGTTGCTGTGGGGTGGAGCGGTGCGGCCGGCCACCTGGGAGCGCAGATGCCTGGCTTTTTGCTGCAGCTGCAGGGCTCTCCAGGCAGGCAAAGCTGGGATGAGCCGTGCTTGTCCCTGGGCCTCCGTCAGCCCTTGGCTGCTCCTTGTGCTCCCACGGGCTCTGCTCATCTGCCGCAGGGCCTGTAGTCTCCCTACCCTGCCAGCCGCTGACTGCTGCCTGGAGGTGCAGATGCCTCCCTTCCCATGTGCAAACGCGTGTGCCAGGGCCCTGTGGGCCAGGGCAGCCCCTCAGCCCCGCAGGCTGGGGCTGTGAGGCTGGGGAGCAGTCCCCATTTCCCCACCCTGCACAGCCCCTGCTGGGCCGCTCTTCAACCCAGTGGAGCTCGGCAGGGCCGGCCGGGCCTGCTACCCGTGTGCTTGGATTCTCCTTCCTGGGCTCCTGCCCTGTCCTGATGTGCCAGTGGCCCCAGGCATGCTCCCAGGCCCCCTCCGGTCCCCTGCACTTGCTAGGCCCCAGAGCACCTCCGAGGTGCAGCTCTGCGACTCCCTGCCCCTGGTACGTTATGGAGGGACAGGCCAGCAGGACTCCTGGGTCCTGCACAGCCCTGCAAGTCACTGGCCGTGGGAGAAAAGACAGCGGCCTAACTGCTTGGGCACTCACCAGCGCCAGTGGGTCCTGTGGTCAGGAGAGGGACCGTGACAGTGCCAGGGCCCAGGGATGGGCCTTGGGCCGTGCTATATGCTGAGGCGGGTGGGTGGACGAGCAGAGGGAGGTTGGGGGTTCTCTCTTGGGTGAGCTGAGGGCCTTGCGTCCCCCTTGGGGTTGACGGGCAGGATGTGGGGCTCTGTGAGGCCAGGTGGGGGCCACAGAAGGAACCAGCAGGAGCAAGTGACCCTGCTGAAATGAGGCAGGACACCCGGACATGCCCGCACACCTGCATTCCCCAGCAACCAGGAGCAGGCTGAAGGGCAGGAAAGCAGTACGCCTGCGCAGGCCCTGTTCCTGCTGGAGGAGGCGTGGCAGGAGGCCCTGGAACTCAACATCCAGGTGAAGAGGAGGCCGCACCAGTGGAGCTTATTTGGGAAGTGCCTGGAGCACACGTGCCCCAGGCACCGGTGCCAGCCCCCCGACAGCACTCGGTGGAGACCTGTGTCCAGCTCCCCGCTTGGCATGTGCCCGGCCTTCCCCAGGCCACCCAGCACTGTGCGGAGGTGTAGCCTCACTGCTTCCCTCCGGAGAAAGACCGTGTCAGCGGGCAGGAAAGAGAGAGATGCCCGGGGTGGGCAGGATGGGACTCCTGAGCGAGGCCAGGCAAGCAGTCCTCTTCCACGGCCAGTGGCTCTCCTTGCAACCCCGTGTCATGAGGCAGGCTCTCTTCCAGCTCCTAGAGTGACATGAAACGCCCAAAGGCTCATCAGAGTCAACACAAAGGCCTGGCAAGGAGCAGGCGACTGTAGCCAACGTAGTCTGGGATGTTCAGGGGCAGGACAGAGGAGGGGGCCAGTGCAGGGCCCTGGGCGAGCACAAAGCTCGCACCCCACCCCCTCCGCCCCGCCAGAGTCTTTCCCTCTCCACTGTGCTGAGCCTGACCCGTGTTGGAGCAAGGAAGGGCAAAACACGCATTAGCATCCCCTAAAGCACTCTCCCGAGAGTGTCAAATTGGGAGTAAGGTGGAGGGGCTTATTTCCTCGATGCTAAATGTAGGAGTTGCATTTTAAAGTGCTGCTTTAGTTTTGGTGACTCCTTCTAGCATTTGTTGGCTATGTATGCCACATTATTAGCCTTAAGAGAGCCTATTAGGAGCAGGCTTAATAGTGTCAGCCCAACTATGCGATGGAGGAAGCCACCAGCAGCAGCCGCCTCCCACTGAGGAAGGAGCTGGGACCCTGAAGCCAATGCCCATGCCCATGCGCGCCGCAGCCTTGGCGGTGGGGGATGTAGAAGGGTCGCCCCTGCACAGGGAACGTAGGACCATTTAGGTTGCATTAAGGAGACTTGTCCTTTAAGAAGACCCTTTGTTTGAGTTGCTGTGCACTAATTGGAGGTGGGCTAATTGCAAGCCTTTAATTAGACGGTTACTCCTGCAGTGATGCTAAGAGCAGGTCCTTGGCTTGGCCACTAAAGGGGGCTGCCTTGGGGTACAAGCATGTTGCCTTCTGCCCATCACAAGGTTTGAGCATACGAAATCAGTGCAGGACACGGGCAGCTGACCGGGACTGAAGCCTCCTCTGAGAGCTTTTGGGCACAAATTTGCTGTTGGTTTGGGGCGTGGAGGCCACGAAGCCTCCTGCTCCCCTCTGCTCTCAGCCCAGGGCCAGCACAAGGTGTTCCTGCGGTCTCTCTTGCAGGGTCAGAGCCCCAGAGCCTCGTCATCCCTGCCCTGGCCCTGCAGGCCCTGGCCTTGGAGGCCTGTGGATCCCAGAGTCTGCGCTCCAGCGTGCACCCTGGCACCCACCTCAGCCCACGCCCAGGGCTGCCGGCTTTGCAAGGCGGTTTTGGGGCTGCACTGCCCCTCCTCAGGAGGCCTGGGGGCGGCAGTAGCCCATCCCTGCAGGCAGCCTGGCCTTCACCCCTGGCAGGGCAGGAAGAGGGAAGCTGGAGCTGCCGAAAGCCCTGCAGCCGGCATCCCAGCTGCCGGGGGCCTCGGCAGGAGGCACCTCCCTGCCCAAGGCCTCCCCAGAAGCATCACGGGGCTCCCCACGGGGAACCTCACACACACTTAGCTAGGCTTTGTGTTTTCAACTGTATTGTTGCTCTGTGCTCCGTTCTGGCTGATTGACTCCACCTTAGTCTGCATGGTCCCTTTCTGCTGGTGAGCCAGGCATGCCAAGCCACACTTGTGTGCTGCGGTGCCCCCTCAGGGGCTGTGTCTTCTGGTGCCGAACTCTGGTCGGGACCAATGCAAGGAGCAGGTCTCCTCCGACCGCAGCCTGGGTGGGCACTGGTGGGCAGGCAGCACCGCTGGCCTTGCGCAAACCAGGCCTCTGAAAAAGGAAGGCATGAGCCAGCAATTTTCACTGGCTGAAAGCGCTGCCTTACGTGCCCTCTGCTCTGCTGGGAGAACGAGGTTTGAGGGGCACCAGCTTCTCCCAGCTCTGCCCTTCCCAAGCCTCACCGAGCGGAGGGGCTTGGGGCTTGGCTCTGCTGCCTCAGCGGCAGCTGCCCTGCCTCGCCTGGCTGCCGCGCTCAAGTCCCAATGCCTTGGGCAGTGTGGCCTGCAAGCAGAGGCAACGCATGGGTCAAACAAGTGCTGCCTGCGGCTCCTTGCCCGCTGCCCTTCCCTCAGCACCAGCCACTGCCTCAGGGGTCCCCGGGAAGTTGCTAGCAGCAGCCGGTGCCCCCTCGGCACCTCTCCCAGCGTCGCTGGAGCCCCGGCGGGACCTTGAGCACTGGCAGGCAGCTGCATGGCCCAAGGGGAAGCCAGCAGGGGCCAGCTCCTCCGCGGGGGGACACTGCCTGCAATCGGCGCAAAGCAGCCATGCCCTGGCATGAGCAGGTCAGCATGGCGCTGCCAAGCACCCGGCCACCAGCCCCCGGCCCGGCCCTGACCCCCTGCCTTCTCCCAGGCCCCTCTGCTCGGGGAAGGGGCACCTGGGATTGCCTCCTGCACTCTGGCCCCTTCCCTTGCTATGGCTCTGCCCCACACCCCCACCAGCTCCCGGTGGGCTGCCGGGCCCCGGCTCAACGCTGCCTGCCTCCCGCCTCCCCGCGGGCAGCGGGGCCTCCCCCATCCCCGACAGTCCCTGGCACCAGTCCTTACTGCGCAGCAAGCAGTGCCACCTGGGCGTGCTGCTCGGGGCTGCCCGTGCGGGGCCGGGGGCTCTGGGCACAGCAGGGAGCCCGCAGCGCCGCCCAGGGCCCGGGCAAGGCTTTCCCCCAACGCTGGGGCAGCGGGCGGGCAGGCAGGCAGGCAGGCAGGCAGGCAGGCAGGGAGGGAGGGAGGGAGGAGCGGGGCACCGAGGCCCGGCCCCTGCCTGGGGCATGCGGCGGCAGGGCCGCAGATCCCGCAGCTGGGGGCGGCCTCCGTGGAGCCACAGGAGGCCACACGAAGGGGCACTCGTGAGGAGAAGGGTGCAGAGGCGTGTTTCTGGAGAAAAGCAGAAGGAAGCGAAGGCGAGCCGTGCAAGGAGCCGTTGCTGGGGACATGGCTGGAGAGGTACTTTTGGAAGGAGGCGCTTCATGCCAGAGGAGGTGCGCCTCTGAGGGGACTGTGTCCCGTGGGGGAGCTGCAGGGGGGCAGGGACACCAGGAAGGGAGCGTGGCCCTGGAGGAGCCGTTCGTTGTGGGGCGGGCTGGGAGCTGGTGGGCAGCTGGAGCCCAGCAGTGCGAGGAGAGGCTGAGGGCGTGGGGCTGTTGAGCCGGGAGAAGAGAAGGCGCAAGAGGATCAGGCGGCAGGGGCCTAACGGGAGGGGGGTGAGAGGGTGGAGGCAGAGCCTTCCCAGAGGTGCCGGGTGGGGGGGGCCGGGAGGATGGGCAATGGCAGTAGTGGCAGTGGGGGCAATTGCCATGAGAGACGGGGAAAAGCGCTGTAGCCTAAGGGTGGTGGAGCACTGGCCCAGGGGCCCGGGGTGGTGGGGGAATCCATGGAGCCAGTGGCCCCTCAGTGGCGCCCGGGCCTGGGAAGTCTGCTCTGGTCAGCCGCACTTGCAGCAGGAGGTCAGAGCGGAGACCTGCTGAAACCCCTTTGCGGTCTGGCTGCTCTGGGGCTGTGAAATTGCCCCTCCTGTGGGCCCAAGAGAAATGCTTTGGACGGTAAGGGTGCCTGTGAGCCCCTTGGTGACACGGGCTGGGCTCACAGTGGGACATGCCGCATCACAGTCACAGCTCCCCTCCCGCCACGGGGCCCCCGAGCCCTGCCCACACTTCCCTGCGAGGCCTTGGCACGTGCAGGTGCTGGGGCTGCTCTCGCCAGCGCTCTTCTCTGGAGGAGCTGCTTTGCAGCGCACCGAGAGGGCGAAGGGAGGCCGCGCGACAGCGCTGGAGCCTACCTGGGGAAGTGCAGAGGAGGAGGCGGAGGCGGCTCCTGGGAGGAGAAGTTTCCTCGTCACCCTCCTGCTACAGGGCCCCATTGAGCGCGAGGGGGCGCGAAGATGGCGAAACTGTGGCATGACATGTTTCCAACGCTCAGGAATCTCAACCGTTACGGTAAGGCTGTAGACGGTATGAGCTGCGAGACAGGCAATGGAAGCGCTGGGCTCTGTAGGGGAGGGCTGGACAGGGCGAGTGGGTGGCACGGGAGAGCAGGCCGCTCGACCGTTGGCAGCCCAGGGGTGAGTTTGGCAGCCGGGCCGGCTGGCTCGTTGTCCTGAGGAGCTTCCTCTGCCCGTGCCTTCCAGGGCACGTGCAGGCAGAAGCCGTGGGTTGCCTCGCAGTGGGGATTGCGTGCCCTGAGCTGGCAGCTGGCTGAAAGGGCTGGGGCTGCTCGGGTGGCCGTGCAGAGCGTGTGTGTGTGCAGGCGTTGAATGGAGGTGAAAATGGTCCCTGCAGGGGAGGCAGCTGGGGCTGCCCTGAGCGTGGGTGACTCCTGTGGGTAGGCACTGCACGGTCTTCTCGCTGCTGTGGGAACCTAGTCCCCGTTTCCCGAGCGGGTGGGTCGCCCTTTGGCATGGCCACCTGAAAGGACAGGAGCCTTGCTTAGAAGTGGGCGGAGGCGTCCCTGCAGTGTCCTTGCGGCTGAGGTCCGGAAGGGCCGTCCTGGGGAGCGCCTTGCGTGTTTTGGCTTGGGGTGGCGGTACGTTTCATCTCACCTGCACTTGCCACCTGCCTGGGGAGCGGGGTGCTGAAAGGTAGTGAGCTTGCTGACTTGGCGCATGATACCTCTTTGCCTTGCTTTCCAGAGATTGTTAGCATTTGGGACAGCGTCTCAGAATACATTCTAGAGCGCTTGGCAGAGAACAAGGTGGGTCTTGTGTCCTGTTCCTCCCCTCCTGAAAGGCTGGCGGTTTGCCTGGCCCTGACATCCCTGTGCCATAGAGTGCCAAGGACTTGGTGCCCACTGTTGGAAATGCCCCCTGCTCCCCTCCCTGCCACCCACCCCCCCCCACCTGTATGGAGGGGAGGAATGTTGTCTCTGCTGTTGCTTGTGCAAAGAGATTTTTGAGGAGAGCAGAGGAGCAAGAGGAAAGAAAGGTCTGGAGTATGTGCTTTCTCTCCAAAGCTTTCCCAAGTGGCCCATCTTGCCCTCGGCATGCTAGGGGTGGGCAGGGCGCAGAGCAGCAGCCCCCACGCTCTGGCAAGCCATCGGACAGTTTTTGTGTCTCCAGGCTACTGATGCTTGTTCCTTCTCTCCCTCTTTGCTGCTGTTCTCAGGGTGTCAAGATACTAGGAGTGGGGGTGTTCTATGTTCTGAAGCACTCCGAGTGCTCCGTGAACGGGGAGCTTTCGATCGTTCGGAGACCCATGTTTCGTATTTCGGAGGTTGTTGCCCAGGAATACCAGGCCAGGGGCGCTCAAGAAGACATTCCTGGTAAGAAGACAGGTTAAAAACCTTTGCCTGCCCTTGCCCCAAGCTTGAGGGGCAGGCCAACTGCTCTGAAGACATGGCTGAACGCCTCAAAGTGGCCTGAGAGCAACTTCGGCTTGTTTGAGCTGGACAGGCCAGCCAGGAGCAGGTGCTCAGAGGGGCCCCCGGGTGTGCTTTGCTAGTAATACGCCTGCAGCGGGGTGCGTGGGAGGGATAGGCCGCTGGCCCCAGCAGCGCAGGGAGACTTTTGCTGGCTACCAAGGGCCAGAGGGGCCGAATGGTCCTTACGGGCTGCGGTGCCGTCCTTGCACTTTGCTTCGCCCTTGTATCTATCGACGTGGCATCGGCTTAGCCAGAGGGCACAATGGCGTGGCGCCGGGCCCTTTGTCGTGGGCCCTGCACCCATCTGCCCGCCTTGTCCTGCCCTCCGGTCAAGGGACATCCTACGGGATGGTTAGTTTTCTTCTTTTGCTTCCTGCCCTGGCCAAATGACTGCTGCCCCCTGAGCCCGTGAGTTTGCAGAGTGCTCGGCCTCTTCCCAGGAGGGACTCCATAAACCGCTCCTAGGCGCTGCAGCAGGGGATTCAAGAGCCTGCTCTGTAGCAGCAGCGTCTTGCCAGAAAGTCTTGTCCCCTTGTTCTTGGAGCCTGCTGCCGAGGTGACGTTGTTCGTCTTTTGCTGCGGTCTAGGTGACGTAAGAATAGTCCCTCTGCAGTACAAGAATCTCTCCGTGTGTGCCCGCATGCCTTTGACAACGGTGCAGTGTTCCATACATGAGACCGCGATGGCGTTCTTCTGGGCCATGTCAAAAAGACAGGACGTGGACTTTGTCTTCAAGGGCATTGGCATTCTTTCTGTTCGGAAGAAGGAAGTGACAATGAGGTTTTATGACGACTTCCTCCTCAGCATGGATGGCACTGGAAAGCTGCTAGAAGCTCTGCTGGGGGTAAGTCGATGACTCTGGTGCTAATCAGGCCTTCCCAGGGCCCCTGGAGGCCCTTGCGGCATGAGCGAGGCTCTTCTGGGCCACGCGTGCATCCGCCCGCTGCTTGGCATGTCTCCTTGCGCCAGCCCAACGCCCTTCCCCAGCTCTCTCGTGGGGCCCTGTCCTTGAGCGCAAGCTGCCAGGTGTCCTTAGGCAGCTGCGATGTGAAAGCAGTCAGAGCTGAAGGGCTCGCTCCTGCAGAGGGCCAGCAGATTTGCTCAGAGAGATGCAAGAAGGCTGTAGCCCAGCCACTGGTTCCCGGGCCTGTCTCTTCCTTCTCTCTGCTGCTGTCTTGGGGGGCTCTGCCCAGCGTGTTCTCTGGGCCAGGGCCAGGGCCAGGGCCAGGGCCTTTGGGTCAGGCTGTGTTCCCAAAGATCCCTCATCAGGCCCTGCCCAGCTGCTTGCACCCCCATGAGGGAGTTGGCACCCGCAGGTCTTAGCCACCGGGCAGAGGCCGAGCAAGGGCCGGCTCTTTCTGCTCTTCCACGCGATGGATGCAAGCATGTGAATGCTTGGAGACACTGTGGGGCTAAGAGCATGCCTGAGCCAGGAGTTGTCTTTCCAAGAAGGGGCAGAGCAAGACCTTCCAGAGGCAAACGCCAGCCTGCAGAAACCCTGGCGAACCACACGCCTTCTCCTGTGCCTGATGTCTGCAGGCAGAGAGAAGGAGCGTCCTCCTTGACCGTCTTGAGTCTCGCCCTTGCAAAGCGCCTGGCAACGGTGTTCCTCCTTCTGCACTCTGAGCTGGGCATCTTCTGCTTTCCTCGTTGAGGGCTAGTATTTGGAAAGACAGCTTTGTTTCAGGGTGTCCCAGGGGCAGCATCTTCCCTGAGCCCAAGAAAGATTTGCTGCCTTTAGGAGCAAGGCAGTAATGGCGCTGGCACGCTCTCACGTACCTCGGTGTCTGTTTCAGACGCCAGGGACGAGACACCTGGTGGTAAAAGGAAGAAGGAGCGCGGCTTTCCGCATGGGTCCCAGAAGCGTCTTCATGTTGCCACGGTACGTTTGCTTCTCAGCTCGTGCTTGGTAGCAGCGTCCTGCTGGAGCTTGTCTCCTCAGGAAGGACTTGCTGCGGAGCAACTCTTTCCTAGCTTGCTGTCTGCAAGTACTTGGGACTCTGGGGGTCTCCCCAGGGTGGAACAGGCAATAGTGGCGGTGTTTGGCACTGCTAACCAATCTTAGGCCTAGAGAGGAATGGGGGCCACATTTTCCTGTGACTGGTCTCTTTCTTGTGGGTGAGGCTTCCAAAAGCCAAGGTTCCCGAATGTGCTGTGTGTGGCTGGCCGAGGAAAGGCATCGTGTGGAAGGCACCCGATCCATACAGGGCCTGTGTTTGTGACCTAAGCATGTCTTGGGTGAGCCTGGAGGGCCCCACGTGCCCCGAAAGGCCTTCTTTCTGAGTACAAGGCTGGCAGGAGGCAAAGGGGAAGTGGTGCCTTCTCTTCACCGTGGCGTCTTGTCATTTCCAGATTTGAGTTGAAGCTTCCCCGTGAGAAGCAGCAAGTGGCCTCTTCCTGCAAGGGATCCCGGACACGCCCGAAAGAGGAAGAGCGGGCGGACGGAAAAGGTCAGGCCACAGGTGACTGGCGAGCGAGAGGAGGGTGTGCAGGCGGGCGTGTGTTTGTGTGTGTGCGCGTGTTTGTTCCGTTGGTCCTCGGCAGTAGGTAGGTGGTTGGAGCCCTGGTCAGGATGTGCTGCCTGGGAGAGTTTTGCCCCGGGGTGCTGCGCCCTGGTGGCCGGCGCAAGCTCCTCTTTCGCTTTAGGACATTTGGGCCCGAGGTGTCAGCGCTGGAGGGGGTCTGCCTCTCTGGCGGATGCCGGGCGTGTGAAGGTGGGGAGCAAGATTGCCTGGAGAGGACTGCTAAGAGGCTGCTAAGGTGGACTGCTAAGAGGCTGCTAAGGTGTGCCAAGGACGTGCTAGGGAGCAAGAGCTCTTAGAGAGCGCGGCTCCCGGGGGATCAGGCTGTTTGATGCGGTGCTGGAGCAGATCTGCCTGTCCTTCTGGACCAAGTGCTCCCAAAGACGCTTTCTGCAGAGCCTTCTCCTTTCCTGCCTGCAGGGAGTGCTCCTGCTGCGTGCCTGCTTGCTCAAGAAAGGCCTTTGCCACCTGCGTCACCTGGTGCTGGGGGGAGAAAGCAGGAGGAGTGGAAAAGCAAAGGAAGGAAGTTGCCTGCCAGGTGAGGCTCTTGGAGAAAAGGCTGAGGGTGACCTTGTGCTCTTGGAGTTCTTTGAAGGGGTTGTTTCTTGCGTAGACTCTGTCCGACTGCAACGTGAAGGGCGGCCAACAAGTCTTTTGGTGACTTTCTCTTTCTAGATGGAGGGCAAGCATGTAGAGGAGGTTTCTGCAAGGCTCTGCTGTCAGCGTCTCTCTCGTCCCTTTCTTGTTTCCAGGAGTGAGGGTGAGGTCATCACGCCTGTGCCTGTGCGACCAGCATCTTCCTCCGGAGGGTGTCGGGAGGCTGCCAAAGGCGGGCCGGCAAAAGACAGGGAGCAGAACAAGCAGACTGAGGGAAAAGGTAAAGTGCCAGCTGGCTGGTGAGAGAGGTGTGTTTGTTTTCCTTTTGTCCTGTGCAGCGGAGGGGCTGGAGGCAAGCTTAACATGCCGTGCCTGGCCTAGTGGCCTGCTTCTCCTGTGCCTCTCTTTGCTCATCACGACAGATCTGGGGGCACTCCTCCTGGAAGGGGCTCTCGGGGCAGTTGTGCAGCTCCAACTGCAGCTGCCACTGCTGAGGGGCACTTTGCCCTGGCACTCGGGGCCCTGCTCTAGCTTGCAAGTCTGTGCATGTGAGCGCCTTAGAGATGGGCAGGAATCTGTTCCCCTTCTCGTGTGACACTCTGCCCTCCAGCCTGCAGCCACGCCAAAGGAGAGAGTAGCATGAGGTCCCCAGGACCTGCCAGCCATGTCCCCTTTTTGAAGCCTAAGGGCTAGAGAAAGCAGTAGAAGCAGCACAGAACTCTAGGGCAGAAGACTGCCCTGCAGAAAGGAAAGGCTGGACGCGATCGTGCGCCAGCAAGGGCCTAAGACCTGCTTGGGAGCAAAGCTCCAAGGGAATTGGGCTCTTTGGTCCGATGCTGGAGCACAGCTGCCTGTCCTTCTTGTTCAAATGGTGACAAAGAACGATGCTTGCTGAGGAGCCTCCTCTGCCTTGCTACTTCCAGGCAGTGCTTGTGGTGGGCGCCTCCTGTCTCGAGAAAGGCTTTCTCCACCCCCGTTCTCTGGGGCCAGCTGGAAGGGAGGAAAGGCATGGGAAAGCAGGGGAAACAAGCCAGCTGCCAGGTGAGGCTCTTGGAGCAAAGCATGCGGGTGGCCGTGTGCTTTTGGGCTTCTGGGAGGGAGGGAGCTGTTTCTGTTTCTGTACGCTCTGTGGGTATGAAGTCTGTGAGGTTGTCAAGTGGTGTCCCAGGGACTGGCGTTGATGCAAGAAGTACTGCAGCAGTGGCGGGTGTTTTTCTGCTCCCCTATGGGTGTGAAGGGCCCTCCTTTGGTTGCAGTGGGAATGAGAGCACTTCTCAGAGGAATGTGAAAGTCAGAAGCCCCTGCCCCAGCAGCAGAGAGTAGGGTCTGTTTTCCCTGCTTTTTAGGTTGGACGTAATGCCTGTGAATTTCTTCCGAAGGTTGTTGGGCTGGGGTGGCAGGGGCAGGGGTGTGGCGGTTGTCTGGCACAGGAGGAGTGCCAGAGAGAACTACATACCAGAGAGAACTGCATGCCGGGCTTGCTTGTGTGCCTAGTACACTTCCTCCTTCCCCGACAGTGGCTCCCCCACTAATAGTCCCGTTTCACCCCAAAACAGAGTCTTTCTGAGCACGTCCCTGACTTCAGTGCCTTTGGCAGGAGGTGGCTAGTGGTCTCTGCAGGCTCTGGGTGCTGCAAACGGCATTGGTTTTCCCCTTGTGCCACCCAGAGAGGGCCCACACCGGGGCATCCCGAGCTTTCCTTAGGGCCTCCTGGGCCCGCTGCCAGTGCTGCAGCTCAAGGCTTTCTTTCCTCACTGTTGACATGAACGCAAGGACTCAGCTACACCAAATGCTCCAGCAGAACTGCCTTGTGCTGCAGAGGCTGGCCCCGAGCCGCTTGTGAGCGCAAGATGCAGAACAGCCTCATCCGGAACTCCAGTCACCTCACGCGGCTTGTGTGTTTTTAGCCGGCTGCAGACAATTCGGGAGAGCTCCTCTAAGGCGGAAGAGGACGGCAAGCAGGAAGGACCTGCTCAAGGCAGACCTCGAACTGCAATTCCTGCTTGCGGGCATCAGCACAAGGCAGCACAGGTAAGCAGAGGGGCCAGCAGGGAAGTGTGGTGAAGCGTGGCCAGGCTACGAGTGCAGGGTCCCTGCCTGGCGCTGTGCTCCTCATGGGGCTTTCTGAGGGCAAAGCAGACACAAGTGTGCTGGGGGGACGCACAGGCCCTGTAGTGGCTGGCTTCTCCCCGTGCTGAGAGTTGAGAGCACGTGAGGGAGGTGAGAAGCAGCTTCAGAGTTGTCCTCTGGCGCCAACGCAGGCTTGGCGGCATGCTGAACCACTGCCGGAGGTTCGGCCAGCCTCACCAGGGCCCCCGCTTGGGAAAGAGGCGAGCACTGCTGCCTTCGTGCCCCGAGCAGAGAAGAGGAAGCCCGAGAGACTGCCGCGGCTGCACAAAGAGTAAGTGTGCCCGGGCCCGGGCCCCGGCCCCGGCCCCGGCCCCGGCCTGGAAAGGTGCAGTGGCAGCACCTGTCCGAGGTGTGAGGAAGCGCAGTTCCTGAGCCATGGGGCTGGGTATGGTGTCCCCTGATTTCTGTTGACGTGGCAATGCCTTGGGCAAGGCCCCGATGCCAGGCAGCCCCAAGCTGCATGGGGCAAGTTGAAGGCTGCGGGCACCGCCAGCGGGAGCGGGTGTGCAGGGGCTGGTGGAGGGGAGAGGCAGGAGGGCCTCAGCCAGAAGGGGAGAGGGAACTTTTTCCCTGCTCTTGCAGGCAGCTTTCTGTACGAGCAAGCCACACCCTGCAAGTCTTGGAGACTTACCAAGCGCGTCGGGAAGAGTGGAAGCAGAGGGTAGAGCTGAATCGGCAGAGGAATTCCCAAGAGAAGCGCTTCCTCTGGTAAATTTCTCCAGCTGGGGGTGCTGTTTTGCCTTCCCCTGCACTGGCCTTCCTTCCACACCCAGGAGCAGCCCAGAGGAGGGGAGGGGGGGGGTCTTTTGCTGGCACCCGTCGAGGGAGAGCAACAGGCTTTGGAGGCTGTGGCCTGGGAGCAGGCAGCCTTCCAGCCCAGGGGCAGGTGTTGGGCTCTCAGGGGGTAGGATTCCCAGGTGGGACCAGAACACGGGGGCGACCCAAGGTGACAGGATTCCTGGAGCGACGCTTTGGCTCTCCCTTTTCCAAAGGCACGCTCCGTCCTTGCCTCCCCAAGTCTCCACACGTGGAGGCCTTGCCGTGTGCTTTGATGCCAGTTTGGGCCAAAGTCTCATCCCGCGCCTGACTCCTGTGCAGGCTGATTACCTGCCCGTGGTAGTCATGTGGTCATGTCCTTGCCTCGCACCCCAGGGGGCCCCTCGCCCATCCGAGAAAGCATAGGAATGCCAGCAGAGGCAGAGGCCAGAAGATGTGCCCTGCGCTAGGCCTGCAGCATTTCCGTGCCCTTCTGCCTGTGCCTGAAACCAAACGGTTCCTTTTCCATGCCCTAGCCCTGGGCAGCGGATGACTCTCCAGGCTCAAAGGGAAAGGGACCAGGACTTGCTGGTGGTGCAGAGGAAACGTGACTATTGCGGCGAAGTCTGGAAGCGTGCTCCTGAAAGATGAAAGGAAGAGCTGTACAAACCCACGTGCTCCTCCAGTTATTTTGTAGAGCCTGAACAGAATATCGCCCACACACGGGCTGCAGCATGCAGGCACGCGCGCCACAGAGTGCACGTGCATGCACACCACCGCCTAACCCGTTCTCAGCACAGCGCACAGACACACGCACAGACACATGCCCCTTCCTTCATTACCCTCCACAGGACGGCTACGCACCCAGCTCACACCTCTCACTCACCAAGACCCTCCCGCACAGCCAGGCCTGCACCTGCACAGTGCACGTGCGCCAGCCCGGCACACCATTGACGCTGCACACGCATCCGCACACGCGCCCGCGCTCTCCACACGCACAGAGACACTGCACGGTGCACACCATGGTGGCCAGGACACAGCTGCACCTGACGTGCCCACAGCCCCAGGGGTGCTCTGAGGGCTGGTGTGCAGGGACGCTGGAGCCCTTCTCAGGGTTGCATGGGGAAGGGTGAAGGGCAAAGGAGGGAGTTGCTGTGGGGTGGAGCGGTGCGGCCGGCCACCTGGGAGCGCAGATGCCTGGCTTTTTGCTGCAGCTGCAGGGCTCTCCAGGCAGGCAAAGCTGGGATGAGCCGTGCTTGTCCCTGGGCCTCCGTCAGCCCTCGGCTGCTCCTTGTGCTCCCACGGGCTCTGCTCATCTGCCGCAGGGCCCGTAGTCTCCCTACCCTGCCAGCCGCTGACTGCTGCCTGGAGGTGCAGATGCCTCCCCTCCCATGTGCAAACGCGTGTGCCAGGGCCCTGTGGGCCAGGGCAGCCCCTCAGCCCCGCAGGCTGGGGCTGTGAGGCTGGGGAGCAGTCCCCATTTCCCCACCCTGCACAGCCCCTGCTGGGCCGCTCTTCAACCCAGTGGAGCTCGGCAGGGCCGGCCGGGCCTGCTACCCGTGTGCTTGGATTCTCCCTCCTGGGCTCCTGCCCTGTCCTGATGTGCCAGTGGCCCCAGGCATGCTCCCAGGCCCCCTCCGGTCCCCTGCACTTGCTAGGCCCCAGAGCACCTCCGAGGTGCAGCTCTGCGACTCCCTGCCCCTGGTACGTTATGGAGGGACAGGCCAGCAGGACTCCTGGGTCCTGCACAGCCCTGCAAGTCACTGGCCGTGGGAGAAAAGACAGCGGCCTAACTGCTTGGGCACTCACCAGCGCCAGTGGGTCCTGTGGTCAGGAGAGGGACCGTGACAGTGCCAGGGCCCAGGGATGGGCCTTGGGCCGTGCTATATGCTGAGGCGGGTGGGTGGACGAGCAGAGGGAGGTTGGGGGTTCTCTCTTGGGTGAGCTGAGGGCCTTGCGTCCCCCTTGGGGTTGACGGGCAGGATGTGGGGCTCTGTGAGGCCAGGTGGGGGCCACAGAAGGAACCAGCAGGAGCAAGTGACCCTGCTGAAATGAGGCAGGACACCCGGACATGCCCGCACACCTGCATTCCCCAGCAACCAGGAGCAGGCTGAAGGGCAGGAAAGCAGTACGCCTGCGCAGGCCCTGTTCCTGCTGGAGGAGGCGTGGCAGGAGGCCCTGGAACTCAACATCCAGGTGAAGAGGAGGCCGCACCAGTGGAGCTTATTTGGGAAGTGCCTGGAGCACACGTGCCCCAGGCACCGGTGCCAGCCCCCCGACAGCACTCGGTGGAGACCTGTGTCCAGCTCCCCGCTTGGCATGTGCCCGGCCTTCCCCAGGCCACCCAGCACTGTGCGGAGATGTAGCCTCACTGCTTCCCTCCGGAGAAAGACCGTGTCAGCGGGCAGGAAAGAGAGAGATGCCCGGGGTGGGCAGGATGGGACTCCTGAGCGAGGCCAGGCAAGCAGTCCTCTTCCACGGCCAGTGGCTCTCCTTGCAACCCCGTGTCATGAGGCAGGCTCTCTTCCAGCTCCTAGAGTGACATGAAACGCCCAAAGGCTCATCAGAGTCAACACAAAGGCCTGGCAAGGAGCAGGCGACTGTAGCCAACGTAGTCTGGGATGTTCAGGGGCAGGACAGAGGAGGGGGCCAGTGCAGGGCCCTGGGCGAGCACAAAGCTCGCACCCCACCCCCTCCGCCCCGCCAGAGTCTTTCCCTCTCCACTGTGCTGAGCCTGACCCGTGTTGGAGCAAGGAAGGGCAAAACACGCATTAGCATCCCCTAAAGCACTCTCCCGAGAGTGTCAAATTGGGAGTAAGGTGGAGGGGCTTATTTCCTCGATGCTAAATGTAGGAGTTGCATTTTAAAGTGCTGCTTTAGTTTTGGTGACTCCTTCTAGCATTTGTTGGCTATGTATGCCACATTATTAGCCTTAAGAGAGCCTATTAGGAGCAGGCTTAATAGTGTCAGCCCAACTATGCGATGGAGGAAGCCACCAGCAGCAGCCGCCTCCCACTGAGGAAGGAGCTGGGACCCTGAAGCCAATGCCCATGCCCATGCGCGCCGCAGCCTTGGCGGTGGGGGATGTAGAAGGGTCGCCCCTGCACAGGGAACGTAGGACCATTTAGGTTGCATTAAGGAGACTTGTCCTTTAAGAAGACCCTTTGTTTGAGTTGCTGTGCACTAATTGGAGGTGGGCTAATTGCAAGCCTTTAATTAGACGGTTACTCCTGCAGTGATGCTAAGAGCAGGTCCTTGGCTTGGCCACTAAAGGGGGCTGCCTTGGGGTACAAGCATGTTGCCTTCTGCCCATCACAAGGTTTGAGCATACGAAATCAGTGCAGGACACGGGCAGCTGACCGGGACTGAAGCCTCCTCTGAGAGCTTTTGGGCACAAATTTGCTGTTGGTTTGGGGCGTGGAGGCCACGAAGCCTCCTGCTCCCCTCTGCTCTCAGCCCAGGGCCGGCACAAGGTGTTCCTGCGGTCTCTCTTGCAGGGTCAGAGCCCCAGAGCCTCGTCATCCCTGCCCTGGCCCTGCAGGCCCTGGCCTTGGAGGCCTGTGGATCCCAGAGTCTGCGCTCCAGCGTGCACCCTGGCACCCACCTCAGCCCACGCCCAGGGCTGCCGGCTTTGCAAGGCGGTTTTGGGGCTGCACTGCCCCTCCTCAGGAGGCCTGGGGGCGGCAGTAGCCCATCCCTGCAGGCAGCCTGGCCTTCACCCCTGGCAGGGCAGGAAGAGGGAAGCTGGAGCTGCCGAAAGCCCTGCAGCCGGCATCCCAGCTGCCGGGGGCCTCGGCAGGAGGCACCTCCCTGCCCAAGGCCTCCCCAGAAGCATCATGGGGCTCCCCACGGGGAACCTCACACACACTTAGCTAGGCTTGGTGTTTTCAACTGTATTGTTGCTCTGTGCTCCGTTCTGGCTGATTGACTCCACCTTAGTCTGCATGGTCCCTTTCTGCTGGTGAGCCAGGCATGCCAAGCCACACTTGTGTGCTGCGGTGCCCCCTCAGGGGCTGTGTCTTCTGGTGCCGAACTCTGGTCGGGACCAATGCAAGGAGCAGGTCTCCTCCGACCGCAGCCTGGGTGGGCACTGGTGGGCAGGCAGCACCGCTGGCCTTGCGCAAACCAGGCCTCTGAAAAAGGAAGGCATGAGCCAGCAATTTTCACTGGCTGAAAGCGCTGCCTTACGTGCCCTCTGCTCTGCTGGGAGAACGAGGTTTGAGGGGCACCAGCTTCTCCCAGCTCTGCCCTTCCCAAGCCTCACCGAGCGGAGGGGCTTGGGGCTTGGCTCTGCTGCCTCAGCGGCAGCTGCCCTGCCTCGCCTGGCTGCCGCGCTCAAGTCCCAATGCCTTGGGCAGTGTGGCCTGCAAGCAGAGGCAACGCATGGGTCAAACAAGTGCTGCCTGCGGCTCCTTGCCCGCTGCCCTTCCCTCAGCACCAGCCACTGCCTCAGGGGTCCCCGGGAAGTTGCTAGCAGCAGCCGGTGCCCCCTCGGCACCTCTCCCAGCGTCGCTGGAGCCCCGGCGGGACCTTGAGCACTGGCAGGCAGCTGCATGGCCCAAGGGGAAGCCAGCAGGGGCCAGCTCCTCCGCGGGGGGACACTGCCTGCAATCGGCGCAAAGCAGCCATGCCCTGGCATGAGCAGGTCAGCATGGCGCTGCCAAGCACCCGGCCACCAGCCCCCGGCCCGGCCCTGACCCCCTGCCTTCTCCCAGGCCCCTCTGCTCGGGGAAGGGGCACCTGGGATTGCCTCCTGCACTCTGGCCCCTTCCCTTGCTATGGCTCTGCCCCACACCCCCACCAGCTCCCGGTGGGCTGCCGGGCCCCGGCTCAACGCTGCCTGCCTCCCGCCTCCCCGCGGGCAGCGGGGCCTCCCCCATCCCCGACAGTCCCTGGCACCAGTCCTTACTGCGCAGCAAGCAGTGCCACCTGGGCGTGCTGCTCGGGGCTGCCCGTGCGGGGCCGGGGGCTCTGGGCACAGCAGGGAGCCCGCAGCGCCGCCCAGGGCCCGGGCAAGGCTTTCCCCCAACGCTGGGGCAGCGGGCGGGCAGGCAGGCAGGCAGGCAGGCAGGCAGGGAGGGAGGGAGGGAGGGAGGAGCGGGGCACCGAGGCCCGGCCCCTGCCTGGGGCATGCGGCGGCAGGGCCGCAGATCCCGCAGCTGGGGGCAGCCTCCGTGGAGCCACAGGAGGCCACACGAAGGGGCACTCGTGAGGAGAAGGGTGCAGAGGCGTGTTTCTGGAGAAAAGCAGAAGGAAGCGAAGGCGAGCCGTGCAAGGAGCCGTTGCTGGGGACATGGCTGGAGAGGTACTTTTGGAAGGAGGCGCTTCATGCCAGAGGAGGTGCGCCTCTGAGGGGACTGTGTCCCGTGGGGGAGCTGCAGGGGGGCAGGGACACCAGGAAGGGAGCGTGGCCCTGGAGGAGCCGTTCGTTGTGGGGCGGGCTGGGAGCTGGTGGGCAGCTGGAGCCCAGCAGTGCGAGGAGAGGCTGAGGGCGTGGGGCTGTTGAGCCGGGAGAAGAGAAGGCGCAAGAGGATCAGGCGGCAGGGGCCTAACGGGAGGGGGGTGAGAGGGTGGAGGCAGAGCCTTCCCAGAGGTGCCGGGTGGGGGGGGCCGGGAGGATGGGCAATGGCAGTAGTGGCAGTGGGGGCAATTGCCATGAGAGACGGGGAAAAGCGCTGTAGCCTAAGGGTGGTGGAGCACTGGCCCAGGGGCCCGGGGTGGTGGGGGAATCCATGGAGCCAGTGGCCCCTCAGTGGCGCCCGGGCCTGGGAAGTCTGCTCTGGTCAGCCGCACTTGCAGCAGGAGGTCAGAGCGGAGACCTGCTGAAACCCCTTTGCGGTCTGGCTGCTCTGGGGCTGTGAAATTGCCCCTCCTGTGGGCCCAAGAGAAATGCTTTGGACGGTAAGGGTGCCTGTGAGCCCCTTGGTGACACGGGCTGGGCTCACAGTGGGACATGCCGCATCACAGTCACAGCTCCCCTCCCGCCACGGGGCCCCCGAGCCCTGCCCACACTTCCCTGCGAGGCCTTGGCACGTGCAGGTGCTGGGGCTGCTCTCGCCAGCGCTCTTCTCTGGAGGAGCTGCTTTGCAGCGCACCGAGAGGGCGAAGGGAGGCCGCGCGACAGCGCTGGAGCCTACCTGGGGAAGTGCAGAGGAGGAGGCGGAGGCGGCTCCTGGGAGGAGAAGTTTCCTCGTCACCCTCCTGCTACAGGGCCCCATTGAGCGCGAGGGGGCGCGAAGATGGCGAAACTGTGGCATGACATGTTTCCAACGCTCAGGAATCTCAACCGTTACGGTAAGGCTGTAGACGGTATGAGCTGCGAGACAGGCAATGGAAGCGCTGGGCTCTGTAGGGGAGGGCTGGACAGGGCGAGTGGGTGGCACGGGAGAGCAGGCCGCTCGACCGTTGGCAGCCCAGGGGTGAGTTTGGCAGCCGGGCCGGCTGGCTCGTTGTCCTGAGGAGCTTCCTCTGCCCGTGCCTTCCAGGGCACGTGCAGGCAGAAGCCGTGGGTTGCCTCGCAGTGGGGATTGCGTGCCCTGAGCTGGCAGCTGGCTGAAAGGGCTGGGGCTGCTCGGGTGGCCGTGCAGAGCGTGTGTGTGTGCAGGCGTTGAATGGAGGTGAAAATGGTCCCTGCAGGGGAGGCAGCTGGGGCTGCCCTGAGCGTGGGTGACTCCTGTGGGTAGGCACTGCACGGTCTTCTCGCTGCTGTGGGAACCTAGTCCCCGTTTCCCGAGCGGGTGGGTCGCCCTTTGGCATGGCCACCTGAAAGGACAGGAGCCTTGCTTAGAAGTGGGCGGAGGCGTCCCTGCAGTGTCCTTGCGGCTGAGGTCCGGAAGGGCCGTCCTGGGGAGCGCCTTGCGTGTTTTGGCTTGGGGTGGCGGTACGTTTCATCTCACCTGCACTTGCCACCTGCCTGGGGAGCGGGGTGCTGAAAGGTAGTGAGCTTGCTGACTTGGCGCATGATACCTCTTTGCCTTGCTTTCCAGAGATTGTTAGCATTTGGGACAGCGTCTCAGAATACATTCTAGAGCGCTTGGCAGAGAACAAGGTGGGTCTTGTGTCCTGTTCCTCCCCTCCTGAAAGGCTGGCGGTTTGCCTGGCCCTGACATCCCTGTGCCATAGAGTGCCAAGGACTTGGTGCCCACTGTTGGAAATGCCCCCTGCTCCCCTCCCTGCCACCCACCCCCCCCCACCTGTATGGAGGGGAGGAATGTTGTCTCTGCTGTTGCTTGTGCAAAGAGATTTTTGAGGAGAGCAGAGGAGCAAGAGGAAAGAAAGGTCTGGAGTATGTGCTTTCTCTCCAAAGCTTTCCCAAGTGGCCCATCTTGCCCTCGGCATGCTAGGGGTGGGCAGGGCGCAGAGCAGCAGCCCCCACGCTCTGGCAAGCCATCGGACAGTTTTTGTGTCTCCAGGCTACTGATGCTTGTTCCTTCTCTCCCTCTTTGCTGCTGTTCTCAGGGTGTCAAGATACTAGGAGTGGGGGTGTTCTATGTTCTGAAGCACTCCGAGTGCTCCGTGAACGGGGAGCTTTCGATCGTTCGGAGACCCATGTTTCGTATTTCGGAGGTTGTTGCCCAGGAATACCAGGCCAGGGGCGCTCAAGAAGACATTCCTGGTAAGAAGACAGGTTAAAAACCTTTGCCTGCCCTTGCCCCAAGCTTGAGGGGCAGGCCAACTGCTCTGAAGACATGGCTGAACGCCTCAAAGTGGCCTGAGAGCAACTTCGGCTTGTTTGAGCTGGACAGGCCAGCCAGGAGCAGGTGCTCAGAGGGGCCCCCGGGTGTGCTTTGCTAGTAATACGCCTGCAGCGGGGTGCGTGGGAGGGATAGGCCGCTGGCCCCAGCAGCGCAGGGAGACTTTTGCTGGCTACCAAGGGCCAGAGGGGCCGAATGGTCCTTACGGGCTGCGGTGCCGTCCTTGCACTTTGCTTCGCCCTTGTATCTATCGACGTGGCATCGGCTTAGCCAGAGGGCACAATGGCGTGGCGCCGGGCCCTTTGTCGTGGGCCCTGCACCCATCTGCCCGCCTTGTCCTGCCCTCCGGTCAAGGGACATCCTACGGGATGGTTAGTTTTCTTCTTTTGCTTCCTGCCCTGGCCAAATGACTGCTGCCCCCTGAGCCCGTGAGTTTGCAGAGTGCTCGGCCTCTTCCCAGGAGGGACTCCATAAACCGCTCCTAGGCGCTGCAGCAGGGGATTCAAGAGCCTGCTCTGTAGCAGCAGCGTCTTGCCAGAAAGTCTTGTCCCCTTGTTCTTGGAGCCTGCTGCCGAGGTGACGTTGTTCGTCTTTTGCTGCGGTCTAGGTGACGTAAGAATAGTCCCTCTGCAGTACAAGAATCTCTCCGTGTGTGCCCGCATGCCTTTGACAACGGTGCAGTGTTCCATACATGAGACCGCGATGGCGTTCTTCTGGGCCATGTCAAAAAGACAGGACGTGGACTTTGTCTTCAAGGGCATTGGCATTCTTTCTGTACGGAAGAAGGAAGTGACAATGAGGTTTTATGACGACTTCCTCCTCAGCATGGATGGCACTGGAAAGCTGCTAGAAGCTCTGCTGGGGGTAAGTCGATGACTCTGGCGCTAATCAGGCCTTCCCAGGGCCCCTGGAGGCCCTTGCGGCATGAGCGAGGCTCTTCTGGGCCACGCGTGCATCCGCCCGCTGCTTGGCATGTCTCCTTGCGCCAGCCCAACGCCCTTCCCCAGCTCTCTCGTGGGGCCCTGTCCTTGAGCGCAAGCTGCCAGGTGTCCTTAGGCAGCTGCGATGTGAAAGCAGTCAGAGCTGAAGGGCTCGCTCCTGCAGAGGGCCAGCAGATTTGCTCAGAGAGATGCAAGAAGGCTGTAGCCCAGCCACTGGTTCCCGGGCCTGTCTCTTCCTTCTCTCTGCTGCTGTCTTGGGGGGCTCTGCCCAGCGTGTTCTCTGGGCCAGGGCCAGGGCCAGGGCCAGGGCCTTTGGGTCAGGCTGTGTTCCCAAAGATCCCTCATCAGGCCCTGCCCAGCTGCTTGCACCCCCATGAGGGAGTTGGCACCCGCAGGTCTTAGCCACCGGGCAGAGGCCGAGCAAGGGCCGGCTCTTTCTGCTCTTCCACGCGATGGATGCAAGCATGTGAATGCTTGGAGACACTGTGGGGCTAAGAGCACGCCTGAGCCAGGAGTTGTCTTTCCAAGAAGGGGCAGAGCAAGACCTTCCAGAGGCAAACGCCAGCCTGCAGAAACCCTGGCGAACCACACGCCTTCTCCTGTGCCTGATGTCTGCAGGCAGAGAGAAGGAGCGTCCTCCTTGACCGTCTTGAGTCTCGCCCTTGCAAAGCGCCTGGCAACGGTGTTCCTCCTTCTGCACTCTGAGCTGGGCATCTTCTGCTTTCCTCGTTGAGGGCTAGTATTTGGAAAGACAGCTTTGTTTCAGGGTGTCCCAGGGGCAGCATCTTCCCTGAGCCCAAGAAAGATTTGCTGCCTTTAGGAGCAAGGCAGTAATGGCGCTGGCACGCTCTCACGTACCTCGGTGTCTGTTTCAGACGCCAGGGACGAGACACCTGGTGGTAAAAGGAAGAAGGAGCGCGGCTTTCCGCATGGGTCCCAGAAGCGTCTTCATGTTGCCACGGTACGTTTGCTTCTCAGCTCGTGCTTGGTAGCAGCGTCCTGCTGGAGCTTGTCTCCTCAGGAAGGACTTGCTGCGGAGCAACTCTTTCCTAGCTTGCTGTCTGCAAGTACTTGGGACTCTGGGGGTCTCCCCAGGGTGGAACAGGCAATAGTGGCGGTGTTTGGCACTGCTAACCAATCTTAGGCCTAGAGAGGAATGGGGGCCACATTTTCCTGTGACTGGTCTCTTTCTTGTGGGTGAGGCTTCCAAAAGCCAAGGTTCCCGAATGTGCTGTGTGTGGCTGGCCGAGGAAAGGCATCGTGTGGAAGGCACCCGATCCATACAGGGCCTGTGTTTGTGACCTAAGCATGTCTTGGGTGAGCCTGGAGGGCCCCACGTGCCCCGAAAGGCCTTCTTTCTGAGTACAAGGCTGGCAGGAGGCAAAGGGGAAGTGGTGCCTTCTCTTCACCGTGGCGTCTTGTCATTTCCAGATTTGAGTTGAAGCTTCCCCGTGAGAAGCAGCAAGTGGCCTCTTCCTGCAAGGGATCCCGGACACGCCCGAAAGAGGAAGAGCGGGCGGACGGAAAAGGTCAGGCCACAGGTGACTGGCGAGCGAGAGGAGGGTGTGCAGGCGGGCGTGTGTTTGTGTGTGTGCGCGTGTTTGTTCCGTTGGTCCTCGGCAGTAGGTAGGTGGTTGGAGCCCTGGTCAGGATGTGCTGCCTGGGAGAGTTTTGCCCCGGGGTGCTGCGCCCTGGTGGCCGGCGCAAGCTCCTCTTTCGCTTTAGGACATTTGGGCCCGAGGTGTCAGCGCTGGAGGGGGTCTGCCTCTCTGGCGGATGCCGGGCGTGTGAAGGTGGGGAGCAAGATTGCCTGGAGAGGACTGCTAAGAGGCTGCTAAGGTGGACTGCTAAGAGGCTGCTAAGGTGTGCCAAGGACATGCTAGGGAGCAAGAGCTCTTAGAGAGCGCGGCTCCCGGGGGATCAGGCTGTTTGATGCGGTGCTGGAGCAGATCTGCCTGTCCTTCTGGACCAAGTGCTCCCAAAGACGCTTTCTGCAGAGCCTTCTCCTTTCCTGCCTGCAGGGAGTGCTCCTGCTGCGTGCCTGCTTGCTCAAGAAAGGCCTTTGCCACCTGCGTCACCTGGTGCTGGGGGGAGAAAGCAGGAGGAGTGGAAAAGCAAAGGAAGGAAGTTGCCTGCCAGGTGAGGCTCTTGGAGAAAAGGCTGAGGGTGACCTTGTGCTCTTGGAGTTCTTTGAAGGGGTTGTTTCTTGCGTAGACTCTGTCCGACTGCAACGTGAAGGGCGGCCAACAAGTCTTTTGGTGACTTTCTCTTTCTAGATGGAGGGCAAGCATGTAGAGGAGGTTTCTGCAAGGCTCTGCTGTCAGCGTCTCTCTCGTCCCTTTCTTGTTTCCAGGAGTGAGGGTGAGGTCATCACGCCTGTGCCTGTGCGACCAGCATCTTCCTCCGGAGGGTGTCGGGAGGCTGCCAAAGGCGGGCCGGCAAAAGACAGGGAGCAGAACAAGCAGACTGAGGGAAAAGGTAAAGTGCCAGCTGGCTGGTGAGAGAGGTGTGTTTGTTTTCCTTTTGTCCTGTGCAGCGGAGGGGCTGGAGGCAAGCTTAACATGCCGTGCCTGGCCTAGTGGCCTGCTTCTCCTGTGCCTCTCTTTGCTCATCACGACAGATCTGGGGGCACTCCTCCTGGAAGGGGCTCTCGGGGCAGTTGTGCAGCTCCAACTGCAGCTGCCACTGCTGAGGGGCACTTTGCCCTGGCACTCGGGGCCCTGCTCTAGCTTGCAAGTCTGTGCATGTGAGCGCCTTAGAGATGGGCAGGAATCTGTTCCCCTTCTCGTGTGACACTCTGCCCTCCAGCCTGCAGCCACGCCAAAGGAGAGAGTAGCATGAGGTCCCCAGGACCTGCCAGCCATGTCCCCTTTTTGAAGCCTAAGGGCTAGAGAAAGCAGTAGAAGCAGCACAGAACTCTAGGGCAGAAGACTGCCCTGCAGAAAGGAAAGGCTGGACGCGATCGTGCGCCAGCAAGGGCCTAAGACCTGCTTGGGAGCAAAGCTCCAAGGGAATTGGGCTCTTTGGTCCGATGCTGGAGCACAGCTGCCTGTCCTTCTTGTTCAAATGGTGACAAAGAACGATGCTTGCTGAGGAGCCTCCTCTGCCTTGCTACTTCCAGGCAGTGCTTGTGGTGGGCGCCTCCTGTCTCGAGAAAGGCTTTCTCCACCCCCGTTCTCTGGGGCCAGCTGGAAGGGAGGAAAGGCATGGGAAAGCAGGGGAAACAAGCCAGCTGCCAGGTGAGGCTCTTGGAGCAAAGCATGCGGGTGGCCGTGTGCTTTTGGGCTTCTGGGAGGGAGGGAGCTGTTTCTGTTTCTGTACGCTCTGTGGGTATGAAGTCTGTGAGGTTGTCAAGTGGTGTCCCAGGGACTGGCGTTGATGCAAGAAGTACTGCAGCAGTGGCGGGTGTTTTTCTGCTCCCCTATGGGTGTGAAGGGCCCTCCTTTGGTTGCAGTGGGAATGAGAGCACTTCTCAGAGGAATGTGAAAGTCAGAAGCCCCTGCCCCAGCAGCAGAGAGTAGGGTCTGTTTTCCCTGCTTTTTAGGTTGGACGTAATGCCTGTGAATTTCTTCCGAAGGTTGTTGGGCTGGGGTGGCAGGGGCAGGGGTGTGGCGGTTGTCTGGCACAGGAGGAGTGCCAGAGAGAACTACATACCAGAGAGAACTGCATGCCGGGCTTGCTTGTGTGCCTAGTACACTTCCTCCTTCCCCGACAGTGGCTCCCCCACTAATAGTCCCGTTTCACCCCAAAACAGAGTCTTTCTGAGCACGTCCCTGACTTCAGTGCCTTTGGCAGGAGGTGGCTAGTGGTCTCTGCAGGCTCTGGGTGCTGCAAACGGCATTGGTTTTCCCCTTGTGCCACCCAGAGAGGGCCCACACCGGGGCATCCCGAGCTTTCCTTAGGGCCTCCTGGGCCCGCTGCCAGTGCTGCAGCTCAAGGCTTTCTTTCCTCACTGTTGACATGAACGCAAGGACTCAGCTACACCAAATGCTCCAGCAGAACTGCCTTGTGCTGCAGAGGCTGGCCCCGAGCCGCTTGTGAGCGCAAGATGCAGAACAGCCTCATCCGGAACTCCAGTCACCTCACGCGGCTTGTGTGTTTTTAGCCGGCTGCAGACAATTCGGGAGAGCTCCTCTAAGGCGGAAGAGGACGGCAAGCAGGAAGGACCTGCTCAAGGCAGACCTCGAACTGCAATTCCTGCTTGCGGGCATCAGCACAAGGCAGCACAGGTAAGCAGAGGGGCCAGCAGGGAAGTGTGGTGAAGCGTGGCCAGGCTACGAGTGCAGGGTCCCTGCCTGGCGCTGTGCTCCTCATGGGGCTTTCTGAGGGCAAAGCAGACACAAGTGTGCTGGGGGGACGCACAGGCCCTGTAGTGGCTGGCTTCTCCCCGTGCTGAGAGTTGAGAGCACGTGAGGGAGGTGAGAAGCAGCTTCAGAGTTGTCCTCTGGCGCCAACGCAGGCTTGGCGGCATGCTGAACCACTGCCGGAGGTTCGGCCAGCCTCACCAGGGCCCCCGCTTGGGAAAGAGGCGAGCACTGCTGCCTTCGTGCCCCGAGCAGAGAAGAGGAAGCCCGAGAGACTGCCGCGGCTGCACAAAGAGTAAGTGTGCCCGGGCCCGGGCCCCGGCCCCGGCCCCGGCCCCGGCCTGGAAAGGTGCAGTGGCAGCACCTGTCCGAGGTGTGAGGAAGCGCAGTTCCTGAGCCATGGGGCTGGGTATGGTGTCCCCTGATTTCTGTTGACGTGGCAATGCCTTGGGCAAGGCCCCGATGCCAGGCAGCCCCAAGCTGCATGGGGCAAGTTGAAGGCTGCGGGCACCGCCAGCGGGAGCGGGTGTGCAGGGGCTGGTGGAGGGGAGAGGCAGGAGGGCCTCAGCCAGAAGGGGAGAGGGAACTTTTTCCCTGCTCTTGCAGGCAGCTTTCTGTACGAGCAAGCCACACCCTGCAAGTCTTGGAGACTTACCAAGCGCGTCGGGAAGAGTGGAAGCAGAGGGTAGAGCTGAATCGGCAGAGGAATTCCCAAGAGAAGCGCTTCCTCTGGTAAATTTCTCCAGCTGGGGGTGCTGTTTTGCCTTCCCCTGCACTGGCCTTCCTTCCACACCCAGGAGGAGCCCAGAGGAGGGGAGGGGGGGGGGTCTTTTTCTGGCACCCGTCGAGGGAGAGCAACAGGCTTTGGAGGCTGTGGCCTGGGAGCAGGCAGCCTTCCAGCCCAGGGGCAGGTGTTGGGCTCTCAGGGGGTAGGATTCCCAGGTGGGACCAGAACACGGGGGCGACCCAAGGTGACAGGATTCCTGGAGCGACGCTTTGGCTCTCCCTTTTCCAAAGGCACGCTCCGTCCTTGCCTCCCCAAGTCTCCACACGTGGAGGCCTTGCCGTGTGCTTTGATGCCAGTTTGGGCCAAAGTCTCATCCCGCGCCTGACTCCTGTGCAGGCTGATTACCTGCCCGTGGTAGTCATGTGGTCATGTCCTTGCCTCGCACCCCAGGGGGCCCCTCGCCCATCCGAGAAAGCATAGGAATGCCAGCAGAGGCAGAGGCCAGAAGATGTGCCCTGCGCTAGGCCTGCAGCATTTCCGTGCCCTTCTGCCTGTGCCTGAAACCAAACGGTTCCTTTTCCATGCCCTAGCCCTGGGCAGCGGATGACTCTCCAGGCTCAAAGGGAAAGGGACCAGGACTTGCTGGTGGTGCAGAGGAAACGTGACTATTGCGGCGAAGTCTGGAAGCGTGCTCCTGAAAGATGAAAGGAAGAGCTGTACAAACCCACGTGCTCCTCCAGTTATTTTGTAGAGCCTGAACAGAATATCGCCCACACACGGGCTGCAGCATGCAGGCACGCGCGCCACAGAGTGCACGTGCATGCACACCACCACCTAACCCGTTCTCAGCACAGCGCACAGACACACGCACAGACACATGCCCCTTCCTTCATTACCCTCCACAGGACGGCTACGCACCCAGCTCACACCTCTCACTCACCAAGACCCTCCCGCACAGCCAGGCCTGCACCTGCACAGTGCACGTGCGCCAGCCCGGCACACCATTGACGCTGCACACGCATCCGCACACGCGCCCGCGCTCTCCACACGCACAGAGACACTGCACGGTGCACACCATGGTGGCCAGGACACAGCTGCACCTGACGTGCCCACAGCCCCAGGGGTGCTCTGAGGGCTGGTGTGCAGGGACGCTGGAGCCCTTCTCAGGGTTGCATGGGGAAGGGTGAAGGGCAAAGGAGGGAGTTGCTGTGGGGTGGAGCGGTGCGGCCGGCCACCTGGGAGCGCAGATGCCTGGCTTTTTGCTGCAGCTGCAGGGCTCTCCAGGCAGGCAAAGCTGGGATGAGCCGTGCTTGTCCCTGGGCCTCCGTCAGCCCTCGGCTGCTCCTTGTGCTCCCACGGGCTCTGCTCATCTGCCGCAGGGCCCGTAGTCTCCCTACCCTGCCAGCCGCTGACTGCTGCCTGGAGGTGCAGATGCCTCCCTTCCCATGTGCAAACGCGTGTGCCAGGGCCCTGTGGGCCAGGGCAGCCCCTCAGCCCCGCAGGCTGGGGCTGTGAGGCTGGGGAGCAGTCCCCATTTCCCCACCCTGCACAGCCCCTGCTGGGCCGCTCTTCAACCCAGTGGAGCTCGGCAGGGCCGGCCGGGCCTGCTACCCGTGTGCTTGGATTCTCCCTCCTGGGCTCCTGCCCTGTCCTGATGTGCCAGTGGCCCCAGGCATGCTCCCAGGCCCCCTCCGGTCCCCTGCACTTGCTAGGCCCCAGAGCACCTCCGAGGTGCAGCTCTGCGACTCCCTGCCCCTGGTACGTTATGGAGGGACAGGCCAGCAGGACTCCTGGGTCCTGCACAGCCCTGCAAGTCACTGGCCGTGGGAGAAAAGACAGCGGCCTAACTGCTTGGGCACTCACCAGCGCCAGTGGGTCCTGTGGTCAGGAGAGGGACCGTGACAGTGCCAGGGCCCAGGGATGGGCCTTGGGCCGTGCTATATGCTGAGGCGGGTGGGTGGACGAGCAGAGGGAGGTTGGGGGTTCTCTCTTGGGTGAGCTGAGGGCCTTGCGTCCCCCTTGGGGTTGACGGGCAGGATGTGGGGCTCTGTGAGGCCAGGTGGGGGCCACAGAAGGAACCAGCAGGAGCAAGTGACCCTGCTGAAATGAGGCAGGACACCCGGACATGCCCGCACACCTGCATTCCCCAGCAACCAGGAGCAGGCTGAAGGGCAGGAAAGCAGTACGCCTGCGCAGGCCCTGTTCCTGCTGGAGGAGGCGTGGCAGGAGGCCCTGGAACTCAACATCCAGGTGAAGAGGAGGCCGCACCAGTGGAGCTTATTTGGGAAGTGCCTGGAGCACACGTGCCCCAGGCACCGGTGCCAGCCCCCCGACAGCACTCGGTGGAGACCTGTGTCCAGCTCCCCGCTTGGCATGTGCCCGGCCTTCCCCAGGCCACCCAGCACTGTGCGGAGATGTAGCCTCACTGCTTCCCTCCGGAGAAAGACCGTGTCAGCGGGCAGGAAAGAGAGAGATGCCCGGGGTGGGCAGGATGGGACTCCTGAGCGAGGCCAGGCAAGCAGTCCTCTTCCACGGCCAGTGGCTCTCCTTGCAACCCCGTGTCATGAGGCAGGCTCTCTTCCAGCTCCTAGAGTGACATGAAACGCCCAAAGGCTCATCAGAGTCAACACAAAGGCCTGGCAAGGAGCAGGCGACTGTAGCCAACGTAGTCTGGGATGTTCAGGGGCAGGACAGAGGAGGGGGCCAGTGCAGGGCCCTGGGCGAGCACAAAGCTCGCACCCCACCCCCTCCGCCCCGCCAGAGTCTTTCCCTCTCCACTGTGCTGAGCCTGACCCGTGTTGGAGCAAGGAAGGGCAAAACACGCATTAGCATCCCCTAAAGCACTCTCCCGAGAGTGTCAAATTGGGAGTAAGGTGGAGGGGCTTATTTCCTCGATGCTAAATGTAGGAGTTGCATTTTAAAGTGCTGCTTTAGTTTTGGTGACTCCTTCTAGCATTTGTTGGCTATGTATGCCACATTATTAGCCTTAAGAGAGCCTATTAGGAGCAGGCTTAATAGTGTCAGCCCAACTATGCGATGGAGGAAGCCACCAGCAGCAGCCGCCTCCCACTGAGGAAGGAGCTGGGACCCTGAAGCCAATGCCCATGCCCATGCGCGCCGCAGCCTTGGCGGTGGGGGATGTAGAAGGGTCGCCCCTGCACAGGGAACGTAGGACCATTTAGGTTGCATTAAGGAGACTTGTCCTTTAAGAAGACCCTTTGTTTGAGTTGCTGTGCACTAATTGGAGGTGGGCTAATTGCAAGCCTTTAATTAGACGGTTACTCCTGCAGTGATGCTAAGAGCAGGTCCTTGGCTTGGCCACTAAAGGGGGCTGCCTTGGGGTACAAGCATGTTGCCTTCTGCCCATCACAAGGTTTGAGCATACGAAATCAGTGCAGGACACGGGCAGCTGACCGGGACTGAAGCCTCCTCTGAGAGCTTTTGGGCACAAATTTGCTGTTGGTTTGGGGCGTGGAGGCCACGAAGCCTCCTGCTCCCCTCTGCTCTCAGCCCAGGGCCGGCATAAGGTGTTCCTGCGGTCTCTCTTGCAGGGTCAGAGCCCCAGAGCCTCGTCATCCCTGCCCTGGCCCTGCAGGCCCTGGCCTTGGAGGCCTGTGGATCCCAGAGTCTGCGCTCCAGCGTGCACCCTGGCACCCACCTCAGCCCACGCCCAGGGCTGCCGGCTTTGCAAGGCGGTTTTGGGGCTGCACTGCCCCTCCTCAGGAGGCCTGGGGGCGGCAGTAGCCCATCCCTGCAGGCAGCCTGGCCTTCACCCCTGGCAGGGCAGGAAGAGGGAAGCTGGAGCTGCCGAAAGCCCTGCAGCCGGCATCCCAGCTGCCGGGGGCCTCGGCAGGAGGCACCTCCCTGCCCAAGGCCTCCCCAGAAGCATCACGGGGCTCCCCACGGGGAACCTCACACACACTTAGCTAGGCTTTGTGTTTTCAACTGTATTGTTGCTCTGTGCTCCGTTCTGGCTGATTGACTCCACCTTAGTCTGCATGGTCCCTTTCTGCTGGTGAGCCAGGCATGCCAAGCCACACTTGTGTGCTGCGGTGCCCCCTCAGGGGCTGTGTCTTCTGGTGCCGAACTCTGGTCGGGACCAATGCAAGGAGCAGGTCTCCTCCGACCGCAGCCTGGGTGGGCACTGGTGGGCAGGCAGCACCGCTGGCCTTGCGCAAACCAGGCCTCTGAAAAAGGAAGGCATGAGCCAGCAATTTTCACTGGCTGAAAGCGCTGCCTTACGTGCCCTCTGCTCTGCTGGGAGAACGAGGTTTGAGGGGCACCAGCTTCTCCCAGCTCTGCCCTTCCCAAGCCTCACCGAGCGGAGGGGCTTGGGGCTTGGCTCTGCTGCCTCAGCGGCAGCTGCCCTGCCTCGCCTGGCTGCCGCGCTCAAGTCCCAATGCCTTGGGCAGTGTGGCCTGCAAGCAGAGGCAACGCATGGGTCAAACAAGTGCTGCCTGCGGCTCCTTGCCCGCTGCCCTTCCCTCAGCACCAGCCACTGCCTCAGGGGTCCCCGGGAAGTTGCTAGCAGCAGCCGGTGCCCCCTCGGCACCTCTCCCAGCGTCGCTGGAGCCCCGGCGGGACCTTGAGCACTGGCAGGCAGCTGCATGGCCCAAGGGGAAGCCAGCAGGGGCCAGCTCCTCCGCGGGGGGACACTGCCTGCAATCGGCGCAAAGCAGCCATGCCCTGGCATGAGCAGGTCAGCATGGCGCTGCCAAGCACCCGGCCACCAGCCCCCGGCCCGGCCCTGACCCCCTGCCTTCTCCCAGGCCCCTCTGCTCGGGGAAGGGGCACCTGGGATTGCCTCCTGCACTCTGGCCCCTTCCCTTGCTATGGCTCTGCCCCACACCCCCACCAGCTCCCGGTGGGCTGCCGGGCCCCGGCTCAACGCTGCCTGCCTCCCGCCTCCCCGCGGGCAGCGGGGCCTCCCCCATCCCCGACAGTCCCTGGCACCAGTCCTTACTGCGCAGCAAGCAGTGCCACCTGGGCGTGCTGCTCGGGGCTGCCCGTGCGGGGCCGGGGGCTCTGGGCACAGCAGGGAGCCCGCAGCGCCGCCCAGGGCCCGGGCAAGGCTTTCCCCCAACGCTGGGGCAGCGGGCAGGCAGGCAGGCAGGCAGGCAGGGAGGCAGGGAGGGAGGGAGGAGCGGGGCACCGAGGCCCGGCCCCTGCCTGGGGCATGCGGCGGCAGGGCCGCAGATCCCGCAGCTGGGGGCGGCCTCCGTGGAGCCACAGGAGGCCACACGAAGGGGCACTCGTGAGGAGAAGGGTGCAGAGGCGTGTTTCTGGAGAAAAGCAGAAGGAAGTGAAGGCGAGCCGTGCAAGGAGCCGTTGCTGGGGACATGGCTGGAGAGGTACTTTTGGAAGGAGGCGCTTCATGCCAGAGGAGGTGCGCCTCTGAGGGGACTGTGTCCCGTGGGGGAGCTGCAGGGGGGCAGGGACACCAGGAAGGGAGCGTGGCCCTGGAGGAGCCGTTCGTTGTGGGGCGGGCTGGGAGCTGGTGGGCAGCTGGAGCCCAGCAGTGCGAGGAGAGGCTGAGGGCGTGGGGCTGTTGAGCCGGGAGAAGAGAAGGCGCAAGAGGATCAGGCGGCAGGGGCCTAACGGGAGGGGGGTGAGAGGGTGGAGGCAGAGCCTTCCCAGAGGTGCCGGGTGGGGGGGGCCGGGAGGATGGGCAATGGCAGTAGTGGCAGTGGGGGCAATTGCCATGAGAGACGGGGAAAAGCGCTGTAGCCTAAGGGTGGTGGAGCACTGGCCCAGGGGCCCGGGGTGGTGGGGGAATCCATGGAGCCAGTGGCCCCTCAGTGGCGCCCGGGCCTGGGAAGTCTGCTCTGGTCAGCCGCACTTGCAGCAGGAGGTCAGAGCGGAGACCTGCTGAAACCCCTTTGCGGTCTGGCTGCTCTGGGGCTGTGAAATTGCCCCTCCTGTGGGCCCAAGAGAAATGCTTTGGACGGTAAGGGTGCCTGTGAGCCCCTTGGTGACACGGGCTGGGCTCACAGTGGGACATGCCGCATCACAGTCACAGCTCCCCTCCCGCCACGGGGCCCCCGAGCCCTGCCCACACTTCCCTGCGAGGCCTTGGCACGTGCAGGTGCTGGGGCTGCTCTCGCCAGCGCTCTTCTCTGGAGGAGCTGCTTTGCAGCGCACCGAGAGGGCGAAGGGAGGCCGCGCGACAGCGCTGGAGCCTACCTGGGGAAGTGCAGAGGAGGAGGCGGAGGCGGCTCCTGGGAGGAGAAGTTTCCTCGTCACCCTCCTGCTACAGGGCCCCATTGAGCGCGAGGGGGCGCGAAGATGGCGAAACTGTGGCATGACATGTTTCCAACGCTCAGGAATCTCAACCGTTACGGTAAGGCTGTAGACGGTATGAGCTGCGAGACAGGCAATGGAAGCGCTGGGCTCTGTAGGGGAGGGCTGGACAGGGCGAGTGGGTGGCACGGGAGAGCAGGCCGCTCGACCGTTGGCAGCCCAGGGGTGAGTTTGGCAGCCGGGCCGGCTGGCTCGTTGTCCTGAGGAGCTTCCTCTGCCCGTGCCTTCCAGGGCACGTGCAGGCAGAAGCCATGGGTTGCCTCGCAGTGGGGATTGCGTGCCCTGAGCTGGCAGCTGGCTGAAAGGGCTGGGGCTGCTCGGGTGGCCGTGCAGAGCGTGTGTGTGTGCAGGCGTTGAATGGAGGTGAAAATGGTCCCTGCAGGGGAGGCAGCTGGGGCTGCCCTGAGCGTGGGTGACTCCTGTGGGTAGGCACTGCACGGTCTTCTCGCTGCTGTGGGAACCTAGTCCCCGTTTCCCGAGCGGGTGGGTCGCCCTTTGGCATGGCCACCTGAAAGGACAGGAGCCTTGCTTAGAAGTGGGCGGAGGCGTCCCTGCAGTGTCCTTGCGGCTGAGGTCCGGAAGGGCCGTCCTGGGGAGCGCCTTGCGTGTTTTGGCTTGGGGTGGCGGTACGTTTCATCTCACCTGCACTTGCCACCTGCCTGGGGAGCGGGGTGCTGAAAGGTAGTGAGCTTGCTGACTTGGCGCATGATACCTCTTTGCCTTGCTTTCCAGAGATTGTTAGCATTTGGGACAGCGTCTCAGAATACATTCTAGAGCGCTTGGCAGAGAACAAGGTGGGTCTTGTGTCCTGTTCCTCCCCTCCTGAAAGGCTGGCGGTTTGCCTGGCCCTGACATCCCTGTGCCATAGAGTGCCAAGGACTTGGTGCCCACTGTTGGAAATGCCCCCTGCTCCCCTCCCTGCCACCCACCCCCCCCCACCTGTATGGAGGGGAGGAATGTTGTCTCTGCTGTTGCTTGTGCAAAGAGATTTTTGAGGAGAGCAGAGGAGCAAGAGGAAAGAAAGGTCTGGAGTATGTGCTTTCTCTCCAAAGCTTTCCCAAGTGGCCCATCTTGCCCTCGGCATGCTAGGGGTGGGCAGGGCGCAGAGCAGCAGCCCCCACGCTCTGGCAAGCCATCGGACAGTTTTTGTGTCTCCAGGCTACTGATGCTTGTTCCTTCTCTCCCTCTTTGCTGCTGTTCTCAGGGTGTCAAGATACTAGGAGTGGGGGTGTTCTATGTTCTGAAGCACTCCGAGTGCTCCGTGAACGGGGAGCTTTCGATCGTTCGGAGACCCATGTTTCGTATTTCGGAGGTTGTTGCCCAGGAATACCAGGCCAGGGGCGCTCAAGAAGACATTCCTGGTAAGAAGACAGGTTAAAAACCTTTGCCTGCCCTTGCCCCAAGCTTGAGGGGCAGGCCAACTGCTCTGAAGACATGGCTGAACGCCTCAAAGTGGCCTGAGAGCAACTTCGGCTTGTTTGAGCTGGACAGGCCAGCCAGGAGCAGGTGCTCAGAGGGGCCCCCGGGTGTGCTTTGCTAGTAATACGCCTGCAGCGGGGTGCGTGGGAGGGATAGGCCGCTGGCCCCAGCAGCGCAGGGAGACTTTTGCTGGCTACCAAGGGCCAGAGGGGCCGAATGGTCCTTACGGGCTGCGGTGCCGTCCTTGCACTTTGCTTCGCCCTTGTATCTATCGACGTGGCATCGGCTTAGCCAGAGGGCACAATGGCGTGGCGCCGGGCCCTTTGTCGTGGGCCCTGCACCCATCTGCCCGCCTTGTCCTGCCCTCCGGTCAAGGGACATCCTACGGGATGGTTAGTTTTCTTCTTTTGCTTCCTGCCCTGGCCAAATGACTGCTGCCCCCTGAGCCCGTGAGTTTGCAGAGTGCTCTGCCTCTTCCCAGGAGGGACTCCATAAACCGCTCCTAGGCGCTGCAGCAGGGGATTCAAGAGCCTGCTCTGTAGCAGCAGCGTCTTGCCAGAAAGTCTTGTCCCCTTGTTCTTGGAGCCTGCTGCCGAGGTGACGTTGTTCGTCTTTTGCTGCGGTCTAGGTGACGTAAGAATAGTCCCTCTGCAGTACAAGAATCTCTCCGTGTGTGCCCGCATGCCTTTGACAACGGTGCAGTGTTCCATACATGAGACCGCGATGGCGTTCTTCTGGGCCATGTCAAAAAGACAGGACGTGGACTTTGTCTTCAAGGGCATTGGCATTCTTTCTGTACGGAAGAAGGAAGTGACAATGAGGTTTTATGACGACTTCCTCCTCAGCATGGATGGCACTGGAAAGCTGCTAGAAGCTCTGCTGGGGGTAAGTCGATGACTCTGGCGCTAATCAGGCCTTCCCAGGGCCCCTGGAGGCCCTTGCGGCATGAGCGAGGCTCTTCTGGGCCACGCGTGCATCCGCCCGCTGCTTGGCATGTCTCCTTGCGCCAGCCCAACGCCCTTCCCCAGCTCTCTCGTGGGGCCCTGTCCTTGAGCGCAAGCTGCCAGGTGTCCTTAGGCAGCTGCGATGTGAAAGCAGTCAGAGCTGAAGGGCTCGCTCCTGCAGAGGGCCAGCAGATTTGCTCAGAGAGATGCAAGAAGGCTGTAGCCCAGCCACTGGTTCCCGGGCCTGTCTCTTCCTTCTCTCTGCTGCTGTCTTGGGGGGCTCTGCCCAGCGTGTTCTCTGGGCCAGGGCCAGGGCCAGGGCCAGGGCCTTTGGGTCAGGCTGTGTTCCCAAAGATCCCTCATCAGGCCCTGCCCAGCTGCTTGCACCCCCATGAGGGAGTTGGCACCCGCAGGTCTTAGCCACCGGGCAGAGGCCGAGCAAGGGCCGGCTCTTTCTGCTCTTCCACGCGATGGATGCAAGCATGTGAATGCTTGGAGACACTGTGGGGCTAAGAGCACGCCTGAGCCAGGAGTTGTCTTTCCAAGAAGGGGCAGAGCAAGACCTTCCAGAGGCAAACGCCAGCCTGCAGAAACCCTGGCGAACCACACGCCTTCTCCTGTGCCTGATGTCTGCAGGCAGAGAGAAGGAGCGTCCTCCTTGACCGTCTTGAGTCTCGCCCTTGCAAAGCGCCTGGCAACGGTGTTCCTCCTTCTGCACTCTGAGCTGGGCATCTTCTGCTTTCCTCGTTGAGGGCTAGTATTTGGAAAGACAGCTTTGTTTCAGGGTGTCCCAGGGGCAGCATCTTCCCTGAGCCCAAGAAAGATTTGCTGCCTTTAGGAGCAAGGCAGTAATGGCGCTGGCACGCTCTCACGTACCTCGGTGTCTGTTTCAGACGCCAGGGACGAGACACCTGGTGGTAAAAGGAAGAAGGAGCGCGGCTTTCCGCATGGGTCCCAGAAGCGTCTTCATGTTGCCACGGTACGTTTGCTTCTCAGCTCGTGCTTGGTAGCAGCGTCCTGCTGGAGCTTGTCTCCTCAGGAAGGACTTGCTGCGGAGCAACTCTTTCCTAGCTTGCTGTCTGCAAGTACTTGGGACTCTGGGGGTCTCCCCAGGGTGGAACAGGCAATAGTGGCGGTGTTTGGCACTGCTAACCAATCTTAGGCCTAGAGAGGAATGGGGGCCACATTTTCCTGTGACTGGTCTCTTTCTTGTGGGTGAGGCTTCCAAAAGCCAAGGTTCCCGAATGTGCTGTGTGTGGCTGGCCGAGGAAAGGCATCGTGTGGAAGGCACCCGATCCATACAGGGCCTGTGTTTGTGACCTAAGCATGTCTTGGGTGAGCCTGGAGGGCCCCACGTGCCCCGAAAGGCCTTCTTTCTGAGTACAAGGCTGGCAGGAGGCAAAGGGGAAGTGGTGCCTTCTCTTCACCGTGGCGTCTTGTCATTTCCAGATTTGAGTTGAAGCTTCCCCGTGAGAAGCAGCAAGTGGCCTCTTCCTGCAAGGGATCCCGGACACGCCCGAAAGAGGAAGAGCGGGCGGACGGAAAAGGTCAGGCCACAGGTGACTGGCGAGCGAGAGGAGGGTGTGCAGGCGGGCGTGTGTTTGTGTGTGTGCGCGTGTTTGTTCCGTTGGTCCTCGGCAGTAGGTAGGTGGTTGGAGCCCTGGTCAGGATGTGCTGCCTGGGAGAGTTTTGCCCCGGGGTGCTGCGCCCTGGTGGCCGGCGCAAGCTCCTCTTTCGCTTTAGGACATTTGGGCCCGAGGTGTCAGCGCTGGAGGGGGTCTGCCTCTCTGGCGGATGCCGGGCGTGTGAAGGTGGGGAGCAAGATTGCCTGGAGAGGACTGCTAAGAGGCTGCTAAGGTGGACTGCTAAGAGGCTGCTAAGGTGTGCCAAGGACGTGCTAGGGAGCAAGAGCTCTTAGAGAGCGCGGCTCCCGGGGGATCAGGCTGTTTGATGCGGTGCTGGAGCAGATCTGCCTGTCCTTCTGGACCAAGTGCTCCCAAAGACGCTTTCTGCAGAGCCTTCTCCTTTCCTGCCTGCAGGGAGTGCTCCTGCTGCGTGCCTGCTTGCTCAAGAAAGGCCTTTGCCACCTGCGTCACCTGGTGCTGGGGGGAGAAAGCAGGAGGAGTGGAAAAGCAAAGGAAGGAAGTTGCCTGCCAGGTGAGGCTCTTGGAGAAAAGGCTGAGGGTGACCTTGTGCTCTTGGAGTTCTTTGAAGGGGTTGTTTCTTGCGTAGACTCTGTCCGACTGCAACGTGAAGGGCGGCCAACAAGTCTTTTGGTGACTTTCTCTTTCTAGATGGAGGGCAAGCATGTAGAGGAGGTTTCTGCAAGGCTCTGCTGTCAGCGTCTCTCTCGTCCCTTTCTTGTTTCCAGGAGTGAGGGTGAGGTCATCACGCCTGTGCCTGTGCGACCAGCATCTTCCTCCGGAGGGTGTCGGGAGGCTGCCAAAGGCGGGCCGGCAAAAGACAGGGAGCAGAACAAGCAGACTGAGGGAAAAGGTAAAGTGCCAGCTGGCTGGTGAGAGAGGTGTGTTTGTTTTCCTTTTGTCCTGTGCAGCGGAGGGGCTGGAGGCAAGCTTAACATGCCGTGCCTGGCCTAGTGGCCTGCTTCTCCTGTGCCTCTCTTTGCTCATCACGACAGATCTGGGGGCACTCCTCCTGGAAGGGGCTCTCGGGGCAGTTGTGCAGCTCCAACTGCAGCTGCCACTGCTGAGGGGCACTTTGCCCTGGCACTCGGGGCCCTGCTCTAGCTTGCAAGTCTGTGCATGTGAGCGCCTTAGAGATGGGCAGGAATCTGTTCCCCTTCTCGTGTGACACTCTGCCCTCCAGCCTGCAGCCACGCCAAAGGAGAGAGTAGCATGAGGTCCCCAGGACCTGCCAGCCATGTCCCCTTTTTGAAGCCTAAGGGCTAGAGAAAGCAGTAGAAGCAGCACAGAACTCTAGGGCAGAAGACTGCCCTGCAGAAAGGAAAGGCTGGACGCGATCGTGCGCCAGCAAGGGCCTAAGACCTGCTTGGGAGCAAAGCTCCAAGGGAATTGGGCTCTTTGGTCCGATGCTGGAGCACAGCTGCCTGTCCTTCTTGTTCAAATGGTGACAAAGAACGATGCTTGCTGAGGAGCCTCCTCTGCCTTGCTACTTCCAGGCAGTGCTTGTGGTGGGCGCCTCCTGTCTCGAGAAAGGCTTTCTCCACCCCCGTTCTCTGGGGCCAGCTGGAAGGGAGGAAAGGCATGGGAAAGCAGGGGAAACAAGCCAGCTGCCAGGTGAGGCTCTTGGAGCAAAGCATGCGGGTGGCCGTGTGCTTTTGGGCTTCTGGGAGGGAGGGAGCTGTTTCTGTTTCTGTACGCTCTGTGGGTATGAAGTCTGTGAGGTTGTCAAGTGGTGTCCCAGGGACTGGCGTTGATGCAAGAAGTACTGCAGCAGTGGCGGGTGTTTTTCTGCTCCCCTATGGGTGTGAAGGGCCCTCCTTTGGTTGCAGTGGGAATGAGAGCACTTCTCAGAGGAATGTGAAAGTCAGAAGCCCCTGCCCCAGCAGCAGAGAGTAGGGTCTGTTTTCCCTGCTTTTTAGGTTGGACGTAATGCCTGTGAATTTCTTCCGAAGGTTGTTGGGCTGGGGTGGCAGGGGCAGGGGTGTGGCGGTTGTCTGGCACAGGAGGAGTGCCAGAGAGAACTACATACCAGAGAGAACTGCATGCCGGGCTTGCTTGTGTGCCTAGTACACTTCCTCCTTCCCCGACAGTGGCTCCCCCACTAATAGTCCCGTTTCACCCCAAAACAGAGTCTTTCTGAGCACGTCCCTGACTTCAGTGCCTTTGGCAGGAGGTGGCTAGTGGTCTCTGCAGGCTCTGGGTGCTGCAAACGGCATTGGTTTTCCCCTTGTGCCACCCAGAGAGGGCCCACACCGGGGCATCCCGAGCTTTCCTTAGGGCCTCCTGGGCCCGCTGCCAGTGCTGCAGCTCAAGGCTTTCTTTCCTCACTGTTGACATGAACGCAAGGACTCAGCTACACCAAATGCTCCAGCAGAACTGCCTTGTGCTGCAGAGGCTGGCCCCGAGCCGCTTGTGAGCGCAAGATGCAGAACAGCCTCATCCGGAACTCCAGTCACCTCACGCGGCTTGTGTGTTTTTAGCCGGCTGCAGACAATTCGGGAGAGCTCCTCTAAGGCGGAAGAGGACGGCAAGCAGGAAGGACCTGCTCAAGGCAGACCTCGAACTGCAATTCCTGCTTGCGGGCATCAGCACAAGGCAGCACAGGTAAGCAGAGGGGCCAGCAGGGAAGTGTGGTGAAGCGTGGCCAGGCTACGAGTGCAGGGTCCCTGCCTGGCGCTGTGCTCCTCATGGGGCTTTCTGAGGGCAAAGCAGACACAAGTGTGCTGGGGGGACGCACAGGCCCTGTAGTGGCTGGCTTCTCCCCGTGCTGAGAGTTGAGAGCACGTGAGGGAGGTGAGAAGCAGCTTCAGAGTTGTCCTCTGGCGCCAACGCAGGCTTGGCGGCATGCTGAACCACTGCCGGAGGTTCGGCCAGCCTCACCAGGGCCCCCGCTTGGGAAAGAGGCGAGCACTGCTGCCTTCGTGCCCCGAGCAGAGAAGAGGAAGCCCGAGAGACTGCCGCGGCTGCACAAAGAGTAAGTGTGCCCGGGCCCGGGCCCCGGCCCCGGCCCCGGCCCCGGCCTGGAAAGGTGCAGTGGCAGCACCTGTCCGAGGTGTGAGGAAGCGCAGTTCCTGAGCCATGGGGCTGGGTATGGTGTCCCCTGATTTCTGTTGACGTGGCAATGCCTTGGGCAAGGCCCCGATGCCAGGCAGCCCCAAGCTGCATGGGGCAAGTTGAAGGCTGCGGGCACTGCCAGCGGGAGCGGGTGTGCAGGGGCTGGTGGAGGGGAGAGGCAGGAGGGCCTCAGCCAGAAGGGGAGAGGGAACTTTTTCCCTGCTCTTGCAGGCAGCTTTCTGTACGAGCAAGCCACACCCTGCAAGTCTTGGAGACTTACCAAGCGCGTCGGGAAGAGTGGAAGCAGAGGGTAGAGCTGAATCGGCAGAGGAATTCCCAAGAGAAGCGCTTCCTCTGGTAAATTTCTCCAGCTGGGGGTGCTGTTTTGCCTTCCCCTGCACTGGCCTTCCTTCCACACCCAGGAGGAGCCCAGAGGAGGGGAGGGGGGGGGGTCTTTTTCTGGCACCCGTCGAGGGAGAGCAACAGGCTTTGGAGGCTGTGGCCTGGGAGCAGGCAGCCTTCCAGCCCAGGGGCAGGTGTTGGGCTCTCAGGGGGTAGGATTCCCAGGTGGGACCAGAACACGGGGGCGACCCAAGGTGACAGGATTCCTGGAGCGACGCTTTGGCTCTCCCTTTTCCAAAGGCACGCTCCGTCCTTGCCTCCCCAAGTCTCCACACGTGGAGGCCTTGCCGTGTGCTTTGATGCCAGTTTGGGCCAAAGTCTCATCCCGCGCCTGACTCCTGTGCAGGCTGATTACCTGCCCGTGGTAGTCATGTGGTCATGTCCTTGCCTCGCACCCCAGGGGGCCCCTCGCCCATCCGAGAAAGCATAGGAATGCCAGCAGAGGCAGAGGCCAGAAGATGTGCCCTGCGCTAGGCCTGCAGCATTTCCGTGCCCTTCTGCCTGTGCCTGAAACCAAACGGTTCCTTTTCCATGCCCTAGCCCTGGGCAGCGGATGACTCTCCAGGCTCAAAGGGAAAGGGACCAGGACTTGCTGGTGGTGCAGAGGAAACGTGACTATTGCGGCGAAGTCTGGAAGCGTGCTCCTGAAAGATGAAAGGAAGAGCTGTACAAACCCACGTGCTCCTCCAGTTATTTTGTAGAGCCTGAACAGAATATCGCCCACACACGGGCTGCAGCATGCAGGCACGCGCGCCACAGAGTGCACGTGCATGCACACCACCACCTAACCCGTTCTCAGCACAGCGCACAGACACACGCACAGACACATGCCCCTTCCTTCATTACCCTCCACAGGACGGCTACGCACCCAGCTCACACCTCTCACTCACCAAGACCCTCCCGCACAGCCAGGCCTGCACCTGCACAGTGCACGTGCGCCAGCCCGGCACACCATTGACGCTGCACACGCATCCGCACACGCGCCCGCGCTCTCCACACGCACAGAGACACTGCACGGTGCACACCATGGTGGCCAGGACACAGCTGCACCTGACGTGCCCACAGCCCCAGGGGTGCTCTGAGGGCTGGTGTGCAGGGACGCTGGAGCCCTTCTCAGGGTTGCATGGGGAAGGGTGAAGGGCAAAGGAGGGAGTTGCTGTGGGGTGGAGCGGTGCGGCCGGCCACCTGGGAGCGCAGATGCCTGGCTTTTTGCTGCAGCTGCAGGGCTCTCCAGGCAGGCAAAGCTGGGATGAGCCGTGCTTGTCCCTGGGCCTCCGTCAGCCCTCGGCTGCTCCTTGTGCTCCCACGGGCTCTGCTCATCTGCCGCAGGGCCCGTAGTCTCCCTACCCTGCCAGCCGCTGACTGCTGCCTGGAGGTGCAGATGCCTCCCCTCCCATGTGCAAACGCGTGTGCCAGGGCCCTGTGGGCCAGGGCAGCCCCTCAGCCCCGCAGGCTGGGGCTGTGAGGCTGGGGAGCAGTCCCCATTTCCCCGCCCTGCACAGCCCCTGCTGGGCCGCTCTTCAACCCAGTGGAGCTCGGCAGGGCCGGCCGGGCCTGCTACCCGTGTGCTTGGATTCTCCCTCCTGGGCTCCTGCCCTGTCCTGATGTGCCAGTGGCCCCAGGCATGCTCCCAGGCCCCCTCCGGTCCCCTGCACTTGCTAGGCCCCAGAGCACCTCCGAGGTGCAGCTCTGCGACTCCCTGCCCCTGGTACGTTATGGAGGGACAGGCCAGCAGGACTCCTGGGTCCTGCACAGCCCTGCAAGTCACTGGCCGTGGGAGAAAAGACAGCGGCCTAACTGCTTGGGCACTCACCAGCGCCAGTGGGTCCTGTGGTCAGGAGAGGGACCGTGACAGTGCCAGGGCCCAGGGATGGGCCTTGGGCCGTGCTATATGCTGAGGCGGGTGGGTGGACGAGCAGAGGGAGGTTGGGGGTTCTCTCTTGGGTGAGCTGAGGGCCTTGCGTCCCCCTTGGGGTTGACGGGCAGGATGTGGGGCTCTGTGAGGCCAGGTGGGGGCCACAGAAGGAACCAGCAGGAGCAAGTGACCCTGCTGAAATGAGGCAGGACACCCGGACATGCCCGCACACCTGCATTCCCCAGCAACCAGGAGCAGGCTGAAGGGCAGGAAAGCAGTACGCCTGCGCAGGCCCTGTTCCTGCTGGAGGAGGCGTGGCAGGAGGCCCTGGAACTCAACATCCAGGTGAAGAGGAGGCCGCACCAGTGGAGCTTATTTGGGAAGTGCCTGGAGCACACGTGCCCCAGGCACCGGTGCCAGCCCCCCGACAGCACTCGGTGGAGACCTGTGTCCAGCTCCCCGCTTGGCATGTGCCCGGCCTTCCCCAGGCCACCCAGCACTGTGCGGAGGTGTAGCCTCACTGCTTCCCTCCGGAGAAAGACCGTGTCAGCGGGCAGGAAAGAGAGAGATGCCCGGGGTGGGCAGGATGGGACTCCTGAGCGAGGCCAGGCAAGCAGTCCTCTTCCACGGCCAGTGGCTCTCCTTGCAACCCCGTGTCATGAGGCAGGCTCTCTTCCAGCTCCTAGAGTGACATGAAACGCCCAAAGGCTCATCAGAGTCAACACAAAGGCCTGGCAAGGAGCAGGCGACTGTAGCCAACGTAGTCTGGGATGTTCAGGGGCAGGACAGAGGAGGGGGCCAGTGCAGGGCCCTGGGCGAGCACAAAGCTCGCACCCCACCCCCTCCGCCCCGCCAGAGTCTTTCCCTCTCCACTGTGCTGAGCCTGACCCGTGTTGGAGCAAGGAAGGGCAAAACACGCATTAGCATCCCCTAAAGCACTCTCCCGAGAGTGTCAAATTGGGAGTAAGGTGGAGGGGCTTATTTCCTCGATGCTAAATGTAGGAGTTGCATTTTAAAGTGCTGCTTTAGTTTTGGTGACTCCTTCTAGCATTTGTTGGCTATGTATGCCACATTATTAGCCTTAAGAGAGCCTATTAGGAGCAGGCTTAATAGTGTCAGCCCAACTATGCGATGGAGGAAGCCACCAGCAGCAGCCGCCTCCCACTGAGGAAGGAGCTGGGACCCTGAAGCCAATGCCCATGCCCATGCGCGCCGCAGCCTTGGCGGTGGGGGATGTAGAAGGGTCGCCCCTGCACAGGGAACGTAGGACCATTTAGGTTGCATTAAGGAGACTTGTCCTTTAAGAAGACCCTTTGTTTGAGTTGCTGTGCACTAATTGGAGGTGGGCTAATTGCAAGCCTTTAATTAGACGGTTACTCCTGCAGTGATGCTAAGAGCAGGTCCTTGGCTTGGCCACTAAAGGGGGCTGCCTTGGGGTACAAGCATGTTGCCTTCTGCCCATCACAAGGTTTGAGCATACGAAATCAGTGCAGGACACGGGCAGCTGACCGGGACTGAAGCCTCCTCTGAGAGCTTTTGGGCACAAATTTGCTGTTGGTTTGGGGCGTGGAGGCCACGAAGCCTCCTGCTCCCCTCTGCTCTCAGCCCAGGGCCGGCATAAGGTGTTCCTGCGGTCTCTCTTGCAGGGTCAGAGCCCCAGAGCCTCGTCATCCCTGCCCTGGCCCTGCAGGCCCTGGCCTTGGAGGCCTGTGGATCCCAGAGTCTGCGCTCCAGCGTGCACCCTGGCACCCACCTCAGCCCACGCCCAGGGCTGCCGGCTTTGCAAGGCGGTTTTGGGGCTGCACTGCCCCTCCTCAGGAGGCCTGGGGGCGGCAGTAGCCCATCCCTGCAGGCAGCCTGGCCTTCACCCCTGGCAGGGCAGGAAGAGGGAAGCTGGAGCTGCCGAAAGCCCTGCAGCCGGCATCCCAGCTGCCGGGGGCCTCGGCAGGAGGCACCTCCCTGCCCAAGGCCTCCCCAGAAGCATCATGGGGCTCCCCACGGGGAACCTCACACACACTTAGCTAGGCTTGGTGTTTTCAACTGTATTGTTGCTCTGTGCTCCGTTCTGGCTGATTGACTCCACCTTAGTCTGCATGGTCCCTTTCTGCTGGTGAGCCAGGCATGCCAAGCCACACTTGTGTGCTGCGGTGCCCCCTCAGGGGCTGTGTCTTCTGGTGCCGAACTCTGGTCGGGACCAATGCAAGGAGCAGGTCTCCTCCGACCGCAGCCTGGGTGGGCACTGGTGGGCAGGCAGCACCGCTGGCCTTGCGCAAACCAGGCCTCTGAAAAAGGAAGGCATGAGCCAGCAATTTTCACTGGCTGAAAGCGCTGCCTTACGTGCCCTCTGCTCTGCTGGGAGAACGAGGTTTGAGGGGCACCAGCTTCTCCCAGCTCTGCCCTTCCCAAGCCTCACCGAGCGGAGGGGCTTGGGGCTTGGCTCTGCTGCCTCAGCGGCAGCTGCCCTGCCTCGCCTGGCTGCCGCGCTCAAGTCCCAATGCCTTGGGCAGTGTGGCCTGCAAGCAGAGGCAACGCATGGGTCAAACAAGTGCTGCCTGCGGCTCCTTGCCCGCTGCCCTTCCCTCAGCACCAGCCACTGCCTCAGGGGTCCCCGGGAAGTTGCTAGCAGCAGCCGGTGCCCCCTCGGCACCTCTCCCAGCGTCGCTGGAGCCCCGGCGGGACCTTGAGCACTGGCAGGCAGCTGCATGGCCCAAGGGGAAGCCAGCAGGGGCCAGCTCCTCCGCGGGGGGACACTGCCTGCAATCGGCGCAAAGCAGCCATGCCCTGGCATGAGCAGGTCAGCATGGCGCTGCCAAGCACCCGGCCACCAGCCCCCGGCCCGGCCCTGACCCCCTGCCTTCTCCCAGGCCCCTCTGCTCGGGGAAGGGGCACCTGGGATTGCCTCCTGCACTCTGGCCCCTTCCCTTGCTATGGCTCTGCCCCACACCCCCACCAGCTCCCGGTGGGCTGCCGGGCCCCGGCTCAACGCTGCCTGCCTCCCGCCTCCCCGCGGGCAGCGGGGCCTCCCCCATCCCCGACAGTCCCTGGCACCAGTCCTTACTGCGCAGCAAGCAGTGCCACCTGGGCGTGCTGCTCGGGGCTGCCCGTGCGGGGCCGGGGGCTCTGGGCACAGCAGGGAGCCCGCAGCGCCGCCCAGGGCCCGGGCAAGGCTTTCCCCCAACGCTGGGGCAGCGGGCAGGCAGGCAGGCAGGCAGGCAGGGAGGCAGGGAGGGAGGGAGGAGCGGGGCACCGAGGCCCGGCCCCTGCCTGGGGCATGCGGCGGCAGGGCCGCAGATCCCGCAGCTGGGGGCGGCCTCCGTGGAGCCACAGGAGGCCACACGAAGGGGCACTCGTGAGGAGAAGGGTGCAGAGGCGTGTTTCTGGAGAAAAGCAGAAGGAAGTGAAGGCGAGCCGTGCAAGGAGCCGTTGCTGGGGACATGGCTGGAGAGGTACTTTTGGAAGGAGGCGCTTCATGCCAGAGGAGGTGCGCCTCTGAGGGGACTGTGGCCCGTGGGGGAGCTGCAGGGGGGCAGGGACACCAGGAAGGGAGCGTGGCCCTGGAGGAGCCGTTCGTTGTGGGGCGGGCTGGGAGCTGGTGGGCAGCTGGAGCCCAGCAGTGCGAGGAGAGGCTGAGGGCGTGGGGCTGTTGAGCCGGGAGAAGAGAAGGCGCAAGAGGATCAGGCGGCAGGGGCCTAACGGGAGGGGGGTGAGAGGGTGGAGGCAGAGCCTTCCCAGAGGTGCCGGGTGGGGGGGGCCGGGAGGATGGGCAATGGCAGTAGTGGCAGTGGGGGCAATTGCCATGAGAGACGGGGAAAAGCGCTGTAGCCTAAGGGTGGTGGAGCACTGGCCCAGGGGCCCGGGGTGGTGGGGGAATCCATGGAGCCAGTGGCCCCTCAGTGGCGCCCGGGCCTGGGAAGTCTGCTCTGGTCAGCCGCACTTGCAGCAGGAGGTCAGAGCGGAGACCTGCTGAAACCCCTTTGCGGTCTGGCTGCTCTGGGGCTGTGAAATTGCCCCTCCTGTGGGCCCAAGAGAAATGCTTTGGACGGTAAGGGTGCCTGTGAGCCCCTTGGTGACACGGGCTGGGCTCACAGTGGGACATGCCGCATCACAGTCACAGCTCCCCTCCCGCCACGGGGCCCCCGAGCCCTGCCCACACTTCCCTGCGAGGCCTTGGCACGTGCAGGTGCTGGGGCTGCTCTCGCCAGCGCTCTTCTCTGGAGGAGCTGCTTTGCAGCGCACCGAGAGGGCGAAGGGAGGCCGCGCGACAGCGCTGGAGCCTACCTGGGGAAGTGCAGAGGAGGAGGCGGAGGCGGCTCCTGGGAGGAGAAGTTTCCTCGTCACCCTCCTGCTACAGGGCCCCATTGAGCGCGAGGGGGCGCGAAGATGGCGAAACTGTGGCATGACATGTTTCCAACGCTCAGGAATCTCAACCGTTACGGTAAGGCTGTAGACGGTATGAGCTGCGAGACAGGCAATGGAAGCGCTGGGCTCTGTAGGGGAGGGCTGGACAGGGCGAGTGGGTGGCACGGGAGAGCAGGCCGCTCGACCGTTGGCAGCCCAGGGGTGAGTTTGGCAGCCGGGCCGGCTGGCTCGTTGTCCTGAGGAGCTTCCTCTGCCCGTGCCTTCCAGGGCACGTGCAGGCAGAAGCCGTGGGTTGCCTCGCAGTGGGGATTGCGTGCCCTGAGCTGGCAGCTGGCTGAAAGGGCTGGGGCTGCTCGGGTGGCCGTGCAGAGCGTGTGTGTGTGCAGGCGTTGAATGGAGGTGAAAATGGTCCCTGCAGGGGAGGCAGCTGGGGCTGCCCTGAGCGTGGGTGACTCCTGTGGGTAGGCACTGCACGGTCTTCTCGCTGCTGTGGGAACCTAGTCCCCGTTTCCCGAGCGGGTGGGTCGCCCTTTGGCATGGCCACCTGAAAGGACAGGAGCCTTGCTTAGAAGTGGGCGGAGGCGTCCCTGCAGTGTCCTTGCGGCTGAGGTCCGGAAGGGCCGTCCTGGGGAGCGCCTTGCGTGTTTTGGCTTGGGGTGGCGGTACGTTTCATCTCACCTGCACTTGCCACCTGCCTGGGGAGCGGGGTGCTGAAAGGTAGTGAGCTTGCTGACTTGGCGCATGATACCTCTTTGCCTTGCTTTCCAGAGATTGTTAGCATTTGGGACAGCGTCTCAGAATACATTCTAGAGCGCTTGGCAGAGAACAAGGTGGGTCTTGTGTCCTGTTCCTCCCCTCCTGAAAGGCTGGCGGTTTGCCTGGCCCTGACATCCCTGTGCCATAGAGTGCCAAGGACTTGGTGCCCACTGTTGGAAATGCCCCCTGCTCCCCTCCCTGCCACCCACCCCCCCCCACCTGTATGGAGGGGAGGAATGTTGTCTCTGCTGTTGCTTGTGCAAAGAGATTTTTGAGGAGAGCAGAGGAGCAAGAGGAAAGAAAGGTCTGGAGTATGTGCTTTCTCTCCAAAGCTTTCCCAAGTGGCCCATCTTGCCCTCGGCATGCTAGGGGTGGGCAGGGCGCAGAGCAGCAGCCCCCACGCTCTGGCAAGCCATCGGACAGTTTTTGTGTCTCCAGGCTACTGATGCTTGTTCCTTCTCTCCCTCTTTGCTGCTGTTCTCAGGGTGTCAAGATACTAGGAGTGGGGGTGTTCTATGTTCTGAAGCACTCCGAGTGCTCCGTGAACGGGGAGCTTTCGATCGTTCGGAGACCCATGTTTCGTATTTCGGAGGTTGTTGCCCAGGAATACCAGGCCAGGGGCGCTCAAGAAGACATTCCTGGTAAGAAGACAGGTTAAAAACCTTTGCCTGCCCTTGCCCCAAGCTTGAGGGGCAGGCCAACTGCTCTGAAGACATGGCTGAACGCCTCAAAGTGGCCTGAGAGCAACTTCGGCTTGTTTGAGCTGGACAGGCCAGCCAGGAGCAGGTGCTCAGAGGGGCCCCCGGGTGTGCTTTGCTAGTAATACGCCTGCAGCGGGGTGCGTGGGAGGGATAGGCCGCTGGCCCCAGCAGCGCAGGGAGACTTTTGCTGGCTACCAAGGGCCAGAGGGGCCGAATGGTCCTTACGGGCTGCGGTGCCGTCCTTGCACTTTGCTTCGCCCTTGTATCTATCGACGTGGCATCGGCTTAGCCAGAGGGCACAATGGCGTGGCGCCGGGCCCTTTGTCGTGGGCCCTGCACCCATCTGCCCGCCTTGTCCTGCCCTCCGGTCAAGGGACATCCTACGGGATGGTTAGTTTTCTTCTTTTGCTTCCTGCCCTGGCCAAATGACTGCTGCCCCCCTGAGCCCGTGAGTTTGCAGAGTGCTCTGCCTCTTCCCAGGAGGGACTCCATAAACCGCTCCTAGGCGCTGCAGCAGGGGATTCAAGAGCCTGCTCTGTAGCAGCAGCGTCTTGCCAGAAAGTCTTGTCCCCTTGTTCTTGGAGCCTGCTGCCGAGGTGACGTTGTTCGTCTTTTGCTGCGGTCTAGGTGACGTAAGAATAGTCCCTCTGCAGTACAAGAATCTCTCCGTGTGTGCCCGCATGCCTTTGACAACGGTGCAGTGTTCCATACATGAGACCGCGATGGCGTTCTTCTGGGCCATGTCAAAAAGACAGGACGTGGACTTTGTCTTCAAGGGCATTGGCATTCTTTCTGTACGGAAGAAGGAAGTGACAATGAGGTTTTATGACGACTTCCTCCTCAGCATGGATGGCACTGGAAAGCTGCTAGAAGCTCTGCTGGGGGTAAGTCGATGACTCTGGCGCTAATCAGGCCTTCCCAGGGCCCCTGGAGGCCCTTGCGGCATGAGCGAGGCTCTTCTGGGCCACGCGTGCATCCGCCCGCTGCTTGGCATGTCTCCTTGCGCCAGCCCAACGCCCTTCCCCAGCTCTCTCGTGGGGCCCTGTCCTTGAGCGCAAGCTGCCAGGTGTCCTTAGGCAGCTGCGATGTGAAAGCAGTCAGAGCTGAAGGGCTCGCTCCTGCAGAGGGCCAGCAGATTTGCTCAGAGAGATGCAAGAAGGCTGTAGCCCAGCCACTGGTTCCCGGGCCTGTCTCTTCCTTCTCTCTGCTGCTGTCTTGGGGGGCTCTGCCCAGCGTGTTCTCTGGGCCAGGGCCAGGGCCAGGGCCAGGGCCTTTGGGTCAGGCTGTGTTCCCAAAGATCCCTCATCAGGCCCTGCCCAGCTGCTTGCACCCCCATGAGGGAGTTGGCACCCGCAGGTCTTAGCCACCGGGCAGAGGCCGAGCAAGGGCCGGCTCTTTCTGCTCTTCCACGCGATGGATGCAAGCATGTGAATGCTTGGAGACACTGTGGGGCTAAGAGCACGCCTGAGCCAGGAGTTGTCTTTCCAAGAAGGGGCAGAGCAAGACCTTCCAGAGGCAAACGCCAGCCTGCAGAAACCCTGGCGAACCACACGCCTTCTCCTGTGCCTGATGTCTGCAGGCAGAGAGAAGGAGCGTCCTCCTTGACCGTCTTGAGTCTCGCCCTTGCAAAGCGCCTGGCAACGGTGTTCCTCCTTCTGCACTCTGAGCTGGGCATCTTCTGCTTTCCTCGTTGAGGGCTAGTATTTGGAAAGACAGCTTTGTTTCAGGGTGTCCCAGGGGCAGCATCTTCCCTGAGCCCAAGAAAGATTTGCTGCCTTTAGGAGCAAGGCAGTAATGGCGCTGGCACGCTCTCACGTACCTCGGTGTCTGTTTCAGACGCCAGGGACGAGACACCTGGTGGTAAAAGGAAGAAGGAGCGCGGCTTTCCGCATGGGTCCCAGAAGCGTCTTCATGTTGCCACGGTACGTTTGCTTCTCAGCTCGTGCTTGGTAGCAGCGTCCTGCTGGAGCTTGTCTCCTCAGGAAGGACTTGCTGCGGAGCAACTCTTTCCTAGCTTGCTGTCTGCAAGTACTTGGGACTCTGGGGGTCTCCCCAGGGTGGAACAGGCAATAGTGGCGGTGTTTGGCACTGCTAACCAATCTTAGGCCTAGAGAGGAATGGGGGCCACATTTTCCTGTGACTGGTCTCTTTCTTGTGGGTGAGGCTTCCAAAAGCCAAGGTTCCCGAATGTGCTGTGTGTGGCTGGCCGAGGAAAGGCATCGTGTGGAAGGCACCCGATCCATACAGGGCCTGTGTTTGTGACCTAAGCATGTCTTGGGTGAGCCTGGAGGGCCCCACGTGCCCCGAAAGGCCTTCTTTCTGAGTACAAGGCTGGCAGGAGGCAAAGGGGAAGTGGTGCCTTCTCTTCACCGTGGCGTCTTGTCATTTCCAGATTTGAGTTGAAGCTTCCCCGTGAGAAGCAGCAAGTGGCCTCTTCCTGCAAGGGATCCCGGACACGCCCGAAAGAGGAAGAGCGGGCGGACGGAAAAGGTCAGGCCACAGGTGACTGGCGAGCGAGAGGAGGGTGTGCAGGCGGGCGTGTGTTTGTGTGTGTGCGCGTGTTTGTTCCGTTGGTCCTCGGCAGTAGGTAGGTGGTTGGAGCCCTGGTCAGGATGTGCTGCCTGGGAGAGTTTTGCCCCGGGGTGCTGCGCCCTGGTGGCCGGCGCAAGCTCCTCTTTCGCTTTAGGACATTTGGGCCCGAGGTGTCAGCGCTGGAGGGGGTCTGCCTCTCTGGCGGATGCCGGGCGTGTGAAGGTGGGGAGCAAGATTGCCTGGAGAGGACTGCTAAGAGGCTGCTAAGGTGGACTGCTAAGAGGCTGCTAAGGTGTGCCAAGGACGTGCTAGGGAGCAAGAGCTCTTAGAGAGCGCGGCTCCCGGGGGATCAGGCTGTTTGATGCGGTGCTGGAGCAGATCTGCCTGTCCTTCTGGACCAAGTGCTCCCAAAGACGCTTTCTGCAGAGCCTTCTCCTTTCCTGCCTGCAGGGAGTGCTCCTGCTGCGTGCCTGCTTGCTCAAGAAAGGCCTTTGCCACCTGCGTCACCTGGTGCTGGGGGGAGAAAGCAGGAGGAGTGGAAAAGCAAAGGAAGGAAGTTGCCTGCCAGGTGAGGCTCTTGGAGAAAAGGCTGAGGGTGACCTTGTGCTCTTGGAGTTCTTTGAAGGGGTTGTTTCTTGCGTAGACTCTGTCCGACTGCAACGTGAAGGGCGGCCAACAAGTCTTTTGGTGACTTTCTCTTTCTAGATGGAGGGCAAGCATGTAGAGGAGGTTTCTGCAAGGCTCTGCTGTCAGCGTCTCTCTCGTCCCTTTCTTGTTTCCAGGAGTGAGGGTGAGGTCATCACGCCTGTGCCTGTGCGACCAGCATCTTCCTCCGGAGGGTGTCGGGAGGCTGCCAAAGGCGGGCCGGCAAAAGACAGGGAGCAGAACAAGCAGACTGAGGGAAAAGGTAAAGTGCCAGCTGGCTGGTGAGAGAGGTGTGTTTGTTTTCCTTTTGTCCTGTGCAGCGGAGGGGCTGGAGGCAAGCTTAACATGCCGTGCCTGGCCTAGTGGCCTGCTTCTCCTGTGCCTCTCTTTGCTCATCACGACAGATCTGGGGGCACTCCTCCTGGAAGGGGCTCTCGGGGCAGTTGTGCAGCTCCAACTGCAGCTGCCACTGCTGAGGGGCACTTTGCCCTGGCACTCGGGGCCCTGCTCTAGCTTGCAAGTCTGTGCATGTGAGCGCCTTAGAGATGGGCAGGAATCTGTTCCCCTTCTCGTGTGACACTCTGCCCTCCAGCCTGCAGCCACGCCAAAGGAGAGAGTAGCATGAGGTCCCCAGGACCTGCCAGCCATGTCCCCTTTTTGAAGCCTAAGGGCTAGAGAAAGCAGTAGAAGCAGCACAGAACTCTAGGGCAGAAGACTGCCCTGCAGAAAGGAAAGGCTGGACGCGATCGTGCGCCAGCAAGGGCCTAAGACCTGCTTGGGAGCAAAGCTCCAAGGGAATTGGGCTCTTTGGTCCGATGCTGGAGCACAGCTGCCTGTCCTTCTTGTTCAAATGGTGACAAAGAACGATGCTTGCTGAGGAGCCTCCTCTGCCTTGCTACTTCCAGGCAGTGCTTGTGGTGGGCGCCTCCTGTCTCGAGAAAGGCTTTCTCCACCCCCGTTCTCTGGGGCCAGCTGGAAGGGAGGAAAGGCATGGGAAAGCAGGGGAAACAAGCCAGCTGCCAGGTGAGGCTCTTGGAGCAAAGCATGCGGGTGGCCGTGTGCTTTTGGGCTTCTGGGAGGGAGGGAGCTGTTTCTGTTTCTGTACGCTCTGTGGGTATGAAGTCTGTGAGGTTGTCAAGTGGTGTCCCAGGGACTGGCGTTGATGCAAGAAGTACTGCAGCAGTGGCGGGTGTTTTTCTGCTCCCCTATGGGTGTGAAGGGCCCTCCTTTGGTTGCAGTGGGAATGAGAGCACTTCTCAGAGGAATGTGAAAGTCAGAAGCCCCTGCCCCAGCAGCAGAGAGTAGGGTCTGTTTTCCCTGCTTTTTAGGTTGGACGTAATGCCTGTGAATTTCTTCCGAAGGTTGTTGGGCTGGGGTGGCAGGGGCAGGGGTGTGGCGGTTGTCTGGCACAGGAGGAGTGCCAGAGAGAACTACATACCAGAGAGAACTGCATGCCGGGCTTGCTTGTGTGCCTAGTACACTTCCTCCTTCCCCGACAGTGGCTCCCCCACTAATAGTCCCGTTTCACCCCAAAACAGAGTCTTTCTGAGCACGTCCCTGACTTCAGTGCCTTTGGCAGGAGGTGGCTAGTGGTCTCTGCAGGCTCTGGGTGCTGCAAACGGCATTGGTTTTCCCCTTGTGCCACCCAGAGAGGGCCCACACCGGGGCATCCCGAGCTTTCCTTAGGGCCTCCTGGGCCCGCTGCCAGTGCTGCAGCTCAAGGCTTTCTTTCCTCACTGTTGACATGAACGCAAGGACTCAGCTACACCAAATGCTCCAGCAGAACTGCCTTGTGCTGCAGAGGCTGGCCCCGAGCCGCTTGTGAGCGCAAGATGCAGAACAGCCTCATCCGGAACTCCAGTCACCTCACGCGGCTTGTGTGTTTTTAGCCGGCTGCAGACAATTCGGGAGAGCTCCTCTAAGGCGGAAGAGGACGGCAAGCAGGAAGGACCTGCTCAAGGCAGACCTCGAACTGCAATTCCTGCTTGCGGGCATCAGCACAAGGCAGCACAGGTAAGCAGAGGGGCCAGCAGGGAAGTGTGGTGAAGCGTGGCCAGGCTACGAGTGCAGGGTCCCTGCCTGGCGCTGTGCTCCTCATGGGGCTTTCTGAGGGCAAAGCAGACACAAGTGTGCTGGGGGGACGCACAGGCCCTGTAGTGGCTGGCTTCTCCCCGTGCTGAGAGTTGAGAGCACGTGAGGGAGGTGAGAAGCAGCTTCAGAGTTGTCCTCTGGCGCCAACGCAGGCTTGGCGGCATGCTGAACCACTGCCGGAGGTTCGGCCAGCCTCACCAGGGCCCCCGCTTGGGAAAGAGGCGAGCACTGCTGCCTTCGTGCCCCGAGCAGAGAAGAGGAAGCCCGAGAGACTGCCGCGGCTGCACAAAGAGTAAGTGTGCCCGGGCCCGGGCCCCGGCCCCGGCCCCGGCCCCGGCCTGGAAAGGTGCAGTGGCAGCACCTGTCCGAGGTGTGAGGAAGCGCAGTTCCTGAGCCATGGGGCTGGGTATGGTGTCCCCTGATTTCTGTTGACGTGGCAATGCCTTGGGCAAGGCCCCGATGCCAGGCAGCCCCAAGCTGCATGGGGCAAGTTGAAGGCTGCGGGCACCGCCAGCGGGAGCGGGTGTGCAGGGGCTGGTGGAGGGGAGAGGCAGGAGGGCCTCAGCCAGAAGGGGAGAGGGAACTTTTTCCCTGCTCTTGCAGGCAGCTTTCTGTACGAGCAAGCCACACCCTGCAAGTCTTGGAGACTTACCAAGCGCGTCGGGAAGAGTGGAAGCAGAGGGTAGAGCTGAATCGGCAGAGGAATTCCCAAGAGAAGCGCTTCCTCTGGTAAATTTCTCCAGCTGGGGGTGCTGTTTTGCCTTCCCCTGCACTGGCCTTCCTTCCACACCCAGGAGGAGCCCAGAGGAGGGGAGGGGGGGGGGTCTTTTTCTGGCACCCGTCGAGGGAGAGCAACAGGCTTTGGAGGCTGTGGCCTGGGAGCAGGCAGCCTTCCAGCCCAGGGGCAGGTGTTGGGCTCTCAGGGGGTAGGATTCCCAGGTGGGACCAGAACACGGGGGCGACCCAAGGTGACAGGATTCCTGGAGCGACGCTTTGGCTCTCCCTTTTCCAAAGGCACGCTCCGTCCTTGCCTCCCCAAGTCTCCACACGTGGAGGCCTTGCCGTGTGCTTTGATGCCAGTTTGGGCCAAAGTCTCATCCCGCGCCTGACTCCTGTGCAGGCTGATTACCTGCCCGTGGTAGTCATGTGGTCATGTCCTTGCCTCGCACCCCAGGGGGCCCCTCGCCCATCCGAGAAAGCATAGGAATGCCAGCAGAGGCAGAGGCCAGAAGATGTGCCCTGCGCTAGGCCTGCAGCATTTCCGTGCCCTTCTGCCTGTGCCTGAAACCAAACGGTTCCTTTTCCATGCCCTAGCCCTGGGCAGCGGATGACTCTCCAGGCTCAAAGGGAAAGGGACCAGGACTTGCTGGTGGTGCAGAGGAAACGTGACTATTGCGGCGAAGTCTGGAAGCGTGCTCCTGAAAGATGAAAGGAAGAGCTGTACAAACCCACGTGCTCCTCCAGTTATTTTGTAGAGCCTGAACAGAATATCGCCCACACACGGGCTGCAGCATGCAGGCACGCGCGCCACAGAGTGCACGTGCATGCACACCACCACCTAACCCGTTCTCAGCACAGCGCACAGACACACGCACAGACACATGCCCCTTCCTTCATTACCCTCCACAGGACGGCTACGCACCCAGCTCACACCTCTCACTCACCAAGACCCTCCCGCACAGCCAGGCCTGCACCTGCACAGTGCACGTGCGCCAGCCCGGCACACCATTGACGCTGCACACGCATCCGCACACGCGCCCGCGCTCTCCACACGCACAGAGACACTGCACGGTGCACACCATGGTGGCCAGGACACAGCTGCACCTGACGTGCCCACAGCCCCAGGGGTGCTCTGAGGGCTGGTGTGCAGGGACGCTGGAGCCCTTCTCAGGGTTGCATGGGGAAGGGTGAAGGGCAAAGGAGGGAGTTGCTGTGGGGTGGAGCGGTGCGGCCGGCCACCTGGGAGCGCAGATGCCTGGCTTTTTGCTGCAGCTGCAGGGCTCTCCAGGCAGGCAAAGCTGGGATGAGCCGTGCTTGTCCCTGGGCCTCCGTCAGCCCTCGGCTGCTCCTTGTGCTCCCACGGGCTCTGCTCATCTGCCGCAGGGCCCGTAGTCTCCCTACCCTGCCAGCCGCTGACTGCTGCCTGGAGGTGCAGATGCCTCCCCTCCCATGTGCAAACGCGTGTGCCAGGGCCCTGTGGGCCAGGGCAGCCCCTCAGCCCCGCAGGCTGGGGCTGTGAGGCTGGGGAGCAGTCCCCATTTCCCCGCCCTGCACAGCCCCTGCTGGGCCGCTCTTCAACCCAGTGGAGCTCGGCAGGGCCGGCCGGGCCTGCTACCCGTGTGCTTGGATTCTCCCTCCTGGGCTCCTGCCCTGTCCTGATGTGCCAGTGGCCCCAGGCATGCTCCCAGGCCCCCTCCGGTCCCCTGCACTTGCTAGGCCCCAGAGCACCTCCGAGGTGCAGCTCTGCGACTCCCTGCCCCTGGTACGTTATGGAGGGACAGGCCAGCAGGACTCCTGGGTCCTGCACAGCCCTGCAAGTCACTGGCCGTGGGAGAAAAGACAGCGGCCTAACTGCTTGGGCACTCACCAGCGCCAGTGGGTCCTGTGGTCAGGAGAGGGACCGTGACAGTGCCAGGGCCCAGGGATGGGCCTTGGGCCGTGCTATATGCTGAGGCGGGTGGGTGGACGAGCAGAGGGAGGTTGGGGGTTCTCTCTTGGGTGAGCTGAGGGCCTTGCGTCCCCCTTGGGGTTGACGGGCAGGATGTGGGGCTCTGTGAGGCCAGGTGGGGGCCACAGAAGGAACCAGCAGGAGCAAGTGACCCTGCTGAAATGAGGCAGGACACCCGGACATGCCCGCACACCTGCATTCCCCAGCAACCAGGAGCAGGCTGAAGGGCAGGAAAGCAGTACGCCTGCGCAGGCCCTGTTCCTGCTGGAGGAGGCGTGGCAGGAGGCCCTGGAACTCAACATCCAGGTGAAGAGGAGGCCGCACCAGTGGAGCTTATTTGGGAAGTGCCTGGAGCACACGTGCCCCAGGCACCGGTGCCAGCCCCCCGACAGCACTCGGTGGAGACCTGTGTCCAGCTCCCCGCTTGGCATGTGCCCGGCCTTCCCCAGGCCACCCAGCACTGTGCGGAGGTGTAGCCTCACTGCTTCCCTCCGGAGAAAGACCGTGTCAGCGGGCAGGAAAGAGAGAGATGCCCGGGGTGGGCAGGATGGGACTCCTGAGCGAGGCCAGGCAAGCAGTCCTCTTCCACGGCCAGTGGCTCTCCTTGCAACCCCGTGTCATGAGGCAGGCTCTCTTCCAGCTCCTAGAGTGACATGAAACGCCCAAAGGCTCATCAGAGTCAACACAAAGGCCTGGCAAGGAGCAGGCGACTGTAGCCAACGTAGTCTGGGATGTTCAGGGGCAGGACAGAGGAGGGGGCCAGTGCAGGGCCCTGGGCGAGCACAAAGCTCGCACCCCACCCCCTCCGCCCCGCCAGAGTCTTTCCCTCTCCACTGTGCTGAGCCTGACCCGTGTTGGAGCAAGGAAGGGCAAAACACGCATTAGCATCCCCTAAAGCACTCTCCCGAGAGTGTCAAATTGGGAGTAAGGTGGAGGGGCTTATTTCCTCGATGCTAAATGTAGGAGTTGCATTTTAAAGTGCTGCTTTAGTTTTGGTGACTCCTTCTAGCATTTGTTGGCTATGTATGCCACATTATTAGCCTTAAGAGAGCCTATTAGGAGCAGGCTTAATAGTGTCAGCCCAACTATGCGATGGAGGAAGCCACCAGCAGCAGCCGCCTCCCACTGAGGAAGGAGCTGGGACCCTGAAGCCAATGCCCATGCCCATGCGCGCCGCAGCCTTGGCGGTGGGGGATGTAGAAGGGTCGCCCCTGCACAGGGAACGTAGGACCATTTAGGTTGCATTAAGGAGACTTGTCCTTTAAGAAGACCCTTTGTTTGAGTTGCTGTGCACTAATTGGAGGTGGGCTAATTGCAAGCCTTTAATTAGACGGTTACTCCTGCAGTGATGCTAAGAGCAGGTCCTTGGCTTGGCCACTAAAGGGGGCTGCCTTGGGGTACAAGCATGTTGCCTTCTGCCCATCACAAGGTTTGAGCATACGAAATCAGTGCAGGACACGGGCAGCTGACCGGGACTGAAGCCTCCTCTGAGAGCTTTTGGGCACAAATTTGCTGTTGGTTTGGGGCGTGGAGGCCACGAAGCCTCCTGCTCCCCTCTGCTCTCAGCCCAGGGCCGGCATAAGGTGTTCCTGCGGTCTCTCTTGCAGGGTCAGAGCCCCAGAGCCTCGTCATCCCTGCCCTGGCCCTGCAGGCCCTGGCCTTGGAGGCCTGTGGATCCCAGAGTCTGCGCTCCAGCGTGCACCCTGGCACCCACCTCAGCCCACGCCCAGGGCTGCCGGCTTTGCAAGGCGGTTTTGGGGCTGCACTGCCCCTCCTCAGGAGGCCTGGGGGCGGCAGTAGCCCATCCCTGCAGGCAGCCTGGCCTTCACCCCTGGCAGGGCAGGAAGAGGGAAGCTGGAGCTGCCGAAAGCCCTGCAGCCGGCATCCCAGCTGCCGGGGGCCTCGGCAGGAGGCACCTCCCTGCCCAAGGCCTCCCCAGAAGCATCACGGGGCTCCCCACGGGGAACCTCACACACACTTAGCTAGGCTTTGTGTTTTCAACTGTATTGTTGCTCTGTGCTCCGTTCTGGCTGATTGACTCCACCTTAGTCTGCATGGTCCCTTTCTGCTGGTGAGCCAGGCATGCCAAGCCACACTTGTGTGCTGCGGTGCCCCCTCAGGGGCTGTGTCTTCTGGTGCCGAACTCTGGTCGGGACCAATGCAAGGAGCAGGTCTCCTCCGACCGCAGCCTGGGTGGGCACTGGTGGGCAGGCAGCACCGCTGGCCTTGCGCAAACCAGGCCTCTGAAAAAGGAAGGCATGAGCCAGCAATTTTCACTGGCTGAAAGCGCTGCCTTACGTGCCCTCTGCTCTGCTGGGAGAACGAGGTTTGAGGGGCACCAGCTTCTCCCAGCTCTGCCCTTCCCAAGCCTCACCGAGCGGAGGGGCTTGGGGCTTGGCTCTGCTGCCTCAGCGGCAGCTGCCCTGCCTCGCCTGGCTGCCGCGCTCAAGTCCCAATGCCTTGGGCAGTGTGGCCTGCAAGCAGAGGCAACGCATGGGTCAAACAAGTGCTGCCTGCGGCTCCTTGCCCGCTGCCCTTCCCTCAGCACCAGCCACTGCCTCAGGGGTCCCCGGGACGTTGCTAGCAGCAGCCGGTGCCCCCTCGGCACCTCTCCCAGCGTCGCTGGAGCCCCGGCGGGACCTTGAGCACTGGCAGGCAGCTGCATGGCCCAAGGGGAAGCCAGCAGGGGCCAGCTCCTCCGCGGGGGGACACTGCCTGCAATCGGCGCAAAGCAGCCATGCCCTGGCATGAGCAGGTCAGCATGGCGCTGCCAAGCACCCGGCCACCAGCCCCCGGCCCGGCCCTGACCCCCTGCCTTCTCCCAGGCCCCTCTGCTCGGGGAAGGGGCACCTGGGATTGCCTCCTGCACTCTGGCCCCTTCCCTTGCTATGGCTCTGCCCCACACCCCCACCAGCTCCCGGTGGGCTGCCGGGCCCCGGCTCAACGCTGCCTGCCTCCCGCCTCCCCGCGGGCAGCGGGGCCTCCCCCATCCCCGACAGTCCCTGGCACCAGTCCTTACTGCGCAGCAAGCAGTGCCACCTGGGCGTGCTGCTCGGGGCTGCCCGTGCGGGGCCGGGGGCTCTGGGCACAGCAGGGAGCCCGCAGCGCCGCCCAGGGCCCGGGCAAGGCTTTCCCCCAACGCTGGGGCAGCGGGCAGGCAGGCAGGCAGGCAGGCAGGCAGGCAGGGAGGGAGGGAGGAGCGGGGCACCGAGGCCCGGCCCCTGCCTGGGGCATGCGGCGGCAGGGCCGCAGATCCCGCAGCTGGGGGCGGCCTCCGTGGAGCCACAGGAGGCCACACGAAGGGGCACTCGTGAGGAGAAGGGTGCAGAGGCGTGTTTCTGGAGAAAAGCAGAAGGAAGTGAAGGCGAGCCGTGCAAGGAGCCGTTGCTGGGGACATGGCTGGAGAGGTACTTTTGGAAGGAGGCGCTTCATGCCAGAGGAGGTGCGCCTCTGAGGGGACTGTGGCCCGTGGGGGAGCTGCAGGGGGGCAGGGACACCAGGAAGGGAGCGTGGCCCTGGAGGAGCCGTTCGTTGTGGGGCGGGCTGGGAGCTGGTGGGCAGCTGGAGCCCAGCAGTGCGAGGAGAGGCTGAGGGCGTGGGGCTGTTGAGCCGGGAGAAGAGAAGGCGCAAGAGGATCAGGCGGCAGGGGCCTAACGGGAGGGGGGTGAGAGGGTGGAGGCAGAGCCTTCCCAGAGGTGCCGGGTGGGGGGGGGCCGGGAGGATGGGCAATGGCAGTAGTGGCAGTGGGGGCAATTGCCATGAGAGACGGGGAAAAGCGCTGTAGCCTAAGGGTGGTGGAGCACTGGCCCAGGGGCCCGGGGTGGTGGGGGAATCCATGGAGCCAGTGGCCCCTCAGTGGCGCCCGGGCCTGGGAAGTCTGCTCTGGTCAGCCGCACTTGCAGCAGGAGGTCAGAGCGGAGACCTGCTGAAACCCCTTTGCGGTCTGGCTGCTCTGGGGCTGTGAAATTGCCCCTCCTGTGGGCCCAAGAGAAATGCTTTGGACGGTAAGGGTGCCTGTGAGCCCCTTGGTGACACGGGCTGGGCTCACAGTGGGACATGCCGCATCACAGTCACAGCTCCCCTCCCGCCACGGGGCCCCCGAGCCCTGCCCACACTTCCCTGCGAGGCCTTGGCACGTGCAGGTGCTGGGGCTGCTCTCGCCAGCGCTCTTCTCTGGAGGAGCTGCTTTGCAGCGCACCGAGAGGGCGAAGGGAGGCCGCGCGACAGCGCTGGAGCCTACCTGGGGAAGTGCAGAGGAGGAGGCGGAGGCGGCTCCTGGGAGGAGAAGTTTCCTCGGCACCCTCCTGCTACAGGGCCCCATTGAGCGCGAGGGGGCGCGAAGATGGCGAAACTGTGGCATGACATGTTTCCAACGCTCAGGAATCTCAACCGTTACGGTAAGGCTGTAGACGGTATGAGCTGCGAGACAGGCAATGGAAGCGCTGGGCTCTGTAGGGGAGGGCTGGACAGGGCGAGTGGGTGGCACGGGAGAGCAGGCCGCTCGACCGTTGGCAGCCCAGGGGTGAGTTTGGCAGCCGGGCCGGCTGGCTCGTTGTCCTGAGGAGCTTCCTCTGCCCGTGCCTTCCAGGGCACGTGCAGGCAGAAGCCGTGGGTTGCCTCGCAGTGGGGATTGCGTGCCCTGAGCTGGCAGCTGGCTGAAAGGGCTGGGGCTGCTCGGGTGGCCGTGCAGAGCGTGTGTGTGTGCAGGCGTTGAATGGAGGTGAAAATGGTCCCTGCAGGGGAGGCAGCTGGGGCTGCCCTGAGCGTGGGTGACTCCTGTGGGTAGGCACTGCACGGTCTTCTCGCTGCTGTGGGAACCTAGTCCCCGTTTCCCGAGCGGGTGGGTCGCCCTTTGGCATGGCCACCTGAAAGGACAGGAGCCTTGCTTAGAAGTGGGCGGAGGCGTCCCTGCAGTGTCCTTGCGGCTGAGGTCCGGAAGGGCCGTCCTGGGGAGCGCCTTGCGTGTTTTGGCTTGGGGTGGCGGTACGTTTCATCTCACCTGCACTTGCCACCTGCCTGGGGAGCGGGGTGCTGAAAGGTAGTGAGCTTGCTGACTTGGCGCATGATACCTCTTTGCCTTGCTTTCCAGAGATTGTTAGCATTTGGGACAGCGTCTCAGAATACATTCTAGAGCGCTTGGCAGAGAACAAGGTGGGTCTTGTGTCCTGTTCCTCCCCTCCTGAAAGGCTGGCGGTTTGCCTGGCCCTGACATCCCTGTGCCATAGAGTGCCAAGGACTTGGTGCCCACTGTTGGAAATGCCCCCTGCTCCCCTCCCTGCCACCCACCCCCCCCCACCTGTATGGAGGGGAGGAATGTTGTCTCTGCTGTTGCTTGTGCAAAGAGATTTTTGAGGAGAGCAGAGGAGCAAGAGGAAAGAAAGGTCTGGAGTATGTGCTTTCTCTCCAAAGCTTTCCCAAGTGGCCCATCTTGCCCTCGGCATGCTAGGGGTGGGCAGGGCGCAGAGCAGCAGCCCCCACGCTCTGGCAAGCCATCGGACAGTTTTTGTGTCTCCAGGCTACTGATGCTTGTTCCTTCTCTCCCTCTTTGCTGCTGTTCTCAGGGTGTCAAGATACTAGGAGTGGGGGTGTTCTATGTTCTGAAGCACTCCGAGTGCTCCGTGAACGGGGAGCTTTCGATCGTTCGGAGACCCATGTTTCGTATTTCGGAGGTTGTTGCCCAGGAATACCAGGCCAGGGGCGCTCAAGAAGACATTCCTGGTAAGAAGACAGGTTAAAAACCTTTGCCTGCCCTTGCCCCAAGCTTGAGGGGCAGGCCAACTGCTCTGAAGACATGGCTGAACGCCTCAAAGTGGCCTGAGAGCAACTTCGGCTTGTTTGAGCTGGACAGGCCAGCCAGGAGCAGGTGCTCAGAGGGGCCCCCGGGTGTGCTTTGCTAGTAATACGCCTGCAGCGGGGTGCGTGGGAGGGATAGGCCGCTGGCCCCAGCAGCGCAGGGAGACTTTTGCTGGCTACCAAGGGCCAGAGGGGCCGAATGGTCCTTACGGGCTGCGGTGCCGTCCTTGCACTTTGCTTCGCCCTTGTATCTATCGACGTGGCATCGGCTTAGCCAGAGGGCACAATGGCGTGGCGCCGGGCCCTTTGTCGTGGGCCCTGCACCCATCTGCCCGCCTTGTCCTGCCCTCCGGTCAAGGGACATCCTACGGGATGGTTAGTTTTCTTCTTTTGCTTCCTGCCCTGGCCAAATGACTGCTGCCCCCTGAGCCCGTGAGTTTGCAGAGTGCTCTGCCTCTTCCCAGGAGGGACTCCATAAACCGCTCCTAGGCGCTGCAGCAGGGGATTCAAGAGCCTGCTCTGTAGCAGCAGCGTCTTGCCAGAAAGTCTTGTCCCCTTGTTCTTGGAGCCTGCTGCCGAGGTGACGTTGTTCGTCTTTTGCTGCGGTCTAGGTGACGTAAGAATAGTCCCTCTGCAGTACAAGAATCTCTCCGTGTGTGCCCGCATGCCTTTGACAACGGTGCAGTGTTCCATACATGAGACCGCGATGGCGTTCTTCTGGGCCATGTCAAAAAGACAGGACGTGGACTTTGTCTTCAAGGGCATTGGCATTCTTTCTGTACGGAAGAAGGAAGTGACAATGAGGTTTTATGACGACTTCCTCCTCAGCATGGATGGCACTGGAAAGCTGCTAGAAGCTCTGCTGGGGGTAAGTCGATGACTCTGGCGCTAATCAGGCCTTCCCAGGGCCCCTGGAGGCCCTTGCGGCATGAGCGAGGCTCTTCTGGGCCACGCGTGCATCCGCCCGCTGCTTGGCATGTCTCCTTGCGCCAGCCCAACGCCCTTCCCCAGCTCTCTCGTGGGGCCCTGTCCTTGAGCGCAAGCTGCCAGGTGTCCTTAGGCAGCTGCGATGTGAAAGCAGTCAGAGCTGAAGGGCTCGCTCCTGCAGAGGGCCAGCAGATTTGCTCAGAGAGATGCAAGAAGGCTGTAGCCCAGCCACTGGTTCCCGGGCCTGTCTCTTCCTTCTCTCTGCTGCTGTCTTGGGGGGCTCTGCCCAGCGTGTTCTCTGGGCCAGGGCCAGGGCCAGGGCCAGGGCCTTTGGGTCAGGCTGTGTTCCCAAAGATCCCTCATCAGGCCCTGCCCAGCTGCTTGCACCCCCATGAGGGAGTTGGCACCCGCAGGTCTTAGCCACCGGGCAGAGGCCGAGCAAGGGCCGGCTCTTTCTGCTCTTCCACGCGATGGATGCAAGCATGTGAATGCTTGGAGACACTGTGGGGCTAAGAGCACGCCTGAGCCAGGAGTTGTCTTTCCAAGAAGGGGCAGAGCAAGACCTTCCAGAGGCAAACGCCAGCCTGCAGAAACCCTGGCGAACCACACGCCTTCTCCTGTGCCTGATGTCTGCAGGCAGAGAGAAGGAGCGTCCTCCTTGACCGTCTTGAGTCTCGCCCTTGCAAAGCGCCTGGCAACGGTGTTCCTCCTTCTGCACTCTGAGCTGGGCATCTTCTGCTTTCCTCGTTGAGGGCTAGTATTTGGAAAGACAGCTTTGTTTCAGGGTGTCCCAGGGGCAGCATCTTCCCTGAGCCCAAGAAAGATTTGCTGCCTTTAGGAGCAAGGCAGTAATGGCGCTGGCACGCTCTCACGTACCTCGGTGTCTGTTTCAGACGCCAGGGACGAGACACCTGGTGGTAAAAGGAAGAAGGAGCGCGGCTTTCCGCATGGGTCCCAGAAGCGTCTTCATGTTGCCACGGTACGTTTGCTTCTCAGCTCGTGCTTGGTAGCAGCGTCCTGCTGGAGCTTGTCTCCTCAGGAAGGACTTGCTGCGGAGCAACTCTTTCCTAGCTTGCTGTCTGCAAGTACTTGGGACTCTGGGGGTCTCCCCAGGGTGGAACAGGCAATAGTGGCGGTGTTTGGCACTGCTAACCAATCTTAGGCCTAGAGAGGAATGGGGGCCACATTTTCCTGTGACTGGTCTCTTTCTTGTGGGTGAGGCTTCCAAAAGCCAAGGTTCCCGAATGTGCTGTGTGTGGCTGGCCGAGGAAAGGCATCGTGTGGAAGGCACCCGATCCATACAGGGCCTGTGTTTGTGACCTAAGCATGTCTTGGGTGAGCCTGGAGGGCCCCACGTGCCCCGAAAGGCCTTCTTTCTGAGTACAAGGCTGGCAGGAGGCAAAGGGGAAGTGGTGCCTTCTCTTCACCGTGGCGTCTTGTCATTTCCAGATTTGAGTTGAAGCTTCCCCGTGAGAAGCAGCAAGTGGCCTCTTCCTGCAAGGGATCCCGGACACGCCCGAAAGAGGAAGAGCGGGCGGACGGAAAAGGTCAGGCCACAGGTGACTGGCGAGCGAGAGGAGGGTGTGCAGGCGGGCGTGTGTTTGTGTGTGTGCGCGTGTTTGTTCCGTTGGTCCTCGGCAGTAGGTAGGTGGTTGGAGCCCTGGTCAGGATGTGCTGCCTGGGAGAGTTTTGCCCCGGGGTGCTGCGCCCTGGTGGCCGGCGCAAGCTCCTCTTTCGCTTTAGGACATTTGGGCCCGAGGTGTCAGCGCTGGAGGGGGTCTGCCTCTCTGGCGGATGCCGGGCGTGTGAAGGTGGGGAGCAAGATTGCCTGGAGAGGACTGCTAAGAGGCTGCTAAGGTGGACTGCTAAGAGGCTGCTAAGGTGTGCCAAGGACGTGCTAGGGAGCAAGAGCTCTTAGAGAGCGCGGCTCCCGGGGGATCAGGCTGTTTGATGCGGTGCTGGAGCAGATCTGCCTGTCCTTCTGGACCAAGTGCTCCCAAAGACGCTTTCTGCAGAGCCTTCTCCTTTCCTGCCTGCAGGGAGTGCTCCTGCTGCGTGCCTGCTTGCTCAAGAAAGGCCTTTGCCACCTGCGTCACCTGGTGCTGGGGGGAGAAAGCAGGAGGAGTGGAAAAGCAAAGGAAGGAAGTTGCCTGCCAGGTGAGGCTCTTGGAGAAAAGGCTGAGGGTGACCTTGTGCTCTTGGAGTTCTTTGAAGGGGTTGTTTCTTGCGTAGACTCTGTCCGACTGCAACGTGAAGGGCGGCCAACAAGTCTTTTGGTGACTTTCTCTTTCTAGATGGAGGGCAAGCATGTAGAGGAGGTTTCTGCAAGGCTCTGCTGTCAGCGTCTCTCTCGTCCCTTTCTTGTTTCCAGGAGTGAGGGTGAGGTCATCACGCCTGTGCCTGTGCGACCAGCATCTTCCTCCGGAGGGTGTCGGGAGGCTGCCAAAGGCGGGCCGGCAAAAGACAGGGAGCAGAACAAGCAGACTGAGGGAAAAGGTAAAGTGCCAGCTGGCTGGTGAGAGAGGTGTGTTTGTTTTCCTTTTGTCCTGTGCAGCGGAGGGGCTGGAGGCAAGCTTAACATGCCGTGCCTGGCCTAGTGGCCTGCTTCTCCTGTGCCTCTCTTTGCTCATCACGACAGATCTGGGGGCACTCCTCCTGGAAGGGGCTCTCGGGGCAGTTGTGCAGCTCCAACTGCAGCTGCCACTGCTGAGGGGCACTTTGCCCTGGCACTCGGGGCCCTGCTCTAGCTTGCAAGTCTGTGCATGTGAGCGCCTTAGAGATGGGCAGGAATCTGTTCCCCTTCTCGTGTGACACTCTGCCCTCCAGCCTGCAGCCACGCCAAAGGAGAGAGTAGCATGAGGTCCCCAGGACCTGCCAGCCATGTCCCCTTTTTGAAGCCTAAGGGCTAGAGAAAGCAGTAGAAGCAGCACAGAACTCTAGGGCAGAAGACTGCCCTGCAGAAAGGAAAGGCTGGACGCGATCGTGCGCCAGCAAGGGCCTAAGACCTGCTTGGGAGCAAAGCTCCAAGGGAATTGGGCTCTTTGGTCCGATGCTGGAGCACAGCTGCCTGTCCTTCTTGTTCAAATGGTGACAAAGAACGATGCTTGCTGAGGAGCCTCCTCTGCCTTGCTACTTCCAGGCAGTGCTTGTGGTGGGCGCCTCCTGTCTCGAGAAAGGCTTTCTCCACCCCCGTTCTCTGGGGCCAGCTGGAAGGGAGGAAAGGCATGGGAAAGCAGGGGAAACAAGCCAGCTGCCAGGTGAGGCTCTTGGAGCAAAGCATGCGGGTGGCCGTGTGCTTTTGGGCTTCTGGGAGGGAGGGAGCTGTTTCTGTTTCTGTACGCTCTGTGGGTATGAAGTCTGTGAGGTTGTCAAGTGGTGTCCCAGGGACTGGCGTTGATGCAAGAAGTACTGCAGCAGTGGCGGGTGTTTTTCTGCTCCCCTATGGGTGTGAAGGGCCCTCCTTTGGTTGCAGTGGGAATGAGAGCACTTCTCAGAGGAATGTGAAAGTCAGAAGCCCCTGCCCCAGCAGCAGAGAGTAGGGTCTGTTTTCCCTGCTTTTTAGGTTGGACGTAATGCCTGTGAATTTCTTCCGAAGGTTGTTGGGCTGGGGTGGCAGGGGCAGGGGTGTGGCGGTTGTCTGGCACAGGAGGAGTGCCAGAGAGAACTACATACCAGAGAGAACTGCATGCCGGGCTTGCTTGTGTGCCTAGTACACTTCCTCCTTCCCCGACAGTGGCTCCCCCACTAATAGTCCCGTTTCACCCCAAAACAGAGTCTTTCTGAGCACGTCCCTGACTTCAGTGCCTTTGGCAGGAGGTGGCTAGTGGTCTCTGCAGGCTCTGGGTGCTGCAAACGGCATTGGTTTTCCCCTTGTGCCACCCAGAGAGGGCCCACACCGGGGCATCCCGAGCTTTCCTTAGGGCCTCCTGGGCCCGCTGCCAGTGCTGCAGCTCAAGGCTTTCTTTCCTCACTGTTGACATGAACGCAAGGACTCAGCTACACCAAATGCTCCAGCAGAACTGCCTTGTGCTGCAGAGGCTGGCCCCGAGCCGCTTGTGAGCGCAAGATGCAGAACAGCCTCATCCGGAACTCCAGTCACCTCACGCGGCTTGTGTGTTTTTAGCCGGCTGCAGACAATTCGGGAGAGCTCCTCTAAGGCGGAAGAGGACGGCAAGCAGGAAGGACCTGCTCAAGGCAGACCTCGAACTGCAATTCCTGCTTGCGGGCATCAGCACAAGGCAGCACAGGTAAGCAGAGGGGCCAGCAGGGAAGTGTGGTGAAGCGTGGCCAGGCTACGAGTGCAGGGTCCCTGCCTGGCGCTGTGCTCCTCATGGGGCTTTCTGAGGGCAAAGCAGACACAAGTGTGCTGGGGGGACGCACAGGCCCTGTAGTGGCTGGCTTCTCCCCGTGCTGAGAGTTGAGAGCACGTGAGGGAGGTGAGAAGCAGCTTCAGAGTTGTCCTCTGGCGCCAACGCAGGCTTGGCGGCATGCTGAACCACTGCCGGAGGTTCGGCCAGCCTCACCAGGGCCCCCGCTTGGGAAAGAGGCGAGCACTGCTGCCTTCGTGCCCCGAGCAGAGAAGAGGAAGCCCGAGAGACTGCCGCGGCTGCACAAAGAGTAAGTGTGCCCGGGCCCGGGCCCCGGCCCCGGCCCCGGCCCCGGCCTGGAAAGGTGCAGTGGCAGCACCTGTCCGAGGTGTGAGGAAGCGCAGTTCCTGAGCCATGGGGCTGGGTATGGTGTCCCCTGATTTCTGTTGACGTGGCAATGCCTTGGGCAAGGCCCCGATGCCAGGCAGCCCCAAGCTGCATGGGGCAAGTTGAAGGCTGCGGGCACCGCCAGCGGGAGCGGGTGTGCAGGGGCTGGTGGAGGGGAGAGGCAGGAGGGCCTCAGCCAGAAGGGGAGAGGGAACTTTTTCCCTGCTCTTGCAGGCAGCTTTCTGTACGAGCAAGCCACACCCTGCAAGTCTTGGAGACTTACCAAGCGCGTCGGGAAGAGTGGAAGCAGAGGGTAGAGCTGAATCGGCAGAGGAATTCCCAAGAGAAGCGCTTCCTCTGGTAAATTTCTCCAGCTGGGGGTGCTGTTTTGCCTTCCCCTGCACTGGCCTTCCTTCCACACCCAGGAGGAGCCCAGAGGAGGGGAGGGGGGGGGGTCTTTTTCTGGCACCCGTCGAGGGAGAGCAACAGGCTTTGGAGTCTGTGGCCTGGGAGCAGGCAGCCTTCCAGCCCAGGGGCAGGTGTTGGGCTCTCAGGGGGTAGGATTCCCAGGTGGGACCAGAACACGGGGGCGACCCAAGGTGACAGGATTCCTGGAGCGACGCTTTGGCTCTCCCTTTTCCAAAGGCACGCTCCGTCCTTGCCTCCCCAAGTCTCCACACGTGGAGGCCTTGCCGTGTGCTTTGATGCCAGTTTGGGCCAAAGTCTCATCCCGCGCCTGACTCCTGTGCAGGCTGATTACCTGCCCGTGGTAGTCATGTGGTCATGTCCTTGCCTCGCACCCCAGGGGGCCCCTCGCCCATCCGAGAAAGCATAGGAATGCCAGCAGAGGCAGAGGCCAGAAGATGTGCCCTGCGCTAGGCCTGCAGCATTTCCGTGCCCTTCTGCCTGTGCCTGAAACCAAACGGTTCCTTTTCCATGCCCTAGCCCTGGGCAGCGGATGACTCTCCAGGCTCAAAGGGAAAGGGACCAGGACTTGCTGGTGGTGCAGAGGAAACGTGACTATTGCGGCGAAGTCTGGAAGCGTGCTCCTGAAAGATGAAAGGAAGAGCTGTACAAACCCACGTGCTCCTCCAGTTATTTTGTAGAGCCTGAACAGAATATCGCCCACACACGGGCTGCAGCATGCAGGCACGCGTGCCACAGAGTGCACGTGCATGCACACCACCGCCTAACCCGTTCTCAGCACAGCGCACAGACACACGCACAGACACATGCCCCTTCCTTCATTACCCTCCACAGGACGGCTACGCACCCAGCTCACACCTCTCACTCACCAAGACCCTCCCGCACAGCCAGGCCTGCACCTGCACAGTGCACGTGCGCCAGCCCGGCACACCATTGACGCTGCACACGCATCCGCACACGCGCCCGCGCTCTCCACACGCACAGAGACACTGCACGGTGCACACCATGGTGGCCAGGACACAGCTGCACCTGACGTGCCCACAGCCCCAGGGGTGCTCTGAGGGCTGGTGTGCAGGGACGCTGGAGCCCTTCTCAGGGTTGCATGGGGAAGGGTGAAGGGCAAAGGAGGGAGTTGCTGTGGGGTGGAGCGGTGCGGCCGGCCACCTGGGAGCGCAGATGCCTGGCTTTTTGCTGCAGCTGCAGGGCTCTCCAGGCAGGCAAAGCTGGGATGAGCCGTGCTTGTCCCTGGGCCTCCGTCAGCCCTCGGCTGCTCCTTGTGCTCCCACGGGCTCTGCTCATCTGCCGCAGGGCCCGTAGTCTCCCTACCCTGCCAGCCGCTGACTGCTGCCTGGAGGTGCAGATGCCTCCCCTCCCATGTGCAAACGCGTGTGCCAGGGCCCTGTGGGCCAGGGCAGCCCCTCAGCCCCGCAGGCTGGGGCTGTGAGGCTGGGGAGCAGTCCCCATTTCCCCGCCCTGCACAGCCCCTGCTGGGCCGCTCTTCAACCCAGTGGAGCTCGGCAGGGCCGGCCGGGCCTGCTACCCGTGTGCTTGGATTCTCCCTCCTGGGCTCCTGCCCTGTCCTGATGTGCCAGTGGCCCCAGGCATGCTCCCAGGCCCCCTCCGGTCCCCTGCACTTGCTAGGCCCCAGAGCACCTCCGAGGTGCAGCTCTGCGACTCCCTGCCCCTGGTACGTTATGGAGGGACAGGCCAGCAGGACTCCTGGGTCCTGCACAGCCCTGCAAGTCACTGGCCGTGGGAGAAAAGACAGCGGCCTAACTGCTTGGGCACTCACCAGCGCCAGTGGGTCCTGTGGTCAGGAGAGGGACCGTGACAGTGCCAGGGCCCAGGGATGGGCCTTGGGCCGTGCTATATGCTGAGGCGGGTGGGTGGACGAGCAGAGGGAGGTTGGGGGTTCTCTCTTGGGTGAGCTGAGGGCCTTGCGTCCCCCTTGGGGTTGACGGGCAGGATGTGGGGCTCTGTGAGGCCAGGTGGGGGCCACAGAAGGAACCAGCAGGAGCAAGTGACCCTGCTGAAATGAGGCAGGACACCCGGACATGCCCGCACACCTGCATTCCCCAGCAACCAGGAGCAGGCTGAAGGGCAGGAAAGCAGTACGCCTGCGCAGGCCCTGTTCCTGCTGGAGGAGGCGTGGCAGGAGGCCCTGGAACTCAACATCCAGGTGAAGAGGAGGCCGCACCAGTGGAGCTTATTTGGGAAGTGCCTGGAGCACACGTGCCCCAGGCACCGGTGCCAGCCCCCCGACAGCACTCGCTGGAGACCTGTGTCCAGCTCCCCGCTTGGCATGTGCCCGGCCTTCCCCAGGCCACCCAGCACTGTGCGGAGGTGTAGCCTCACTGCTTCCCTCCGGAGAAAGACCGTGTCAGCGGGCAGGAAAGAGAGAGATGCCCGGGGTGGGCAGGATGGGACTCCTGAGCGAGGCCAGGCAAGCAGTCCTCTTCCACGGCCAGTGGCTCTCCTTGCAACCCCGTGTCATGAGGCAGGCTCTCTTCCAGCTCCTAGAGTGACATGAAACGCCCAAAGGCTCATCAGAGTCAACACAAAGGCCTGGCAAGGAGCAGGCGACTGTAGCCAACGTAGTCTGGGATGTTCAGGGGCAGGACAGAGGAGGGGGCCAGTGCAGGGCCCTGGGCGAGCACAAAGCTCGCACCCCACCCCCTCCGCCCCGCCAGAGTCTTTCCCTCTCCACTGTGCTGAGCCTGACCCGTGTTGGAGCAAGGAAGGGCAAAACACGCATTAGCATCCCCTAAAGCACTCTCCCGAGAGTGTCAAATTGGGAGTAAGGTGGAGGGGCTTATTTCCTCGATGCTAAATGTAGGAGTTGCATTTTAAAGTGCTGCTTTAGTTTTGGTGACTCCTTCTAGCATTTGTTGGCTATGTATGCCACATTATTAGCCTTAAGAGAGCCTATTAGGAGCAGGCTTAATAGTGTCAGCCCAACTATGCGATGGAGGAAGCCACCAGCAGCAGCCGCCTCCCACTGAGGAAGGAGCTGGGACCCTGAAGCCAATGCCCATGCCCATGCGCGCCGCAGCCTTGGCGGTGGGGGATGTAGAAGGGTCGCCCCTGCACAGGGAACGTAGGACCATTTAGGTTGCATTAAGGAGACTTGTCCTTTAAGAAGACCCTTTGTTTGAGTTGCTGTGCACTAATTGGAGGTGGGCTAATTGCAAGCCTTTAATTAGACGGTTACTCCTGCAGTGATGCTAAGAGCAGGTCCTTGGCTTGGCCACTAAAGGGGGCTGCCTTGGGGTACAAGCATGTTGCCTTCTGCCCATCACAAGGTTTGAGCATACGAAATCAGTGCAGGACACGGGCAGCTGACCGGGACTGAAGCCTCCTCTGAGAGCTTTTGGGCACAAATTTGCTGTTGGTTTGGGGCGTGGAGGCCACGAAGCCTCCTGCTCCCCTCTGCTCTCAGCCCAGGGCCGGCACAAGGTGTTCCTGCGGTCTCTCTTGCAGGGTCAGAGCCCCAGAGCCTCGTCATCCCTGCCCTGGCCTTGGAGGCCTGTGGATCCCAGAGTCTGCGCTCCAGCGTGCACCCTGGCACCCACCTCAGCCCACGCCCAGGGCTGCCGGCTTTGCAAGGCGGTTTTGGGGCTGCACTGCCCCTCCTCAGGAGGCCTGGGGGCGGCAGTAGCCCATCCCTGCAGGCAGCCTGGCCTTCACCCCTGGCAGGGCAGGAAGAGGGAAGCTGGAGCTGCCGAAAGCCCTGCAGCCGGCATCCCAGCTGCCGGGGGCCTCGGCAGGAGGCACCTCCCTGCCCAAGGCCTCCCCAGAAGCATCACGGGGCTCCCCACGGGGAACCTCACACACACTTAGCTAGGCTTGGTGTTTTCAACTGTATTGTTGCTCTGTGCTCCGTTCTGGCTGATTGACTCCACCTTAGTCTGCATGGTCCCTTTCTGCTGGTGAGCCAGGCATGCCAAGCCACACTTGTGTGCTGCGGTGCCCCCTCAGGGGCTGTGTCTTCTGGTGCCGAACTCTGGTCGGGACCAATGCAAGGAGCAGGTCTCCTCCGACCGCAGCCTGGGTGGGCACTGGTGGGCAGGCAGCACCGCTGGCCTTGCGCAAACCAGGCCTCTGAAAAAGGAAGGCATGAGCCAGCAATTTTCACTGGCTGAAAGCGCTGCCTTACGTGCCCTCTGCTCTGCTGGGAGAACGAGGTTTGAGGGGCACCAGCTTCTCCCAGCTCTGCCCTTCCCAAGCCTCACCGAGCGGAGGGGCTTGGGGCTTGGCTCTGCTGCCTCAGCGGCAGCTGCCCTGCCTCGCCTGGCTGCCGCGCTCAAGTCCCAATGCCTTGGGCAGTGTGGCCTGCAAGCAGAGGCAACGCATGGGTCAAACAAGTGCTGCCTGCGGCTCCTTGCCCGCTGCCCTTCCCTCAGCACCAGCCACTGCCTCAGGGGTCCCCGGGACGTTGCTAGCAGCAGCCGGTGCCCCCTCGGCACCTCTCCCAGCGTCGCTGGAGCCCCGGCGGGACCTTGAGCACTGGCAGGCAGCTGCATGGCCCAAGGGGAAGCCAGCAGGGGCCAGCTCCTCCGCGGGGGGACACTGCCTGCAATTGGCGCAAAGCAGCCATGCCCTGGCATGAGCAGGTCAGCATGGCGCTGCCAAGCACCCGGCCACCAGCCCCCGGCCCGGCCCTGACCCCCTGCCTTCTCCCAGGCCCCTCTGCTCGGGGAAGGGGCACCTGGGATTGCCTCCTGCACTCTGGCCCCTTCCCTTGCTATGGCTCTGCCCCACACCCCCACCAGCTCCCGGTGGGCTGCCGGGCCCCGGCTCAACGCTGCCTGCCTCCCGCCTCCCCGCGGGCAGCGGGGCCTCCCCCATCCCCGACAGTCCCTGGCACCAGTCCTTACTGCGCAGCAAGCAGTGCCACCTGGGCGTGCTGCTCGGGGCTGCCCGTGCGGGGCCGGGGGCTCTGGGCACAGCAGGGAGCCCGCAGCGCCGCCCAGGGCCCAGGCAAGGCTTTCCCCCAACGCTGGGGCAGCGGGCGGGCAGGCAGGCAGGCAGGCAGGCAGGCAGGGAGGGAGGGAGGGAGGAGCGGGGCACCGAGGCCCGGCCCCTGCCTGGGGCATGCGGCGGCAGGGCCGCAGATCCCGCAGCTGGGGGCGGCCTCCGTGGAGCCACAGGAGGCCACACGAAGGGGCACTCGTGAGGAGAAGGGTGCAGAGGCGTGTTTCTGGAGAAAAGCAGAAGGAAGCGAAGGCGAGCCGTGCAAGGAGCCGTTGCTGGGGACATGGCTGGAGAGGTACTTTTGGAAGGAGGCGCTTCATGCCAGAGGAGGTGCGCCTCTGAGGGGACTGTGGCCCGTGGGGGAGCTGCAGGGGGGCAGGGACACCAGGAAGGGAGCGTGGCCCTGGAGGAGCCGTTCGTTGTGGGGCGGGCTGGGAGCTGGTGGGCAGCTGGAGCCCAGCAGTGCGAGGAGAGGCTGAGGGCGTGGGGCTGTTGAGCCGGGAGAAGAGAAGGCGCAAGAGGATCAGGCGGCAGGGGCCTAACGGGAGGGGGGTGAGAGGGTGGAGGCAGAGCCTTCCCAGAGGTGCCGGGTGGGGGGGGCCGGGAGGATGGGCAATGGCAGTAGTGGCAGTGGGGGCAATTGCCATGAGAGACGGGGAAAAGCGCTGTAGCCTAAGGGTGGTGGAGCACTGGCCCAGGGGCCCGGGGTGGTGGGGGAATCCATGGAGCCAGTGGCCCCTCAGTGGCGCCCGGGCCTGGGAAGTCTGCTCTGGTCAGCCGCACTTGCAGCAGGAGGTCAGAGCGGAGACCTGCTGAAACCCCTTTGCGGTCTGGCTGCTCTGGGGCTGTGAAATTGCCCCTCCTGTGGGCCCAAGAGAAATGCTTTGGACGGTAAGGGTGCCTGTGAGCCCCTTGGTGACACGGGCTGGGCTCACAGTGGGACATGCCGCATCACAGTCACAGCTCCCCTCCCGCCACGGGGCCCCCGAGCCCTGCCCACACTTCCCTGCGAGGCCTTGGCACGTGCAGGTGCTGGGGCTGCTCTCGCCAGCGCTCTTCTCTGGAGGAGCTGCTTTGCAGCGCACCGAGAGGGCGAAGGGAGGCCGCGCGACAGCGCTGGAGCCTACCTGGGGAAGTGCAGAGGAGGAGGCGGAGGCGGCTCCTGGGAGGAGAAGTTTCCTCGGCACCCTCCTGCTACAGGGCCCCATTGAGCGCGAGGGGGTGCGAAGATGGCGAAACTGTGGCATGACATGTTTCCAACGCTCAGGAATCTCAACCGTTACGGTAAGGCTGTAGACGGTATGAGCTGCGAGACAGGCAATGGAAGCGCTGGGCTCTGTAGGGGAGGGCTGGGCAGGGCGAGTGGGTGGCACGGGAGAGCAGGCCGCTCGACCGTTGGCAGCCCAGGGGTGAGTTTGGCAGCCGGGCCGGCTGGCTCGTTGTCCTGAGGAGCTTCCTCTGCCCGTGCCTTCCAGGGCACGTGCAGGCAGAAGCCGTGGGTTGCCTCGCAGTGGGGATTGCGTGCCCTGAGCTGGCAGCTGGCTGAAAGGGCTGGGGCTGCTCGGGTGGCCGTGCAGAGCGTGTGTGTGTGCAGGCGTTGAATGGAGGTGAAAATGGTCCCTGCAGGGGAGGCAGCTGGGGCTGCCCTGAGCGTGGGTGACTCCTGTGGGTAGGCACTGCACGGTCTTCTCGCTGCTGTGGGAACCTAGTCCCCGTTTCCCGAGCGGGTGGGTCGCCCTTTGGCATGGCCACCTGAAAGGACAGGAGCCTTGCTTAGAAGTGGGCGGAGGCGTCCCTGCAGTGTCCTTGCGGCTGAGGTCCGGAAGGGCCGTCCTGGGGAGCGCCTTGCGTGTTTTGGCTTGGGGTGGCGGTACGTTTCATCTCACCTGCACTTGCCACCTGCCTGGGGAGCGGGGTGCTGAAAGGTAGTGAGCTTGCTGACTTGGCGCATGATACCTCTTTGCCTTGCTTTCCAGAGATTGTTAGCATTTGGGACAGCGTCTCAGAATACATTCTAGAGCGCTTGGCAGAGAACAAGGTGGGTCTTGTGTCCTGTTCCTCCCCTCCTGAAAGGCTGGCGGTTTGCCTGGCCCTGACATCCCTGTGCCATAGAGTGCCAAGGACTTGGTGCCCACTGTTGGAAATGCCCCCTGCTCCCCTCCCTGCCACCCACCCCCCCCCACCTGTATGGAGGGGAGGAATGTTGTCTCTGCTGTTGCTTGTGCAAAGAGATTTTTGAGGAGAGCAGAGGAGCAAGAGGAAAGAAAGGTCTGGAGTATGTGCTTTCTCTCCAAAGCTTTCCCAAGTGGCCCATCTTGCCCTCAGCATGCTAGGGGTGGGCAGGGCGCAGAGCAGCAGCCCCCACGCTCTGGCAAGCCATCGGACAGTTTTTGTGTCTCCAGGCTACTGATGCTTGTTCCTTCTCTCCCTCTTTGCTGCTGTTCTCAGGGTGTCAAGATACTAGGAGTGGGGGTGTTCTATGTTCTGAAGCACTCCGAGTGCTCCGTGAACGGGGAGCTTTCGATCGTTCGGAGACCCATGTTTCGTATTTCGGAGGTTGTTGCCCAGGAATACCAGGCCAGGGGCGCTCAAGAAGACATTCCTGGTAAGAAGACAGGTTAAAAACCTTTGCCTGCCCTTGTCCCAAGCTTGAGGGGCAGGCCAACTGCTCTGAAGACATGGCTGAACGCCTCAAAGTGGCCTGAGAGCAACTTCGGCTTGTTTGAGCTGGACAGGCCAGCCAGGAGCAGGTGCTCAGAGGGGCCCCCGGGTGTGCTTTGCTAGTAATACGCCTGCAGCGGGGTGCGTGGGAGGGATAGGCCGCTGGCCCCAGCAGCGCAGGGAGACTTTTGCTGGCTACCAAGGGCCAGAGGGGCCGAATGGTCCTTACGGGCGGCGGTGCCGTCCTTGCACTTTGCTTCGCCCTTGTATCTATCGACGTGGCATCGGCTTAGCCAGAGGGCACAATGGCGTGGCGCCGGGCCCTTTGTCGTGGGCCCTGCACCCATCTGCCCGCCTTGTCCTGCCCTCCGGTCAAGGGTTCCTACGGGATGGTTAGTTTTCTTCTTTTGCTTCCTGCCCTGGCCAAATGACTGCTGCCCCCCTGAGCCCGTGAGTTTGCAGAGTGCTCTGCCTCTTCCCAGGAGGGACTCCATAAACCGCTCCTAGGCGCTGCAGCAGGGGATTCAAGAGCCTGCTCTGTAGCAGCAGCGTCTTGCCAGAAAGTCTTGTCCCCTTGTTCTTGGAGCCTGCTGCCGAGGTGACGTTGTTCGTCTTTTGCTGCGGTCTAGGTGACGTAAGAATAGTCCCTCTGCAGTACAAGAATCTCTCCGTGTGTGCCCGCATGCCTTTGACAACGGTGCAGTGTTCCATACATGAGACCGCGATGGCGTTCTTCTGGGCCATGTCAAAAAGACAGGACGTGGACTTTGTCTTCAAGGGCATTGGCATTCTTTCTGTACGGAAGAAGGAAGTGACAATGAGGTTTTATGACGATTTCCTCCTCAGCATGGATGGCACTGGAAAGCTGCTAGAAGCTCTGCTGGGGGTAAGTCGATGACTCTGGTGCTAATCAGGCCTTCCCAGGGCCCCTGGAGGCCCTTGCGGCATGAGCGAGGCTCTTCTGGGCCACGCGTGCATCCGCCCGCTGCTTGGCATGTCTCCTTGCGCCAGCCCAACGCCCTTCCCCAGCTCTCTCGTGGGGCCCTGTCCTTGAGCGCAAGCTGCCAGGTGTCCTTAGGCAGCTGCGATGTGAAAGCAGTCAGAGCTGAAGGACTCGCTCCTGCAGAGGGCCAGCAGATTTGCTCAGAGAGATGCAAGAAGGCTGTAGCCCAGCCACTGGTTCCCGGGCCTGTCTCTTCCTTCTCTCTGCTGCTGTCTTGGGGGGCTCTGCCCAGCGTGTTCTCTGGGCCAGGGCCAGGGCCAGGGCCAGGGCCTTTGGGTCAGGCTGTGTTCCCAAAGATCCCTCATCAGGCCCTGCCCAGCTGCTTGCACCCCCATGAGGGAGTTGGCACCCGCAGGTCTTAGCCACTGGGCAGAGGCCGAGCAAGGGCCGGCTCTTTCTGCTCTTCCACGCGATGGATGCAAGCATGTGAATGCTTGGAGACACTGTGGGGCTAAGAGCACGCCTGAGCCAGGAGTTGTCTTTCCAAGAAGGGGCAGAGCAAGACCTTCCAGAGGCAAACGCCAGCCTGCAGAAACCCTGGCGAACCACACGCCTTCTCCTGTGCCTGATGTCTGCAGGCAGAGAGAAGGAGCGTCCTCCTTGACTGTCTTGAGTCTCGCCCTTGCAAAGCGCCTGGCAACGGTGTTCCTCCTTCTGCACTCTGAGCTGGGCATCTTCTGCTTTCCTCGTTGAGGGCTAGTATTTGGAAAGACAGCTTTGTTTCAGGGTGTCCCAGGGGCAGCATCTTCCCTGAGCCCAAGAAAGATTTGCTGCCTTTAGGAGCAAGGCAGTAATGGCGCTGGCACGCTCTCACGTACCTCGGTGTCTGTTTCAGACGCCAGGGACGAGACACCTGGTGGTAAAAGGAAGAAGGAGCGCGGCTTTCCGCATGGGTCCCAGAAGCGTCTTCATGTTGCCACGGTACGTTTGCTTCTCAGCTCGTGCTTGGTAGCAGCGTCCTGCTGGAGCTTGTCTCCTCAGGAAGGACTTGCTGCGGAGCAACTCTTTCCTAGCTTGCTGTCTGCAAGTACTTGGGACTCTGGGGGTCTCCCCAGGGTGGAACAGGCAATAGTGGCGGTGTTTGGCACTGCTAACCAATCTTAGGCCTAGAGAGGAATGGGGGCCACATTTTCCTGTGACTGGTCTCTTTCTTGTGGGTGAGGCTTCCAAAAGCCAAGGTTCCCGAATGTGCTGTGTGTGGCTGGCCGAGGAAAGGCATCGTGTGGAAGGCACCCGATCCATACAGGGCCTGTGTTTGTGACCTAAGCATGTCTTGGGTGAGCCTGGAGGGCCCCACGTGCCCCGAAAGGCCTTCTTTCTGAGTACAAGGCTGGCAGGAGGCAAAGGGGAAGTGGTGCCTTCTCTTCACCGTGGCGTCTTGTCATTTCCAGATTTGAGTTGAAGCTTCCCCGTGAGAAGCAGCAAGTGGCCTCTTCCTGCAAGGGATCCCGGACACGCCCGAAAGAGGAAGAGCGGGCGGACGGAAAAGGTCAGGCCACAGGTGACTGGCGAGCGAGAGGAGGGTGTGCAGGCGGGCGTGTGTTTGTGTGTGTGCGCGTGTTTGTTCCGTTGGTCCTCGGCAGTAGGTAGGTGGTTGGAGCCCTGGTCAGGATGTGCTGCCTGGGAGAGTTTTGCCCCGGGGTGCTGCGCCCTGGTGGCCGGCGCAAGCTCCTCTTTCGCTTTAGGACATTTGGGCCCGAGGTGTCAGCGCTGGAGGGGGTCTGCCTCTCTGGCGGATGCCGGGCGTGTGAAGGTGGGGAGCAAGATTGCCTGGAGAGGACTGCTAAGAGGCTGCTAAGGTGGACTGCTAAGAGGCTGCTAAGGTGTGCCAAGGACGTGCTAGGGAGCAAGAGCTCTTAGAGAGCGCGGCTCCCGGGGGATCAGGCTGTTTGATGCGGTGCTGGAGCAGATCTGCCTGTCCTTCTGGACCAAGTGCTCCCAAAGACGCTTTCTGCAGAGCCTTCTCCTTTCCTGCCTGCAGGGAGTGCTCCTGCTGCGTGCCTGCTTGCTCAAGAAAGGCCTTTGCCACCTGCGTCACCTGGTGCTGGGGGGAGAAAGCAGGAGGAGTGGAAAAGCAAAGGAAGGAAGTTGCCTGCCAGGTGAGGCTCTTGGAGAAAAGGCTGAGGGTGACCTTGTGCTCTTGGAGTTCTTTGAAGGGGTTGTTTCTTGCGTAGACTCTGTCCGACTGCAACGTGAAGGGCGGCCAACAAGTCTTTTGGTGACTTTCTCTTTCTAGATGGAGGGCAAGCATGTAGAGGAGGTTTCTGCAAGGCTCTGCTGTCAGCGTCTCTCTCGTCCCTTTCTTGTTTCCAGGAGTGAGGGTGAGGTCATCACGCCTGTGCCTGTGCGACCAGCATCTTCCTCCGGAGGGTGTCGGGAGGCTGCCAAAGGCGGGCCGGCAAAAGACAGGGAGCAGAACAAGCAGACTGAGGGAAAAGGTAAAGTGCCAGCTGGCTGGTGAGAGAGGTGTGTTTGTTTTCCTTTTGTCCTGTGCAGCGGAGGGGCTGGAGGCAAGCTTAACATGCCGTGCCTGGCCTAGTGGCCTGCTTCTCCTGTGCCTCTCTTTGCTCATCACGACAGATCTGGGGGCACTCCTCCTGGAAGGGGCTCTCGGGGCAGTTGTGCAGCTCCAACTGCAGCTGCCACTGCTGAGGGGCACTTTGCCCTGGCACTCGGGGCCCTGCTCTAGCTTGCAAGTCTGTGCATGTGAGCGCCTTAGAGATGGGCAGGAATCTGTTCCCCTTCTCGTGTGACACTCTGCCCTCCAGCCTGCAGCCACGCCAAAGGAGAGAGTAGCATGAGGTCCCCAGGACCTGCCAGCCATGTCCCCTTTTTGAAGCCTAAGGGCTAGAGAAAGCAGTAGAAGCAGCACAGAACTCTAGGGCAGAAGACTGCCCTGCAGAAAGGAAAGGCTGGACGCGATCGTGCGCCAGCAAGGGCCTAAGACCTGCTTGGGAGCAAAGCTCCAAGGGAATTGGGCTCTTTGGTCCGATGCTGGAGCACAGCTGCCTGTCCTTCTTGTTCAAATGGTGACAAAGAACGATGCTTGCTGAGGAGCCTCCTCTGCCTTGCTACTTCCAGGCAGTGCTTGTGGTGGGCGCCTCCTGTCTCGAGAAAGGCTTTCTCCACCCCCGTTCTCTGGGGCCAGCTGGAAGGGAGGAAAGGCATGGGAAAGCAGGGGAAACAAGCCAGCTGCCAGGTGAGGCTCTTGGAGCAAAGCATGCGGGTGGCCGTGTGCTTTTGGGCTTCTGGGAGGGAGGGAGCTGTTTCTGTTTCTGTACGCTCTGTGGGTATGAAGTCTGTGAGGTTGTCAAGTGGTGTCCCAGGGACTGGCGTTGATGCAAGAAGTACTGCAGCAGTGGCGGGTGTTTTTCTGCTCCCCTATGGGTGTGAAGGGCCCTCCTTTGGTTGCAGTGGGAATGAGAGCACTTCTCAGAGGAATGTGAAAGTCAGAAGCCCCTGCCCCAGCAGCAGAGAGTAGGGTCTGTTTTCCCTGCTTTTTAGGTTGGACGTAATGCCTGTGAATTTCTTCCGAAGGTTGTTGGGCTGGGGTGGCAGGGGCAGGGGTGTGGCGGTTGTCTGGCACAGGAGGAGTGCCAGAGAGAACTACATACCAGAGAGAACTGCATGCCGGGCTTGCTTGTGTGCCTAGTACACTTCCTCCTTCCCCGACAGTGGCTCCCCCACTAATAGTCCCGTTTCACCCCAAAACAGAGTCTTTCTGAGCACGTCCCTGACTTCAGTGCCTTTGGCAGGAGGTGGCTAGTGGTCTCTGCAGGCTCTGGGTGCTGCAAACGGCATTGGTTTTCCCCTTGTGCCACCCAGAGAGGGCCCACACCGGGGCATCCCGAGCTTTCCTTAGGGCCTCCTGGGCCCGCTGCCAGTGCTGCAGCTCAAGGCTTTCTTTCCTCACTGTTGACATGAACGCAAGGACTCAGCTACACCAAATGCTCCAGCAGAACTGCCTTGTGCTGCAGAGGCTGGCCCCGAGCCGCTTGTGAGCGCAAGATGCAGAACAGCCTCATCCGGAACTCCAGTCACCTCACGCGGCTTGTGTGTTTTTAGCCGGCTGCAGACAATTCGGGAGAGCTCCTCTAAGGCGGAAGAGGACGGCAAGCAGGAAGGACCTGCTCAAGGCAGACCTCGAACTGCAATTCCTGCTTGCGGGCATCAGCACAAGGCAGCACAGGTAAGCAGAGGGGCCAGCAGGGAAGTGTGGTGAAGCGTGGCCAGGCTACGAGTGCAGGGTCCCTGCCTGGCGCTGTGCTCCTCATGGGGCTTTCTGAGGGCAAAGCAGACACAAGTGTGCTGGGGGGACGCACAGGCCCTGTAGTGGCTGGCTTCTCCCCGTGCTGAGAGTTGAGAGCACGTGAGGGAGGTGAGAAGCAGCTTCAGAGTTGTCCTCTGGCGCCAACGCAGGCTTGGCGGCATGCTGAACCACTGCCGGAGGTTCGGCCAGCCTCACCAGGGCCCCCGCTTGGGAAAGAGGCGAGCACTGCTGCCTTCGTGCCCCGAGCAGAGAAGAGGAAGCCCGAGAGACTGCCGCGGCTGCACAAAGAGTAAGTGTGCCCGGGCCCGGGCCCCGGCCCCGGCCCCAGCCCCGGCCTGGAAAGGTGCAGTGGCAGCACCTGTCCGAGGTGTGAGGAAGCGCAGTTCCTGAGCCATGGGGCTGGGTATGGTGTCCCCTGATTTCTGTTGACGTGGCAATGCCTTGGGCAAGGCCCCGATGCCAGGCAGCCCCAAGCTGCATGGGGCAAGTTGAAGGCTGCGGGCACCGCCAGCGGGAGCGGGTGTGCAGGGGCTGGTGGAGGGGAGAGGCAGGAGGGCCTCAGCCAGAAGGGGAGAGGGAACTTTTTCCCTGCTCTTGCAGGCAGCTTTCTGTACGAGCAAGCCACACCCTGCAAGTCTTGGAGACTTACCAAGCGCGTCGGGAAGAGTGGAAGCAGAGGGTAGAGCTGAATCGGCAGAGGAATTCCCAAGAGAAGCGCTTCCTCTGGTAAATTTCTCCAGCTGGGGGTGCTGTTTTGCCTTCCCCTGCACTGGCCTTCCTTCCACACCCAGGAGGAGCCCAGAGGAGGGGAGGGGGGGGGTCTTTTGCTGGCACCCGTCGAGGGAGAGCAACAGGCTTTGGAGGCTGTGGCCTGGGAGCAGGCAGCCTTCCAGCCCAGGGGCAGGTGTTGGGCTCTCAGGGGGTAGGATTCCCAGGTGGGACCAGAACACGGGGGCGACCCAAGGTGACAGGATTCCTGGAGCGACGCTTTGGCTCTCCCTTTTCCAAAGGCACGCTCCGTCCTTGCCTCCCCAAGTCTCCACACGTGGAGGCCTTGCCGTGTGCTTTGATGCCAGTTTGGGCCAAAGTCTCATCCCGCGCCTGACTCCTGTGCAGGCTGATTACCTGCCCGTGGTAGTCATGTGGTCATGTCCTTGCCTCGCACCCCAGGGGGCCCCTCGCCCATCCGAGAAAGCATAGGAATGCCAGCAGAGGCAGAGGCCAGAAGATGTGCCCTGCGCTAGGCCTGCAGCATTTCCGTGCCCTTCTGCCTGTGCCTGAAACCAAACGGTTCCTTTTCCATGCCCTAGCCCTGGGCAGCGGATGACTCTCCAGGCTCAAAGGGAAAGGGACCAGGACTTGCTGGTGGTGCAGAGGAAACGTGACTATTGCGGCGAAGTCTGGAAGCGTGCTCCTGAAAAATGAAAGGAAGAGCTGTACAAACCCACGTGCTCCTCCAGTTATTTTGTAGAGCCTGAACAGAATATCGCCCACACACGGGCTGCAGCATGCAGGCACGCGCGCCACAGAGTGCACGTGCATGCACACCACCGCCTAACCCGTTCTCAGCACAGCGCACAGACACACGCACAGACACATGCCCCTTCCTTCATTACCCTCCACAGGACGGCTACGCACCCAGCTCACACCTCTCACTCACCAAGACCCTCCCGCACAGCCAGGCCTGCACCTGCACAGTGCACGTGCGCCAGCCCGGCACACCATTGACGCTGCACACGCATCCGCACACGCGCCCGCGCTCTCCACACGCACAGAGACACTGCACGGTGCACACCATGGTGGCCAGGACACAGCTGCACCTGACGTGCCCACAGCCCCAGGGGTGCTCTGAGGGCTGGTGTGCAGGGACGCTGGAGCCCTTCTCAGGGTTGCATGGGGAAGGGTGAAGGGCAAAGGAGGGAGTTGCTGTGGGGTGGAGCGGTGCGGCCGGCCACCTGGGAGCGCAGATGCCTGGCTTTTTGCTGCAGCTGCAGGGCTCTCCAGGCAGGCAAAGCTGGGATGAGCCGTGCTTGTCCCTGGGCCTCCGTCAGCCCTTGGCTGCTCCTTGTGCTCCCACGGGCTCTGCTCATCTGCCGCAGGGCCCGTAGTCTCCCTACCCTGCCAGCCGCTGACTGCTGCCTGGAGGTGCAGATGCCTCCCTTCCCATGTGCAAACGCGTGTGCCAGGGCCCTGTGGGCCAGGGCAGCCCCTCAGCCCCGCAGGCTGGGGCTGTGAGGCTGGGGAGCAGTCCCCATTTCCCCGCCCTGCACAGCCCCTGCTGGGCCGCTCTTCAACCCAGTGGAGCTCGGCAGGGCCGGCCGGGCCTGCTACCCGTGTGCTTGGATTCTCCCTCCTGGGCTCCTGCCCTGTCCTGATGTGCCAGTGGCCCCAGGCATGCTCCCAGGCCCCCTCCGGTCCCCTGCACTTGCTAGGCCCCAGAGCACCTCCGAGGTGCAGCTCTGCGACTCCCTGCCCCTGGTACGTTATGGAGGGACAGGCCAGCAGGACTCCTGGGTCCTGCACAGCCCTGCAAGTCACTGGCCGTGGGAGAAAAGACAGCGGCCTAACTGCTTGGGCACTCACCAGCGCCAGTGGGTCCTGTGGTCAGGAGAGGGACCGTGACAGTGCCAGGGCCCAGGGATGGGCCTTGGGCCGTGCTATATGCTGAGGCGGGTGGGTGGACGAGCAGAGGGAGGTTGGGGGTTCTCTCTTGGGTGAGCTGAGGGCCTTGCGTCCCCCTTGGGGTTGACGGGCAGGATGTGGGGCTCTGTGAGGCCAGGTGGGGCCACAGAAGGAACCAGCAGGAGCAAGTGACCCTGCTGAAATGAGGCAGGACACCCGGACATGCCCGCACACCTGCATTCCCCAGCAACCAGGAGCAGGCTGAAGGGCAGGAAAGCAGTACGCCTGCGCAGGCCCTGTTCCTGCTGGAGGAGGCGTGGCAGGAGGCCCTGGAACTCAACATCCAGGTGAAGAGGAGGCCGCACCAGTGGAGCTTATTTGGGAAGTGCCTGGAGCACACGTGCCCCAGGCACCGGTGCCAGCCCCCCGACAGCACTCGCTGGAGACCTGTGTCCAGCTCCCCGCTTGGCATGTGCCCGGCCTTCCCCAGGCCACCCAGCACTGTGCGGAGGTGTAGCCTCACTGCTTCCCTCCGGAGAAAGACCGTGTCAGCGGGCAGGAAAGAGAGAGATGCCCGGGGTGGGCAGGATGGGACTCCTGAGCGAGGCCAGGCAAGCAGTCCTCTTCCACGGCCAGTGGCTCTCCTTGCAACCCCGTGTCATGAGGCAGGCTCTCTTCCAGCTCCTAGAGTGACATGAAACGCCCAAAGGCTCATCAGAGTCAACACAAAGGCCTGGCAAGGAGCAGGCGACTGTAGCCAACGTAGTCTGGGATGTTCAGGGGCAGGACAGAGGAGGGGGCCAGTGCAGGGCCCTGGGCGAGCACAAAGCTCGCACCCCACCCCCTCCGCCCCGCCAGAGTCTTTCCCTCTCCACTGTGCTGAGCCTGACCCGTGTTGGAGCAAGGAAGGGCAAAACACGCATTAGCATCCCCTAAAGCACTCTCCCGAGAGTGTCAAATTGGGAGTAAGGTGGAGGGGCTTATTTCCTCGATGCTAAATGTAGGAGTTGCATTTTAAAGTGCTGCTTTAGTTTTGGTGACTCCTTCTAGCATTTGTTGGCTATGTATGCCACATTATTAGCCTTAAGAGAGCCTATTAGGAGCAGGCTTAATAGTGTCAGCCCAACTATGCGATGGAGGAAGCCACCAGCAGCAGCCGCCTCCCACTGAGGAAGGAGCTGGGACCCTGAAGCCAATGCCCATGCCCATGCGCGCCGCAGCCTTGGCGGTGGGGGATGTAGAAGGGTCGCCCCTGCACAGGGAACGTAGGACCATTTAGGTTGCATTAAGGAGACTTGTCCTTTAAGAAGACCCTTTGTTTGAGTTGCTGTGCACTAATTGGAGGTGGGCTAATTGCAAGCCTTTAATTAGACGGTTACTCCTGCAGTGATGCTAAGAGCAGGTCCTTGGCTTGGCCACTAAAGGGGGCTGCCTTGGGGTACAAGCATGTTGCCTTCTGCCCATCACAAGGTTTGAGCATACGAAATCAGTGCAGGACACGGGCAGCTGACCGGGACTGAAGCCTCCTCTGAGAGCTTTTGGGCACAAATTTGCTGTTGGTTTGGGGCGTGGAGGCCACGAAGCCTCCTGCTCCCCTCTGCTCTCAGCCCAGGGCCGGCACAAGGTGTTCCTGCGGTCTCTCTTGCAGGGTCAGAGCCCCAGAGCCTCGTCATCCCTGCCCTGGCCCTGCAGGCCCTGGCCTTGGAGGCCTGTGGATCCCAGAGTCTGCGCTCCAGCGTGCACCCTGGCACCCACCTCAGCCCACGCCCAGGGCTGCCGGCTTTGCAAGGCGGTTTTGGGGCTGCACTGCCCCTCCTCAGGAGGCCTGGGGGCGGCAGTAGCCCATCCCTGCAGGCAGCCTGGCCTTCACCCCTGGCAGGGCAGGAAGAGGGAAGCTGGAGCTGCCGAAAGCCCTGCAGCCGGCATCCCAGCTGCCGGGGGCCTCGGCAGGAGGCACCTCCCTGCCCAAGGCCTCCCCAGAAGCATCACGGGGCTCCCCACGGGGAACCTCACACACACTTAGCTAGGCTTTGTGTTTTCAACTGTATTGTTGCTCTGTGCTCCGTTCTGGCTGATTGACTCCACCTTAGTCTGCATGGTCCCTTTCTGCTGGTGAGCCAGGCATGCCAAGCCACACTTGTGTGCTGCGGTGCCCCCTCAGGGGCTGTGTCTTCTGGTGCCGAACTCTGGTCGGGACCAATGCAAGGAGCAGGTCTCCTCCGACCGCAGCCTGGGTGGGCACTGGTGGGCAGGCAGCACCGCTGGCCTTGCGCAAACCAGGCCTCTGAAAAAGGAAGGCATGAGCCAGCAATTTTCACTGGCTGAAAGCGCTGCCTTACGTGCCCTCTGCTCTGCTGGGAGAACGAGGTTTGAGGGGCACCAGCTTCTCCCAGCTCTGCCCTTCCCAAGCCTCACCGAGCGGAGGGGCTTGGGGCTTGGCTCTGCTGCCTCAGCGGCAGCTGCCCTGCCTCGCCTGGCTGCCGCGCTCAAGTCCCAATGCCTTGGGCAGTGTGGCCTGCAAGCAGAGGCAACGCATGGGTCAAACAAGTGCTGCCTGCGGCTCCTTGCCCGCTGCCCTTCCCTCAGCACCAGCCACTGCCTCAGGGGTCCCCGGGACGTTGCTAGCAGCAGCCGGTGCCCCCTCGGCACCTCTCCCAGCGTCGCTGGAGCCCCGGCGGGACCTTGAGCACTGGCAGGCAGCTGCATGGCCCAAGGGGAAGCCAGCAGGGGCCAGCTCCTCCGCGGGGGGACACTGCCTGCAATTGGCGCAAAGCAGCCATGCCCTGGCATGAGCAGGTCAGCATGGCGCTGCCAAGCACCCGGCCACCAGCCCCCGGCCCGGCCCTGACCCCCTGCCTTCTCCCAGGCCCCTCTGCTCGGGGAAGGGGCACCTGGGATTGCCTCCTGCACTCTGGCCCCTTCCCTTGCTATGGCTCTGCCCCACACCCCCACCAGCTCCCGGTGAGCTGCCGGGCTCCGGCTCAACGCTGCCTGCCTCCCGCCTCCCCGCGGGCAGTGGGGCCTCCCCCATCCCCGACAGTCCCTGGCACCAGTCCTTACTGCGCAGCAAGCAGTGCCACCTGGGCGTGCTGCTCGGGGCTGCCCGTGCGGGGCCGGGGGCTCTGGGCACAGCAGGGAGCCCGCAGCGCCACCCAGGGCCCGGGCAAGGCTTTCCCCCAACGCTGGGGCAGCGGGCGGGCAGGCAGGCAGGCAGGCAGGCAGGCAGGGAGGGAGGGAGGGAGGAGCGGGGCACCGAGGCCCGGCCCCTGCCTGGGGCATGCGGCGGCAGGGCCGCAGATCCCGCAGCTGGGGGCGGCCTCCGTGGAGCCACAGGAGGCCACACGAAGGGGCACTCGTGAGGAGAAGGGTGCAGAGGCGTGTTTCTGGAGAAAAGCAGAAGGAAGTGAAGGCGAGCCGTGCAAGGAGCCGTTGCTGGGGACATGGCTGGAGAGGTACTTTTGGAAGGAGGCGCTTCATGCCAGAGGAGGTGCGCCTCTGAGGGGACTGTGGCCCGTGGGGGAGCTGCAGGGGGGCAGGGACACCAGGAAGGGAGCGTGGCCCTGGAGGAGCCGTTCGTTGTGGGGCGGGCTGGGAGCTGGTGGGCAGCTGGAGCCCAGCAGTGCGAGGAGAGGCTGAGGGCGTGGGGCTGTTGAGCCGGGAGAAGAGAAGGCGCAAGAGGATCAGGCGGCAGGGGCCTAACGGGAGGGGGGTGAGAGGGTGGAGGCAGAGCCTTCCCAGAGGTGCCGGGTGGGGGGGGCCGGGAGGATGGGCAATGGCAGTAGTGGCAGTGGGGGCAATTGCCATGAGAGACGGGGAAAAGCGCTGTAGCCTAAGGGTGGTGGAGCACTGGCCCAGGGGCCCGGGGTGGTGGGGGAATCCATGGAGCCAGTGGCCCCTCAGTGGCGCCCGGGCCTGGGAAGTCTGCTCTGGTCAGCCGCACTTGCAGCAGGAGGTCAGAGCGGAGACCTGCTGAAACCCCTTTGCGGTCTGGCTGCTCTGGGGCTGTGAAATTGCCCCTCCTGTGGGCCCAAGAGAAATGCTTTGGACGGTAAGGGTGCCTGTGAGCCCCTTGGTGACACGGGCTGGGCTCACAGTGGGACATGCCGCATCACAGTCACAGCTCCCCTCCCGCCACGGGGCCCCCGAGCCCTGCCCACACTTCCCTGCGAGGCCTTGGCACGTGCAGGTGCTGGGGCTGCTCTCGCCAGCGCTCTTCTCTGGAGGAGCTGCTTTGCAGCGCACCGAGAGGGCGAAGGGAGGCCGCGCGACAGCGCTGGAGCCTACCTGGGGAAGTGCAGAGGAGGAGGCGGAGGCGGCTCCTGGGAGGAGAAGTTTCCTCGTCACCCTCCTGCTACAGGGCCCCATTGAGCGCGAGGGGGCGCGAAGATGGCGAAACTGTGGCATGACATGTTTCCAACGCTCAGGAATCTCAACCGTTACGGTAAGGCTGTAGACGGTATGAGCTGCGAGACAGGCAATGGAAGCGCTGGGCTCTGTAGGGGAGGGCTGGACAGGGCGAGTGGGTGGCACGGGAGAGCAGGCCGCTCGACCGTTGGCAGCCCAGGGGTGAGTTTGGCAGCCGGGCCGGCTGGCTCGTTGTCCTGAGGAGCTTCCTCTGCCCGTGCCTTCCAGGGCACGTGCAGGCAGAAGCCGTGGGTTGCCTCGCAGTGGGGATTGCGTGCCCTGAGCTGGCAGCTGGCTGAAAGGGCTGGGGCTGCTCGGGTGGCCGTGCAGAGCGTGTGTGTGTGCAGGCGTTGAATGGAGGTGAAAATGGTCCCTGCAGGGGAGGCAGCTGGGGCTGCCCTGAGCGTGGGTGACTCCTGTGGGTAGGCACTGCACGGTCTTCTCGCTGCTGTGGGAACCTAGTCCCCGTTTCCCGAGCGGGTGGGTCGCCCTTTGGCATGGCCACCTGAAAGGACAGGAGCCTTGCTTAGAAGTGGGCGGAGGCGTCCCTGCAGTGTCCTTGCGGCTGAGGTCCGGAAGGGCCGTCCTGGGGAGCGCCTTGCGTGTTTTGGCTTGGGGTGGCGGTACGTTTCATCTCACCTGCACTTGCCACCTGCCTGGGGAGCGGGGTGCTGAAAGGTAGTGAGCTTGCTGACTTGGCGCATGATACCTCTTTGCCTTGCTTTCCAGAGATTGTTAGCATTTGGGACAGCGTCTCAGAATACATTCTAGAGCGCTTGGCAGAGAACAAGGTGGGTCTTGTGTCCTGTTCCTCCCCTCCTGAAAGGCTGGCGGTTTGCCTGGCCCTGACATCCCTGTGCCATAGAGTGCCAAGGACTTGGTGCCCACTGTTGGAAATGCCCCCTGCTCCCCTCCCTGCCACCCACCCCCCCCCACCTGTATGGAGGGGAGGAATGTTGTCTCTGCTGTTGCTTGTGCAAAGAGATTTTTGAGGAGAGCAGAGGAGCAAGAGGAAAGAAAGGTCTGGAGTATGTGCTTTCTCTCCAAAGCTTTCCCAAGTGGCCCATCTTGCCCTCGGCATGCTAGGGGTGGGCAGGGCGCAGAGCAGCAGCCCCCACGCTCTGGCAAGCCATCGGACAGTTTTTGTGTCTCCAGGCTACTGATGCTTGTTCCTTCTCTCCCTCTTTGCTGCTGTTCTCAGGGTGTCAAGATACTAGGAGTGGGGGTGTTCTATGTTCTTCAGCACTCCGAGTGCTCCGTGAACGGGGAGCTTTCGATCGTTCGGAGACCCATGTTTCGTATTTCGGAGGTTGTTGCCCAGGAATACCAGGCCAGGGGCGCTCAAGAAGACATTCCTGGTAAGAAGACAGGTTAAAAACCTTTGCCTGCCCTTGCCCCAAGCTTGAGGGGCAGGCCAACTGCTCTGAAGACATGGCTGAACGCCTCAAAGTGGCCTGAGAGCAACTTTGGCTTGTTTGAGCTGGACAGGCCAGCCAGGAGCAGGTGCTCAGAGGGGCCCCCGGGTGTGCTTTGCTAGTAATACGCCTGCAGCGGGGTGCGTGGGAGGGATAGGCCGCTGGCCCCAGCAGCGCAGGGAGACTTTTGCTGGCTACCAAGGGCCAGAGGGGCCGAATGGTCCTTACGGGCGGCGGTGCCGTCCTTGCACTTTGCTTCGCCCTTGTATCTATCGACGTGGCATCGGCTTAGCCAGAGGGCACAATGGCGTGGCGCCGGGCCCTTTGTTGTGGGCCCTGCACCCATCTGCCCGCCTTGTCCTGCCCTCCGGTCAAGGGTTCCTACGGGATGGTTAGTTTTCTTCTTTTGCTTCCTGCCCTGGCCAAATGACTGCTGCCCCCCTGAGCCCGTGAGTTTGCAGAGTGCTCTGCCTCTTCCCAGGAGGGACTCCATAAACCGCTCCTAGGCGCTGCAGCAGGGGATTCAAGAGCCTGCTCTGTAGCAGCAGCGTCTTGCCAGAAAGTCTTGTCCCCTTGTTCTTGGAGCCTGCTGCCGAGGTGACGTTGTTCGTCTTTTGCTGCGGTCTAGGTGACGTAAGAATAGTCCCTCTGCAGTACAAGAATCTCTCCGTGTGTGCCCGCATGCCTTTGACAACGGTGCAGTGTTCCATACATGAGACCGCGATGGCGTTCTTCTGGGCCATGTCAAAAAGACAGGACGTGGACTTTGTCTTCAAGGGCATTGGCATTCTTTCTGTTCGGAAGAAGGAAGTGACAATGAGGTTTTATGACGACTTCCTCCTCAGCATGGATGGTACTGGAAAGCTGCTAGAAGCTCTGCTGGGGGTAAGTCGATGACTCTGGCGCTAATCAGGCCTTCCCAGGGCCCCTGGAGGCCCTTGCGGCATGAGCGAGGCTCTTCTGGGCCACGCGTGCATCCGCCCGCTGCTTGGCATGTCTCCTTGCGCCAGCCCAACGCCCTTCCCCAGCTCTCTCGTGGGGCCCTGTCCTTGAGCGCAAGCTGCCAGGTGTCCTTAGGCAGCTGCGATGTGAAAGCAGTCAGAGCTGAAGGGCTCGCTCCTGCAGAGGGCCAGCAGATTTGCTCAGAGAGATGCAAGAAGGCTGTAGCCCAGCCACTGGTTCCCGGGCCTGTCTCTTCCTTCTCTCTGCTGCTGTCTTGGGGGGCTCTGCCCAGCGTGTTCTCTGGGCCAGGGCCAGGGCCAGGGCCAGGGCCTTTGGGTCAGGCTGTGTTCCCAAAGATCCCTCATCAGGCCCTGCCCAGCTGCTTGCACCCCCATGAGGGAGTTGGCACCCGCAGGTCTTAGCCACCGGGCAGAGGCCGAGCAAGGGCCGGCTCTTTCTGCTCTTCCACGCGATGGATGCAAGCATGTGAATGCTTGGAGACACTGTGGGGCTAAGAGCACGCCTGAGCCAGGAGTTGTCTTTCCAAGAAGGGGCAGAGCAAGACCTTCCAGAGGCAAACGCCAGCCTGCAGAAACCCTGGCGAACCACACGCCTTCTCCTGTGCCTGATGTCTGCAGGCAGAGAGAAGGAGCGTCCTCCTTGACCGTCTTGAGTCTCGCCCTTGCAAAGCGCCTGGCAACGGTGTTCCTCCTTCTGCACTCTGAGCTGGGCATCTTCTGCTTTCCTCGTTGAGGGCTAGTATTTGGAAAGACAGCTTTGTTTCAGGGTGTCCCAGGGGCAGCATCTTCCCTGAGCCCAAGAAAGATTTGCTGCCTTTAGGAGCAAGGCAGTAATGGCGCTGGCACGCTCTCACGTACCTCGGTGTCTGTTTCAGACGCCAGGGACGAGACACCTGGTGGTAAAAGGAAGAAGGAGCGCGGCTTTCCGCATGGGTCCCAGAAGCGTCTTCATGTTGCCACGGTACGTTTGCTTCTCAGCTCGTGCTTGGTAGCAGCGTCCTGCTGGAGCTTGTCTCCTCAGGAAGGACTTGCTGCGGAGCAACTCTTTCCTAGCTTGCTGTCTGCAAGTACTTGGGACTCTGGGGGTCTCCCCAGGGTGGAACAGGCAATAGTGGCGGTGTTTGGCACTGCTAACCAATCTTAGGCCTAGAGAGGAATGGGGGCCACATTTTCCTGTGACTGGTCTCCTTCTTGTGGGTGAGGCTTCCAAAAGCCAAGGTTCCCGAATGTGCTGTGTGTGGCTGGCCGAGGAAAGGCATCGTGTGGAAGGCACCCGATCCATACAGGGCCTGTGTTTGTGACCTAAGCATGTCTTGGGTGAGCCTGGAGGGCCCCACGTGCCCCGAAAGGCCTTCTTTCTGAGTACAAGGCTGGCAGGAGGCAAAGGGGAAGTGGTGCCTTCTCTTCACCGTGGCGTCTTGTCATTTCCAGATTTGAGTTGAAGCTTCCCCGTGAGAAGCAGCAAGTGGCCTCTTCCTGCAAGGGATCCCGGACACGCCCGAAAGAGGAAGAGCGGGCGGACGGAAAAGGTCAGGCCACAGGTGACTGGCGAGCGAGAGGAGGGTGTGCAGGCGGGCGTGTGTTTGTGTGTGTGCGCGTGTTTGTTCCGTTGGTCCTCGGCAGTAGGTAGGTGGTTGGAGCCCTGGTCAGGATGTGCTGCCTGGGAGAGTTTTGCCCCGGGGTGCTGCGCCCTGGTGGCCGGCGCAAGCTCCTCTTTCGCTTTAGGACATTTGGGCCCGAGGTGTCAGCGCTGGAGGGGGTCTGCCTCTCTGGCGGATGCCGGGCGTGTGAAGGTGGGGAGCAAGATTGCCTGGAGAGGACTGCTAAGAGGCTGCTAAGGTGGACTGCTAAGAGGCTGCTAAGGTGTGCCAAGGACGTGCTAGGGAGCAAGAGCTCTTAGAGAGCGCGGCTCCCGGGGGATCAGGCTGTTTGATGCGGTGCTGGAGCAGATCTGCCTGTCCTTCTGGACCAAGTGCTCCCAAAGACGCTTTCTGCAGAGCCTTCTCCTTTCCTGCCTGCAGGGAGTGCTCCTGCTGCGTGCCTGCTTGCTCAAGAAAGGCCTTTGCCACCTGCGTCACCTGGTGCTGGGGGGAGAAAGCAGGAGGAGTGGAAAAGCAAAGGAAGGAAGTTGCCTGCCAGGTGAGGCTCTTGGAGAAAAGGCTGAGGGTGACCTTGTGCTCTTGGAGTTCTTTGAAGGGGTTGTTTCTTGCGTAGACTCTGTCCGACTGCAACGTGAAGGGCGGCCAACAAGTCTTTTGGTGACTTTCTCTTTCTAGATGGAGGGCAAGCATGTAGAGGAGGTTTCTGCAAGGCTCTGCTGTCAGCGTCTCTCTCGTCCCTTTCTTGTTTCCAGGAGTGAGGGTGAGGTCATCACGCCTGTGCCTGTGCGACCAGCATCTTCCTCCGGAGGGTGTCGGGAGGCTGCCAAAGGCGGGCCGGCAAAAGACAGGGAGCAGAACAAGCAGACTGAGGGAAAAGGTAAAGTGCCAGCTGGCTGGTGAGAGAGGTGTGTTTGTTTTCCTTTTGTCCTGTGCAGCGGAGGGGCTGGAGGCAAGCTTAACATGCCGTGCCTGGCCTAGTGGCCTGCTTCTCCTGTGCCTCTCTTTGCTCATCACGACAGATCTGGGGGCACTCCTCCTGGAAGGGGCTCTCGGGGCAGTTGTGCAGCTCCAACTGCAGCTGCCACTGCTGAGGGGCACTTTGCCCTGGCACTCGGGGCCCTGCTCTAGCTTGCAAGTCTGTGCATGTGAGCGCCTTAGAGATGGGCAGGAATCTGTTCCCCTTCTCGTGTGACACTCTGCCCTCCAGCCTGCAGCCACGCCAAAGGAGAGAGTAGCATGAGGTCCCCAGGACCTGCCAGCCATGTCCCCTTTTTGAAGCCTAAGGGCTAGAGAAAGCAGTAGAAGCAGCACAGAACTCTAGGGCAGAAGACTGCCCTGCAGAAAGGAAAGGCTGGACGCGATCGTGCGCCAGCAAGGGCCTAAGACCTGCTTGGGAGCAAAGCTCCAAGGGAATTGGGCTCTTTGGTCCGATGCTGGAGCACAGCTGCCTGTCCTTCTTGTTCAAATGGTGACAAAGAACGATGCTTGCTGAGGAGCCTCCTCTGCCTTGCTACTTCCAGGCAGTGCTTGTGGTGGGCGCCTCCTGTCTCGAGAAAGGCTTTCTCCACCCCCGTTCTCTGGGGCCAGCTGGAAGGGAGGAAAGGCATGGGAAAGCAGGGGAAACAAGCCAGCTGCCAGGTGAGGCTCTTGGAGCAAAGCATGCGGGTGGCCGTGTGCTTTTGGGCTTCTGGGAGGGAGGGAGCTGTTTCTGTTTCTGTACGCTCTGTGGGTATGAAGTCTGTGAGGTTGTCAAGTGGTGTCCCAGGGACTGGCGTTGATGCAAGAAGTACTGCAGCAGTGGCGGGTGTTTTTCTGCTCCCCTATGGGTGTGAAGGGCCCTCCTTTGGTTGCAGTGGGAATGAGAGCACTTCTCAGAGGAATGTGAAAGTCAGAAGCCCCTGCCCCAGCAGCAGAGAGTAGGGTCTGTTTTCCCTGCTTTTTAGGTTGGACGTAATGCCTGTGAATTTCTTCCGAAGGTTGTTGGGCTGGGGTGGCAGGGGCAGGGGTGTGGCGGTTGTCTGGCACAGGAGGAGTGCCAGAGAGAACTACATACCAGAGAGAACTACATGCCGGGCTTGCTTGTGTGCCTAGTACACTTCCTCCTTCCCCGACAGTGGCTCCCCCACTAATAGTCCCGTTTCACCCCAAAACAGAGTCTTTCTGAGCACGTCCCTGACTTCAGTGCCTTTGGCAGGAGGTGGCTAGTGGTCTCTGCAGGCTCTGGGTGCTGCAAACGGCATTGGTTTTCCCCTTGTGCCACCCAGAGAGGGCCCACACCGGGGCATCCCGAGCTTTCCTTAGGGCCTCCTGGGCCCGCTGCCAGTGCTGCAGCTCAAGGCTTTCTTTCCTCACTGTTGACATGAACGCAAGGACTCAGCTACACCAAATGCTCCAGCAGAACTGCCTTGTGCTGCAGAGGCTGGCCCCGAGCCGCTTGTGAGCGCAAGATGCAGAACAGCCTCACCCGGAACTCCAATCAGCTCACGCGGCTTGTGTGTTTTTAGCCGGCTGCAGACAATTCGGGAGAGCTCCTCTAAGGCGGAAGAGGACGGCAAGCAGGAAGGACCTGCTCAAGGCAGACCTCGAACTGCAATTCCTGCTTGCGGGCATCAGCACAAGGCAGCACAGGTAAGCAGAGGGGCCAGCAGGGAAGTGTGGTGAAGCGTGGCCAGGCTACGAGTGCAGGGTCCCTGCCTGGCGCTGTGCTCCTCATGGGGCTTTCTGAGGGCAAAGCAGACACAAGTGTGCTGGGGGGACGCACAGGCCCTGTAGTGGCTGGCTTCTCCCCGTGCTGAGAGTTGAGAGCACGTGAGGGAGGTGAGAAGCAGCTTCAGAGTTGTCCTCTGGCGCCAACGCAGGCTTGGCGGCATGCTGAACCACTGCCGGAGGTTCGGCCAGCCTCACCAGGGCCCCCGCTTGGGAAAGAGGCGAGCACTGCTGCCTTCGTGCCCCGAGCAGAGAAGAGGAAGCCCGAGAGACTGCCGCGGCTGCACAAAGAGTAAGTGTGCCCGGGCCCGGGCCCCGGCCCCGGCCCCAGCCCCGGCCTGGAAAGGTGCAGTGGCAGCACCTGTCCGAGGTGTGAGGAAGCGCATTTCCTGAGCCATGGGGCTGGGTATGGTGTCCCCTGATTTCTGTTGACGTGGCAATGCCTTGGGCAAGGCCCCGATGCCAGGCAGCCCCAAGCTGCATGGGGCAAGTTGAAGGCTGCAGGCACCGCCAGCGGGAGCGGGTGTGCAGGGGCTGGTGGAGGGGAGAGGCAGGAGGGCCTCAGCCAGAAGGGGAGAGGGAACTTTTTCCCTGCTCTTGCAGGCAGCTTTCTGTACGAGCAAGCCACACCCTGCAAGTCTTGGAGACTTACCAAGCGCGTCGGGAAGAGTGGAAGCAGAGGGTAGAGCTGAATCGGCAGAGGAATTCCCAAGAGAAGCGCTTCCTCTGGTAAATTTCTCCAGCTGGGGGTGCTGTTTTGCCTTCCCCTGCACTGGCCTTCCTTCCACACCCAGGAGGAGCCCAGAGGAGGGGAGGGGGGGGGGGTCTTTTTCTGGCACCCGTCGAGGGAGAGCAACAGGCTTTGGAGGCTGTGGCCTGGGAGCAGGCAGCCTTCCAGCCCAGGGGCAGGTGTTGGGCTCTCAGGGGGTAGGATTCCCAGGTGGGACCAGAACACGGGGGCGACCCAAGGTGACAGGATTCCTGGAGCGACGCTTTGGCTCTCCCTTTTCCAAAGGCACGCTCCGTCCTTGCCTCCCCAAGTCTCCACACGTGGAGGCCTTGCCGTGTGCTTTGATGCCAGTTTGGGCCAAAGTCTCATCCCGCGCCTGACTCCTGTGCAGGCTGATTACCTGCCCGTGGTAGTCATGTGGTCATGTCCTTGCCTCGCACCCCAGGGGGCCCCTCGCCCATCCGAGAAAGCATAGGAATGCCAGCAGAGGCAGAGGCCAGAAGATGTGCCCTGCGCTAGGCCTGCAGCATTTCCGTGCCCTTCTGCCTGTGCCTGAAACCAAACGGTTCCTTTTCCATGCCCTAGCCCTGGGCAGCGGATGACTCTCCAGGCTCAAAGGGAAAGGGACCAGGACTTGCTGGTGGTGCAGAGGAAACGTGACTATTGCGGCGAAGTCTGGAAGCGTGCTCCTGAAAGATGAAAGGAAGAGCTGTACAAACCCATGTGCTCCTCCAGTTATTTTGTAGAGCCTGAACAGAATATCACCCACACACGGGCTGCAGCATGCAGGCACGCGCGCCACAGAGTGCACGTGCATGCACACCACCGCCTAACCCGTTCTCAGCACAGCGCACAGACACACGCACAGACACATGCCCCTTCCTTCATTACCCTCCACAGGACGGCTACGCACACAGCTCACACCTCTCACTCACCAAGACCCTCCCGCACAGCCAGGCCTGCACCTGCACAGTGCTCGTGCGCCAGCCCGGCACACCATTGACGCTGCACACGCATCCGCACACGCGCCCGCGCTCTCCACACGCACAGAGACACTGCACGGTGCACACCATGGTGGCCAGGACACAGCTGCACCTGACGTGCCCACAGCCCCAGGGGTGCTCTGAGGGCTGGTGTGCAGGGACGCTGGAGCCCTTCTCAGGGTTGCATGGGGAAGGGTGAAGGGCAAAGGAGGGAGTTGCTGTGGGGTGGAGCGGTGCGGCCGGCCACCTGGGAGCGCAGATGCCTGGCTTTTTGCTGCAGCTTCAGGGCTCTCCAGGCAGGCAAAGCTGGGATGAGCCGTGCTTGTCCCTGGGCCTCCGTCAGCCCTCGGCTGCTCCTTGTGCTCCCACGGGCTCTGCTCATCTGCCGCAGGGCCCGTAGTCTCCCTACCCTGCCAGCCGCTGACTGCTGCCTGGAGGTGCAGATGCCTCCCTTCCCATGTGCAAACGCGTGTGCCAGGGCCCTGTGGGCCAGGGCAGCCCCTCAGCCCCGCAGGCTGGGGCTGTGAGGCTGGGGAGCAGTCCCCATTTCCCCGCCCTGCACAGCCCCTGCTGGGCCGCTCTTCAACCCAGTGGAGCTCGGCAGGGCCGGCCGGGCCTGCTACCCGTGTGCTTGGATTCTCCCTCCTGGGCTCCTGCCCTGTCCTGATGTGCCAGTGGCCCCAGGCATGCTCCCAGGCCCCCTCCGGTCCCCTGCACTTGCTAGGCCCCAGAGCACCTCCGAGGTGCAGCTCTGCGACTCCCTGCCCCTGGTACGTTATGGAGGGACAGGCCAGCAGGACTCCTGGGTCCTGCACAGCCCTGCAAGTCACTGGCCGTGGGAGAAAAGACAGCGGCCTAACTGCTTGGGCACTCACCAGCGCCAGTGGGTCCTGTGGTCAGGAGAGGGACCGTGACAGTGCCAGGGCCCAGGGATGGGCCTTGGGCCGTGCTATATGCTGAGGCGGGTGGGTGGACGAGCAGAGGGAGGTTGGGGGTTCTCTCTTGGGTGAGCTGAGGGCCTTGCGTCCCCCTTGGGGTTGACGGGCAGGATGTGGGGCTCTGTGAGGCCAGGTGGGGCCACAGAAGGAACCAGCAGGAGCAAGTGACCCTGCTGAAATGAGGCAGGACACCCGGACATGCCCGCACACCTGCATTCCCCAGCAACCAGGAGCAGGCTGAAGGGCAGGAAAGCAGTACGCCTGCGCAGGCCCTGTTCCTGCTGGAGGAGGCGTGGCAGGAGGCCCTGGAACTCAACATCCAGGTGAAGAGGAGGCCGCACCAGTGGAGCTTATTTGGGAAGTGCCTGGAGCACACGTGCCCCAGACACCGGTGCCAGCCCCCCGACAGCACTCGGTGGAGACCTGTGTCCAGCTCCCCGCTTGGCATGTGCCCGGCCTTCCCCAGGCCACCCAGCACTGTGCGGAGGTGTAGCCTCACTGCTTCCCTCCGGAGAAAGACCGTGTCAGCGGGCAGGAAAGAGAGAGATGCCCGGGGTGGGCAGGATGGGACTCCTGAGCGAGGCCAGGCAAGCAGTCCTCTTCCACGGCCAGTGGCTCTCCTTGCAACCCCGTGTCATGAGGCAGGCTCTCTTCCAGCTCCTAGAGTGACATGAAACGCCCAAAGGCTCATCAGAGTCAACACAAAGGCCTGGCAAGGAGCAGGCGACTGTAGCCAACGTAGTCTGGGATGTTCAGGGGCAGGACAGAGGAGGGGGCCAGTGCAGGGCCCTGGGCGAGCACAAAGCTCGCACCCCACCCCCTCCGCCCCGCCAGAGTCTTTCCCTCTCCACTGTGCTGAGCCTGACCCGTGTTGGAGCAAGGAAGGGCAAAACACGCATTAGCATCCCCTAAAGCACTCTCCCGAGAGTGTCAAATTGGGAGTAAGGTGGAGGGGCTTATTTCCTCGATGCTAAATGTAGGAGTTGCATTTTAAAGTGCTGCTTTAGTTTTGGTGACTCCTTCTAGCATTTGTTGGCTATGTATGCCACATTATTAGCCTTAAGAGAGCCTATTAGGAGCAGGCTTAATAGTGTCAGCCCAACTATGCGATGGAGGAAGCCACCAGCAGCAGCCGCCTCCCACTGAGGAAGGAGCTGGGACCCTGAAGCCAATGCCCATGCCCATGCGCGCCGCAGCCTTGGCGGTGGGGGATGTAGAAGGGTCGCCCCTGCACAGGGAACGTAGGACCATTTAGGTTGCATTAAGGAGACTTGTCCTTTAAGAAGACCCTTTGTTTGAGTTGCTGTGCACTAATTGGAGGTGGGCTAATTGCAAGCCTTTAATTAGACGGTTACTCCTGCAGTGATGCTAAGAGCAGGTCCTTGGCTTGGCCACTAAAGGGGGCTGCCTTGGGGTACAAGCATGTTGCCTTCTGCCCATCACAAGGTTTGAGCATACGAAATCAGTGCAGGACACGGGCAGCTGACCGGGACTGAAGCCTCCTCTGAGAGCTTTTGGGCACAAATTTGCTGTTGGTTTGGGGCGTGGAGGCCACGAAGCCTCCTGCTCCCCTCTGCTCTCAGCCCAGGGCCGGCACAAGGTGTTCCTGCGGTCTCTCTTGCAGGGTCAGAGCCCCAGAGCCTCGTCATCCCTGCCCTGGCCCTGCAGGCCCTGGCCTTGGAGGCCTGTGGATCCCAGAGTCTGCGCTCCAGCGTGCACCCTGGCACCCACCTCAGCCCACGCCCAGGGCTGCCGGCTTTGCAAGGCGGTTTTGGGGCTGCACTGCCCCTCCTCAGGAGGCCTGGGGGCGGCAGTAGCCCATCCCTGCAGGCAGCCTGGCCTTCACCCCTGGCAGGGCAGGAAGAGGGAAGCTGGAGCTGCCGAAAGCCCTGCAGCCGGCATCCCAGCTGCCGGGGGCCTCGGCAGGAGGCACCTCCCTGCCCAAGGCCTCCCCAGAAGCATCACGGGGCTCCCCACGGGGAACCTCACACACACTTAGCTAGGCTTTGTGTTTTCAACTGTATTGTTGCTCTGTGCTCCGTTCTGGCTGATTGACTCCACCTTAGTCTGCATGGTCCCTTTCTGCTGGTGAGCCAGGCATGCCAAGCCACACTTGTGTGCTGCGGTGCCCCCTCAGGGGCTGTGTCTTCTGGTGCCGAACTCTGGTCGGGACCAATGCAAGGAGCAGGTCTCCTCCGACCGCAGCCTGGGTGGGCACTGGTGGGCAGGCAGCACCGCTGGCCTTGCGCAAACCAGGCCTCTGAAAAAGGAAGGCATGAGCCAGCAATTTTCACTGGCTGAAAGCGCTGCCTTACGTGCCCTCTGCTCTGCTGGGAGAACGAGGTTTGAGGGGCACCAGCTTCTCCCAGCTCTGCCCTTCCCAAGCCTCACCGAGCGGAGGGGCTTGGGGCTTGGCTCTGCTGCCTCAGCGGCAGCTGCCCTGCCTCGCCTGGCTGCCGCGCTCAAGTCCCAATGCCTTGGGCAGTGTGGCCTGCAAGCAGAGGCAACGCATGGGTCAAACAAGTGCTGCCTGCGGCTCCTTGCCCGCTGCCCTTCCCTCAGCACCAGCCACTGCCTCAGGGGTCCCCGGGAAGTTGCTAGCAGCAGCCGGTGCCCCCTCGGCACCTCTCCCAGCGTCGCTGGAGCCCCGGCGGGACCTTGAGCACTGGCAGGCAGCTGCATGGCCCAAGGGGAAGCCAGCAGGGGCCAGCTCCTCCGCGGGGGGACACTGCCTGCAATCGGCGCAAAGCAGCCATGCCCTGGCATGAGCAGGTCAGCATGGCGCTGCCAAGCACCCGGCCACCAGCCCCCGGCCCGGCCCTGACCCCCTGCCTTCTCCCAGGCCCCTCTGCTCGGGGAAGGGGCACCTGGGATTGCCTCCTGCACTCTGGCCCCTTCCCTTGCTATGGCTCTGCCCCACACCCCCACCAGCTCCCGGTGGGCTGCCGGGCCCCGGCTCAACGCTGCCTGCCTCCCGCCTCCCCGCGGGCAGTGGGGCCTCCCCCATCCCCGACAGTCCCTGGCACCAGTCCTTACTGCGCAGCAAGCAGTGCCACCTGGGCGTGCTGCTCGGGGCTGCCCGTGCGGGGCCGGGGGCTCTGGGCACAGCAGGGAGCCCGCAGCGCCGCCCAGGGCCCGGGCAAGGCTTTCCCCCAACGCTGGGGCAGCGGGCGGGCAGGCAGGCAGGCAGGCAGGCAGGCAGGGAGGGAGGGAGGGAGGAGCGGGGCACCGAGGCCCAGCCCCTGCCTGGGGCATGCGGCGGCAGGGCCGCAGATCCCGCAGCTGGGGGCGGCCTCCGTGGAGCCACAGGAGGCCACACGAAGGGGCACTCGTGAGGAGAAGGGTGCAGAGGCGTGTTTCTGGAGAAAAGCAGAAGGAAGCGAAGGCGAGCCGTGCAAGGAGCCGTTGCTGGGGACATGGCTGGAGAGGTACTTTTGGAAGGAGGCGCTTCATGCCAGAGGAGGTGCGCCTCTGAGGGGACTGTGGCCCGTGGGGGAGCTGCAGGGGGGCAGGGACACCAGGAAGGGAGCGTGGCCCTGGAGGAGCCGTTCGTTGTGGGGCGGGCTGGGAGCTGGTGGGCAGCTGGAGCCCAGCAGTGCGAGGAGAGGCTGAGGGCGTGGGGCTGTTGAGCCGGGAGAAGAGAAGGCGCAAGAGGATCAGGCGGCAGGGGCCTAACGGGAGGGGGGTGAGAGGGTGGAGGCAGAGCCTTCCCAGAGGTGCCGGGTGGGGGGGGCCGGGAGGATGGGCAATGGCAGTAGTGGCAGTGGGGGCAATTGCCATGAGAGACGGGGAAAAGCGCTGTAGCCTAAGGGTGGTGGAGCACTGGCCCAGGGGCCCGGGGTGGTGGGGGAATCCATGGAGCCAGTGGCCCCTCAGTGGCGCCCGGGCCTGGGAAGTCTGCTCTGGTCAGCCGCACTTGCAGCAGGAGGTCAGAGCGGAGACCTGCTGAAACCCCTTTGCGGTCTGGCTGCTCTGGGGCTGTGAAATTGCCCCTCCTGTGGGCCCAAGAGAAATGCTTTGGACGGTAAGGGTGCCTGTGAGCCCCTTGGTGACACGGGCTGGGCTCACAGTGGGACATGCCGCATCACAGTCACAGCTCCCCTCCCGCCACGGGGCCCCCGAGCCCTGCCCACACTTCCCTGCGAGGCCTTGGCACGTGCAGGTGCTGGGGCTGCTCTCGCCAGCGCTCTTCTCTGGAGGAGCTGCTTTGCAGCGCACCGAGAGGGCGAAGGGAGGCCGCGCGACAGCGCTGGAGCCTACCTGGGGAAGTGCAGAGGAGGAGGCGGAGGCGGCTCCTGGGAGGAGAAGTTTCCTCGGCACCCTCCTGCTACAGGGCCCCATTGAGCGCGAGGGGGCGCGAAGATGGCGAAACTGTGGCATGACATGTTTCCAACGCTCAGGAATCTCAACCGTTACGGTAAGGCTGTAGACGGTATGAGCTGCGAGACAGGCAATGGAAGCGCTGGGCTCTGTAGGGGAGGGCTGGACAGGGCGAGTGGGTGGCACGGGAGAGCAGGCCGCTCGACCGTTGGCAGCCCAGGGGTGAGTTTGGCAGCCGGGCCGGCTGGCTCGTTGTCCTGAGGAGCTTCCTCTGCCCGTGCCTTCCAGGGCACGTGCAGGCAGAAGCCGTGGGTTGCCTCGCAGTGGGGATTGCGTGCCCTGAGCTGGCAGCTGGCTGAAAGGGCTGGGGCTGCTCGGGTGGCCGTGCAGAGCGTGTGTGTGTGCAGGCGTTGAATGGAGGTGAAAATGGTCCCTGCAGGGGAGGCAGCTGGGGCTGCCCTGAGCGTGGGTGACTCCTGTGGGTAGGCACTGCACGGTCTTCTCGCTGCTGTGGGAACCTAGTCCCCGTTTCCCGAGCGGGTGGGTCGCCCTTTGGCATGGCCACCTGAAAGGACAGGAGCCTTGCTTAGAAGTGGGCGGAGGCGTCCCTGCAGTGTCCTTGCGGCTGAGGTCCGGAAGGGCCGTCCTGGGGAGCGCCTTGCGTGTTTTGGCTTGGGGTGGCGGTACGTTTCATCTCACCTGCACTTGCCACCTGCCTGGGGAGCGGGGTGCTGAAAGGTAGTGAGCTTGCTGACTTGGCGCATGATACCTCTTTGCCTTGCTTTCCAGAGATTGTTAGCATTTGGGACAGCGTCTCAGAATACATTCTAGAGCGCTTGGCAGAGAACAAGGTGGGTCTTGTGTCCTGTTCCTCCCCTCCTGAAAGGCTGGCGGTTTGCCTGGCCCTGACATCCCTGTGCCATAGAGTGCCAAGGACTTGGTGCCCACTGTTGGAAATGCCCCCTGCTCCCCTCCCTGCCACCCACCCCCCCCCACCTGTATGGAGGGGAGGAATGTTGTCTCTGCTGTTGCTTGTGCAAAGAGATTTTTGAGGAGAGCAGAGGAGCAAGAGGAAAGAAAGGTCTGGAGTATGTGCTTTCTCTCCAAAGCTTTCCCAAGTGGCCCATCTTGCCCTCGGCATGCTAGGGGTGGGCAGGGCGCAGAGCAGCAGCCCCCACGCTCTGGCAAGCCATCGGACAGTTTTTGTGTCTCCAGGCTACTGATGCTTGTTCCTTCTCTCCCTCTTTGCTGCTGTTCTCAGGGTGTCAAGATACTAGGAGTGGGGGTGTTCTATGTTCTGAAGCACTCCGAGTGCTCCGTGAACGGGGAGCTTTCGATCGTTCGGAGACCCATGTTTCGTATTTCGGAGGTTGTTGCCCAGGAATACCAGGCCAGGGGCGCTCAAGAAGACATTCCTGGTAAGAAGACAGGTTAAAAACCTTTGCCTGCCCTTGCCCCAAGCTTGAGGGGCAGGCCAACTGCTCTGAAGACATGGCTGAACGCCTCAAAGTGGCCTGAGAGCAACTTTGGCTTGTTTGAGCTGGACAGGCCAGCCAGGAGCAGGTGCTCAGAGGGGCCCCCGGGTGTGCTTTGCTAGTAATACGCCTGCAGCGGGGTGCGTGGGAGGGATAGGCCGCTGGCCCCAGCAGCGCAGGGAGACTTTTGCTGGCTACCAAGGGCCAGAGGGGCCGAATGGTCCTTACGGGCGGCGGTGCCGTCCTTGCACTTTGCTTCGCCCTTGTATCTATCGACGTGGCATCGGCTTAGCCAGAGGGCACAATGGCGTGGCGCCGGGCCCTTTGTCGTGGGCCCTGCACCCATCTGCCCGCCTTGTCCTGCCCTCCGGTCAAGGGTTCCTACGGGATGGTTAGTTTTCTTCTTTTGCTTCCTGCCCTGGCCAAATGACTGCTGCCCCCCTGAGCCCGTGAGTTTGCAGAGTGCTCTGCCTCTTCCCAGGAGGGACTCCATAAACCGCTCCTAGGCGCTGCAGCAGGGGATTCAAGAGCCTGCTCTGTAGCAGCAGCGTCTTGCCAGAAAGTCTTGTCCCCTTGTTCTTGGAGCCTGCTGCCGAGGTGACGTTGTTCGTCTTTTGCTGCGGTCTAGGTGACGTAAGAATAGTCCCTCTGCAGTACAAGAATCTCTCCGTGTGTGCCCGCATGCCTTTGACAACGGTGCAGTGTTCCATACATGAGACCGCGATGGCGTTCTTCTGGGCCATGTCAAAAAGACAGGACGTGGACTTTGTCTTCAAGGGCATTGGCATTCTTTCTGTTCGGAAGAAGGAAGTGACAATGAGGTTTTATGACGACTTCCTCCTCAGCATGGATGGTACTGGAAAGCTGCTAGAAGCTCTGCTGGGGGTAAGTCGATGACTCTGGCGCTAATCAGGCCTTCCCAGGGCCCCTGGAGGCCCTTGCGGCATGAGCGAGGCTCTTCTGGGCCACGCGTGCATCCGCCCGCTGCTTGGCATGTCTCCTTGCGCCAGCCCAACGCCCTTCCCCAGCTCTCTCGTGGGGCCCTGTCCTTGAGCGCAAGCTGCCAGGTGTCCTTAGGCAGCTGCGATGTGAAAGCAGTCAGAGCTGAAGGGCTCGCTCCTGCAGAGGGCCAGCAGATTTGCTCAGAGAGATGCAAGAAGGCTGTAGCCCAGCCACTGGTTCCCGGGCCTGTCTCTTCCTTCTCTCTGCTGCTGTCTTGGGGGGCTCTGCCCAGCGTGTTCTCTGGGCCAGGGCCAGGGCCAGGGCCAGGGCCTTTGGGTCAGGCTGTGTTCCCAAAGATCCCTCATCAGGCCCTGCCCAGCTGCTTGCACCCCCATGAGGGAGTTGGCACCCGCAGGTCTTAGCCACCGGGCAGAGGCCGAGCAAGGGCCGGCTCTTTCTGCTCTTCCACGCGATGGATGCAAGCATGTGAATGCTTGGAGACACTGTGGGGCTAAGAGCACGCCTGAGCCAGGAGTTGTCTTTCCAAGAAGGGGCAGAGCAAGACCTTCCAGAGGCAAACGCCAGCCTGCAGAAACCCTGGCGAACCACACGCCTTCTCCTGTGCCTGATGTCTGCAGGCAGAGAGAAGGAGCGTCCTCCTTGACCGTCTTGAGTCTCGCCCTTGCAAAGCGCCTGGCAACGGTGTTCCTCCTTCTGCACTCTGAGCTGGGCATCTTCTGCTTTCCTCGTTGAGGGCTAGTATTTGGAAAGACAGCTTTGTTTCAGGGTGTCCCAGGGGCAGCATCTTCCCTGAGCCCAAGAAAGATTTGCTGCCTTTAGGAGCAAGGCAGTAATGGCGCTGGCACGCTCTCACGTACCTCGGTGTCTGTTTCAGACGCCAGGGACGAGACACCTGGTGGTAAAAGGAAGAAGGAGCGCGGCTTTCCGCATGGGTCCCAGAAGCGTCTTCATGTTGCCACGGTACGTTTGCTTCTCAGCTCGTGCTTGGTAGCAGCGTCCTGCTGGAGCTTGTCTCCTCAGGAAGGACTTGCTGCGGAGCAACTCTTTCCTAGCTTGCTGTCTGCAAGTACTTGGGACTCTGGGGGTCTCCCCAGGGTGGAACAGGCAATAGTGGCGGTGTTTGGCACTGCTAACCAATCTTAGGCCTAGAGAGGAATGGGGGCCACATTTTCCTGTGACTGGTCTCTTTCTTGTGGGTGAGGCTTCCAAAAGCCAAGGTTCCCGAATGTGCTGTGTGTGGCTGGCCGAGGAAAGGCATCGTGTGGAAGGCACCCGATCCATACAGGGCCTGTGTTTGTGACCTAAGCATGTCTTGGGTGAGCCTGGAGGGCCCCACGTGCCCCAAAAGGCCTTCTTTCTGAGTACAAGGCTGGCAGGAGGCAAAGGGGAAGTGGTGCCTTCTCTTCACTGTGGCGTCTTGTCATTTCCAGATTTGAGTTGAAGCTTCCCCGTGAGAAGCAGCAAGTGGCCTCTTCCTGCAAGGGATCCCGGACACGCCCGAAAGAGGAAGAGCGGGCGGACGGAAAAGGTCAGGCCACAGGTGTCTGGCGAGCGAGAGGAGGGTGTGCAGGCGGGCGTGTGTTTGTGTGTGTGCGCGTGTTTGTTCCGTTGGTCCTCGGCAGTAGGTAGGTGGTTGGAGCCCTGGTCAGGATGTGCTGCCTGGGAGAGTTTTGCCCCGGGGTGCTGCGCCCTGGTGGCCGGCGCAAGCTCCTCTTTCGCTTTAGGACATTTGGGCCCGAGGTGTCAGTGCTGGAGGGGGTCTGCCTCTCTGGCGGATGCCGGGCGTGTGAAGGTGGGGAGCAAGATTGCCTGGAGAGGACTGCTAAGAGGCTGCTAAGGTGGACTGCTAAGAGGCTGCTAAGGTGTGCCAAGGACGTGCTAGGGAGCAAGAGCTCTTAGAGAGCGCGGCTCCCGGGGGATCAGGCTGTTTGATGCGGTGCTGGAGCAGATCTGCCTGTCCTTCTGGACCAAGTGCTCCCAAAGACGCTTTCTGCAGAGCCTTCTCCTTTCCTGCCTGCAGGGAGTGCTCCTGCTGCATGCCTGCTTGCTCAAGAAAGGCCTTTGCCACCTGCGTCACCTGGTGCTGGGGGGAGAAAGCAGGAGGAGTGGAAAAGCAAAGGAAGGAAGTTGCCTGCCAGGTGAGGCTCTTGGAGAAAAGGCTGAGGGTGACCTTGTGCTCTTGGAGTTCTTTGAAGGGGTTGTTTCTTGCGTAGACTCTGTCCGACTGCAACGTGAAGGGCGGCCAACAAGTCTTTTGGTGACTTTCTCTTTCTAGATGGAGGGCAAGCATGTAGAGGAGGTTTCTGCAAGGCTCTGCTGTCAGCGTCTCTCTCGTCCCTTTCTTGTTTCCAGGAGTGAGGGTGAGGTCATCACGCCTGTGCCTGTGCGACCAGCATCTTCCTCCGGAGGGTGTCGGGAGGCTGCCAAAGGCGGGCCGGCAAAAGACAGGGAGCAGAACAAGCAGACTGAGGGAAAAGGTAAAGTGCCAGCTGGCTGGTGAGAGAGGTGTGTTTGTTTTCCTTTTGTCCTGTGCAGCGGAGGGGCTGGAGGCAAGCTTAACATGCCGTGCCTGGCCTAGTGGCCTGCTTCTCCTGTGCCTCTCTTTGCTCATCACGACAGATCTGGGGGCACTCCTCCTGGAAGGGGCTCTCGGGGCAGTTGTGCAGCTCCAACTGCAGCTGCCACTGCTGAGGGGCACTTTGCCCTGGCACTCGGGGCCCTGCTCTAGCTTGCAAGTCTGTGCATGTGAGCGCCTTAGAGATGGGCAGGAATCTGTTCCCCTTCTCGTGTGACACTCTGCCCTCCAGCCTGCAGCCACGCCAAAGGAGAGAGTAGCATGAGGTCCCCAGGACCTGCCAGCCATGTCCCCTTTTTGAAGCCTAAGGGCTAGAGAAAGCAGTAGAAGCAGCACAGAACTCTAGGGCAGAAGACTGCCCTGCAGAAAGGAAAGGCTGGACGCGATCGTGCGCCAGCAAGGGCCTAAGACCTGCTTGGGAGCAAAGCTCCAAGGGAATTGGGCTCTTTGGTCCGATGCTGGAGCACAGCTGCCTGTCCTTCTTGTTCAAATGGTGACAAAGAACGATGCTTGCTGAGGAGCCTCCTCTGCCTTGCTACTTCCAGGCAGTGCTTGTGGTGGGCGCCTCCTGTCTCGAGAAAGGCTTTCTCCACCCCCGTTCTCTGGGGCCAGCTGGAAGGGAGGAAAGGCATGGGAAAGCAGGGGAAACAAGCCAGCTGCCAGGTGAGGCTCTTGGAGCAAAGCATGCGGGTGGCCGTGTGCTTTTGGGCTTCTGGGAGGGAGGGAGCTGTTTCTGTTTCTGTACGCTCTGTGGGTATGAAGTCTGTGAGGTTGTCAAGTGGTGTCCCAGGGACTGGCGTTGATGCAAGAAGTACTGCAGCAGTGGCGGGTGTTTTTCTGCTCCCCTATGGGTGTGAAGGGCCCTCCTTTGGTTGCAGTGGGAATGAGAGCACTTCTCAGAGGAATGTGAAAGTCAGAAGCCCCTGCCCCAGCAGCAGAGAGTAGGGTCTGTTTTCCCTGCTTTTTAGGTTGGACGTAATGCCTGTGAATTTCTTCCGAAGGTTGTTGGGCTGGGGTGGCAGGGGCAGGGGTGTGGCGGTTGTCTGGCACAGGAGGAGTGCCAGAGAGAACTACATACCAGAGAGAACTACATGCCGGGCTTGCTTGTGTGCCTAGTACACTTCCTCCTTCCCCGACAGTGGCTCCCCCACTAATAGTCCCGTTTCACCCCAAAACAGAGTCTTTCTGAGCACGTCCCTGACTTCAGTGCCTTTGGCAGGAGGTGGCTAGTGGTCTCTGCAGGCTCTGGGTGCTGCAAACGGCATTGGTTTTCCCCTTGTGCCACCCAGAGAGGGCCCACACCGGGGCATCCCGAGCTTTCCTTAGGGCCTCCTGGGCCCGCTGCCAGTGCTGCAGCTCAAGGCTTTCTTTCCTCACTGTTGACATGAACGCAAGGACTCAGCTACACCAAATGCTCCAGCAGAACTGCCTTGTGCTGCAGAGGCTGGCCCCGAGCCGCTTGTGAGCGCAAGATGCAGAACAGCCTCACCCGGAACTCCAATCAGCTCACGCGGCTTGTGTGTTTTTAGCCGGCTGCAGACAATTCGGGAGAGCTCCTCTAAGGCGGAAGAGGACGGCAAGCAGGAAGGACCTGCTCAAGGCAGACCTCGAACTGCAATTCCTGCTTGCGGGCATCAGCACAAGGCAGCACAGGTAAGCAGAGGGGCCAGCAGGGAAGTGTGGTGAAGCGTGGCCAGGCTACGAGTGCAGGGTCCCTGCCTGGCGCTGTGCTCCTCATGGGGCTTTCTGAGGGCAAAGCAGACACAAGTGTGCTGGGGGGACGCACAGGCCCTGTAGTGGCTGGCTTCTCCCCGTGCTGAGAGTTGAGAGCACGTGAGGGAGGTGAGAAGCAGCTTCAGAGTTGTCCTCTGGCGCCAACGCAGGCTTGGCGGCATGCTGAACCACTGCCGGAGGTTCGGCCAGCCTCACCAGGGCCCCCGCTTGGGAAAGAGGCGAGCACTGCTGCCTTCGTGCCCCGAGCAGAGAAGAGGAAGCCCGAGAGACTGCCGCGGCTGCACAAAGAGTAAGTGTGCCCGGGCCCGGGCCCCGGCCCCGGCCCCAGCCCCGGCCTGGAAAGGTGCAGTGGCAGCACCTGTCCGAGGTGTGAGGAAGCGCAGTTCCTGAGCCATGGGGCTGGGTATGGTGTCCCCTGATTTCTGTTGACGTGGCAATGCCTTGGGCAAGGCCCCGATGCCAGGCAGCCCCAAGCTGCATGGGGCAAGTTGAAGGCTGCGGGCACCGCCAGCGGGAGCGGGTGTGCAGGGGCTGGTGGAGGGGAGAGGCAGGAGGGCCTCAGCCAGAAGGGGAGAGGGAACTTTTTCCCTGCTCTTGCAGGCAGCTTTCTGTACGAGCAAGCCACACCCTGCAAGTCTTGGAGACTTACCAAGCGCGTCGGGAAGAGTGGAAGCAGAGGGTAGAGCTGAATCGGCAGAGGAATTCCCAAGAGAAGCGCTTCCTCTGGTAAATTTCTCCAGCTGGGGGTGCTGTTTTGCCTTCCCCTGCACTGGCCTTCCTTCCACACCCAGGAGGAGCCCAGAGGAGGGGAGGGGGGGGGGTCTTTTTCTGGCACCCGTCGAGGGAGAGCAACAGGCTTTGGAGGCTGTGGCCTGGGAGCAGGCAGCCTTCCAGCCCAGGGGCAGGTGTTGGGCTCTCAGGGGGTAGGATTCCCAGGTGGGACCAGAACACGGGGGCGACCCAAGGTGACAGGATTCCTGGAGCGACGCTTTGGCTCTCCCTTTTCCAAAGGCACGCTCCGTCCTTGCCTCCCCAAGTCTCCACACGTGGAGGCCTTGCCCTGTGCTTTGATGCCAGTTTGGGCCAAAGTCTCATCCCGCGCCTGACTCCTGTGCAGGCTGATTACCTGCCCGTGGTAGTCATGTGGTCATGTCCTTGCCTCGCACCCCAGGGGGCCCCTCGCCCATCCGAGAAAGCATAGGAATGCCAGCAGAGGCAGAGGCCAGAAGATGTGCCCTGCGCTAGGCCTGCAGCATTTCCGTGCCCTTCTGCCTGTGCCTGAAACCAAACGGTTCCTTTTCCATGCCCTAGCCCTGGGCAGCGGATGACTCTCCAGGCTCAAAGGGAAAGGGACCAGGACTTGCTGGTGGTGCAGAGGAAACGTGACTATTGCGGCGAAGTCTGGAAGCGTGCTCCTGAAAGATGAAAGGAAGAGCTGTACAAACCCATGTGCTCCTCCAGTTATTTTGTAGAGCCTGAACAGAATATCACCCACACACGGGCTGCAGCATGCAGGCACGCGCGCCACAGAGTGCACGTGCATGCACACCACCGCCTAACCCGTTCTCAGCACAGCGCACAGACACACGCACAGACACATGCCCCTTCCTTCATTACCCTCCACAGGACGGCTACGCACACAGCTCACACCTCTCACTCACCAAGACCCTCCCGCACAGCCAGGCCTGCACCTGCACAGTGCTCGTGCGCCAGCCCGGCACACCATTGACGCTGCACACGCATCCGCACACGCGCCCGCGCTCTCCACACGCACAGAGACACTGCACGGTGCACACCATGGTGGCCAGGACACAGCTGCACCTGACGTGCCCACAGCCCCAGGGGTGCTCTGAGGGCTGGTGTGCAGGGACGCTGGAGCCCTTCTCAGGGTTGCATGGGGAAGGGTGAAGGGCAAAGGAGGGAGTTGCTGTGGGGTGGAGCGGTGCGGCCGGCCACCTGGGAGCGCAGATGCCTGGCTTTTTGCTGCAGCTTCAGGGCTCTCCAGGCAGGCAAAGCTGGGATGAGCCGTGCTTGTCCCTGGGCCTCCGTCAGCCCTCGGCTGCTCCTTGTGCTCCCACGGGCTCTGCTCATCTGCCGCAGGGCCCGTAGTCTCCCTACCCTGCCAGCCGCTGACTGCTGCCTGGAGGTGCAGATGCCTCCCTTCCCATGTGCAAACGCGTGTGCCAGGGCCCTGTGGGCCAGGGCAGCCCCTCAGCCCCGCAGGCTGGGGCTGTGAGGCTGGGGAGCAGTCCCCATTTCCCCGCCCTGCACAGCCCCTGCTGGGCCGCTCTTCAACCCAGTGGAGCTCGGCAGGGCCGGCCGGGCCTGCTACCTGTGTGCTTGGATTCTCCCTCCTGGGCTCCTGCCCTGTCCTGATGTGCCAGTGGCCCCAGGCATGCTCCCAGGCCCCCTCCGGTCCCCTGCACTTGCTAGGCCCCAGAGCACCTCCGAGGTGCAGCTCTGCGACTCCCTGCCCCTGGTACGTTATGGAGGGACAGGCCAGCAGGACTCCTGGGTCCTGCACAGCCCTGCAAGTCACTGGCCGTGGGAGAAAAGACAGCGGCCTAACTGCTTGGGCACTCACCAGCGCCAGTGGGTCCTGTGGTCAGGAGAGGGACCGTGACAGTGCCAGGGCCCAGGGATGGGCCTTGGGCCGTGCTATATGCTGAGGCGGGTGGGTGGACGAGCAGAGGGAGGTTGGGGGTTCTCTCTTGGGTGAGCTGAGGGCCTTGCGTCCCCCTTGGGGTTGACGGGCAGGATGTGGGGCTCTGTGAGGCCAGGTGGGGCCACAGAAGGAACCAGCAGGAGCAAGTGACCCTGCTGAAATGAGGCAGGACACCCGGACATGCCCGCACACCTGCATTCCCCAGCAACCAGGAGCAGGCTGAAGGGCAGGAAAGCAGTACGCCTGCGCAGGCCCTGTTCCTGCTGGAGGAGGCGTGGCAGGAGGCCCTGGAACTCAACATCCAGGTGAAGAGGAGGCCGCACCAGTGGAGCTTATTTGGGAAGTGCCTGGAGCACACGTGCCCCAGGCACCGGTGCCAGCCCCCCGACAGCACTCGGTGGAGACCTGTGTCCAGCTCCCCGCTTGGCATGTGCCCGGCCTTCCCCAGGCCACCCAGCACTGTGCGGAGGTGTAGCCTCACTGCTTCCCTCCGGAGAAAGACCGTGTCAGCGGGCAGGAAAGAGAGAGATGCCCGGGGTGGGCAGGATGGGACTCCTGAGCGAGGCCAGGCAAGCAGTCCTCTTCCACGGCCAGTGGCTCTCCTTGCAACCCCGTGTCATGAGGCAGGCTCTCTTCCAGCTCCTAGAGTGACATGAAACGCCCAAAGGCTCATCAGAGTCAACACAAAGGCCTGGCAAGGAGCAGGCGACTGTAGCCAACGTAGTCTGGGATGTTCAGGGGCAGGACAGAGGAGGGGGCCAGTGCAGGGCCCTGGGCGAGCACAAAGCTCGCACCCCACCCCCTCCGCCCCGCCAGAGTCTTTCCCTCTCCACTGTGCTGAGCCTGACCCGTGTTGGAGCAAGGAAGGGCAAAACACGCATTAGCATCCCCTAAAGCACTCTCCCGAGAGTGTCAAATTGGGAGTAAGGTGGAGGGGCTTATTTCCTCGATGCTAAATGTAGGAGTTGCATTTTAAAGTGCTGCTTTAGTTTTGGTGACTCCTTCTAGCATTTGTTGGCTATGTATGCCACATTATTAGCCTTAAGAGAGCCTATTAGGAGCAGGCTTAATAGTGTCAGCCCAACTATGCGATGGAGGAAGCCACCAGCAGCAGCCGCCTCCCACTGAGGAAGGAGCTGGGACCCTGAAGCCAATGCCCATGCCCATGCGCGCCGCAGCCTTGGCGGTGGGGGATGTAGAAGGGTCGCCCCTGCACAGGGAACGTAGGACCATTTAGGTTGCATTAAGGAGACTTGTCCTTTAAGAAGACCCTTTGTTTGAGTTGCTGTGCACTAATTGGAGGTGGGCTAATTGCAAGCCTTTAATTAGACGGTTACTCCTGCAGTGATGCTAAGAGCAGGTCCTTGGCTTGGCCACTAAAGGGGGCTGCCTTGGGGTACAAGCATGTTGCCTTCTGCCCATCACAAGGTTTGAGCATACGAAATCAGTGCAGGACACGGGCAGCTGACCGGGACTGAAGCCTCCTCTGAGAGCTTTTGGGCACAAATTTGCTGTTGGTTTGGGGCGTGGAGGCCACGAAGCCTCCTGCTCCCCTCTGCTCTCAGCCCAGGGCCGGCACAAGGTGTTCCTGCGGTCTCTCTTGCAGGGTCAGAGCCCCAGAGCCTCGTCATCCCTGCCCTGGCCCTGCAGGCCCTGGCCTTGGAGGCCTGTGGATCCCAGAGTCTGCGCTCCAGCGTGCACCCTGGCACCCACCTCAGCCCACGCCCAGGGCTGCCGGCTTTGCAAGGCGGTTTTGGGGCTGCACTGCCCCTCCTCAGGAGGCCTGGGGGCGGCAGTAGCCCATCCCTGCAGGCAGCCTGGCCTTCACCCCTGGCAGGGCAGGAAGAGGGAAGCTGGAGCTGCCGAAAGCCCTGCAGCCGGCATCCCAGCTGCCGGGGGCCTCGGCAGGAGGCACCTCCCTGCCCAAGGCCTCCCCAGAAGCATCACGGGGCTCCCCACGGGGAACCTCACACACACTTAGCTAGGCTTTGTGTTTTCAACTGTATTGTTGCTCTGTGCTCCGTTCTGGCTGATTGACTCCACCTTAGTCTGCATGGTCCCTTTCTGCTGGTGAGCCAGGCATGCCAAGCCACACTTGTGTGCTGCGGTGCCCCCTCAGGGGCTGTGTCTTCTGGTGCCGAACTCTGGTCGGGACCAATGCAAGGAGCAGGTCTCCTCCGACCGCAGCCTGGGTGGGCACTGGTGGGCAGGCAGCACCGCTGGCCTTGCGCAAACCAGGCCTCTGAAAAAGGAAGGCATGAGCCAGCAATTTTCACTGGCTGAAAGCGCTGCCTTACGTGCCCTCTGCTCTGCTGGGAGAACGAGGTTTGAGGGGCACCAGCTTCTCCCAGCTCTGCCCTTCCCAAGCCTCACCGAGCGGAGGGGCTTGGGGCTTGGCTCTGCTGCCTCAGCGGCAGCTGCCCTGCCTCGCCTGGCTGCCGCGCTCAAGTCCCAATGCCTTGGGCAGTGTGGCCTGCAAGCAGAGGCAACGCATGGGTCAAACAAGTGCTGCCTGCGGCTCCTTGCCCGCTGCCCTTCCCTCAGCACCAGCCACTGCCTCAGGGGTCCCCGGGAAGTTGCTAGCAGCAGCCGGTGCCCCCTCGGCACCTCTCCCAGCGTCGCTGGAGCCCCGGCGGGACCTTGAGCACTGGCAGGCAGCTGCATGGCCCAAGGGGAAGCCAGCAGGGGCCAGCTCCTTCGCGGGGGGACACTGCCTGCAATTGGCGCAAAGCAGCCATGCCCTGGCATGAGCAGGTCAGCATGGCGCTGCCAAGCACCCGGCCACCAGCCCCCGGCCCGGCCCTGACCCCCTGCCTTCTCCCAGGCCCCTCTGCTCGGGGAAGGGGCACCTGGGATTGCCTCCTGCACTCTGGCCCCTTCCCTTGCTATGGCTCTGCCCCACACCCCCACCAGCTCCCGGTGGGCTGCCGGGCCCCGGCTCAACGCTGCCTGCCTCCCGCCTCCCCGCGGGCAGTGGGGCCTCCCCCATCCCCGACAGTCCCTGGCACCAGTCCTTACTGCGCAGCAAGCAGTGCCACCTGGGCGTGCTGCTCGGGGCTGCCCGTGCGGGGCCGGGGGCTCTGGGCACAGCAGGGAGCCCGCAGCGCCGCCCAGGGCCCGGGCAAGGCTTTCCCCCAACGCTGGGGCAGCGGGCGGGCAGGCAGGCAGGCAGGCAGGCAGGCAGGGAGGGAGGGAGGGAGGAGCGGGGCACCGAGGCCCAGCCCCTGCCTGGGGCATGCGGCGGCAGGGCCGCAGATCCCGCAGCTGGGGGCGGCCTCCGTGGAGCCACAGGAGGCCACACGAAGGGGCACTCGTGAGGAGAAGGGTGCAGAGGCGTGTTTCTGGAGAAAAGCAGAAGGAAGCGAAGGCGAGCCGTGCAAGGAGCCGTTGCTGGGGACATGGCTGGAGAGGTACTTTTGGAAGGAGGCGCTTCATGCCAGAGGAGGTGCGCCTCTGAGGGGACTGTGGCCCGTGGGGGAGCTGCAGGGGGGCAGGGACACCAGGAAGGGAGCGTGGCCCTGGAGGAGCCGTTCGTTGTGGGGCGGGCTGGGAGCTGGTGGGCAGCTGGAGCCCAGCAGTGCGAGGAGAGGCTGAGGGCGTGGGGCTGTTGAGCCGGGAGAAGAGAAGGCGCAAGAGGATCAGGCGGCAGGGGCCTAACGGGAGGGGGGTGAGAGGGTGGAGGCAGAGCCTTCCCAGAGGTGCCGGGTGGGGGGGGCCGGGAGGATGGGCAATGGCAGTAGTGGCAGTGGGGGCAATTGCCATGAGAGACGGGGAAAAGCGCTGTAGCCTAAGGGTGGTGGAGCACTGGCCCAGGGGCCCGGGGTGGTGGGGGAATCCATGGAGCCAGTGGCCCCTCAGTGGCGCCCGGGCCTGGGAAGTCTGCTCTGGTCAGCCGCACTTGCAGCAGGAGGTCAGAGCGGAGACCTGCTGAAACCCCTTTGCGGTCTGGCTGCTCTGGGGCTGTGAAATTGCCCCTCCTGTGGGCCCAAGAGAAATGCTTTGGACGGTAAGGGTGCCTGTGAGCCCCTTGGTGACACGGGCTGGGCTCACAGTGGGACATGCCGCATCACAGTCACAGCTCCCCTCCCGCCACGGGGCCCCCGAGCCCTGCCCACACTTCCCTGCGAGGCCTTGGCACGTGCAGGTGCTGGGGCTGCTCTCGCCAGCGCTCTTCTCTGGAGGAGCTGCTTTGCAGCGCACCGAGAGGGCGAAGGGAGGCCGCGCGACAGCGCTGGAGCCTACCTGGGGAAGTGCAGAGGAGGAGGCGGAGGCGGCTCCTGGGAGGAGAAGTTTCCTCGGCACCCTCCTGCTACAGGGCCCCATTGAGCGCGAGGGGGCGCGAAGATGGCGAAACTGTGGCATGACATGTTTCCAACGCTCAGGAATCTCAACCGTTACGGTAAGGCTGTAGACGGTATGAGCTGCGAGACAGGCAATGGAAGCGCTGGGCTCTGTAGGGGAGGGCTGGACAGGGCGAGTGGGTGGCACGGGAGAGCAGGCCGCTCGACCGTTGGCAGCCCAGGGGTGAGTTTGGCAGCCGGGCCGGCTGGCTCGTTGTCCTGAGGAGCTTCCTCTGCCCGTGCCTTCCAGGGCACGTGCAGGCAGAAGCCGTGGGTTGCCTCGCAGTGGGGATTGCGTGCCCTGAGCTGGCAGCTGGCTGAAAGGGCTGGGGCTGCTCGGGTGGCCGTGCAGAGCGTGTGTGTGTGCAGGCGTTGAATGGAGGTGAAAATGGTCCCTGCAGGGGAGGCAGCTGGGGCTGCCCTGAGCGTGGGTGACTCCTGTGGGTAGGCACTGCACGGTCTTCTCGCTGCTGTGGGAACCTAGTCCCCGTTTCCCGAGCGGGTGGGTCGCCCTTTGGCATGGCCACCTGAAAGGACAGGAGCCTTGCTTAGAAGTGGGCGGAGGCGTCCCTGCAGTGTCCTTGCGGCTGAGGTCCGGAAGGGCCGTCCTGGGGAGCGCCTTGCGTGTTTTGGCTTGGGGTGGCGGTACGTTTCATCTCACCTGCACTTGCCACCTGCCTGGGGAGCGGGGTGCTGAAAGGTAGTGAGCTTGCCGACTTGGCGCATGATACCTCTTTGCCTTGCTTTCCAGAGATTGTTAGCATTTGGGACAGCGTCTCAGAATACATTCTAGAGCGCTTGGCAGAGAACAAGGTGGGTCTTGTGTCCTGTTCCTCCCCTCCTGAAAGGCTGGCGGTTTGCCTGGCCCTGACATCCCTGTGCCATAGAGTGCCAAGGACTTGGTGCCCACTGTTGGAAATGCCCCCTGCTCCCCTCCCTGCCACCCACCCCCCCCCACCTGTATGGAGGGGAGGAATGTTGTCTCTGCTGTTGCTTGTGCAAAGAGATTTTTGAGGAGAGCAGAGGAGCAAGAGGAAAGAAAGGTCTGGAGTATGTGCTTTCTCTCCAAAGCTTTCCCAAGTGGCCCATCTTGCCCTCGGCATGCTAGGGGTGGGCAGGGCGCAGAGCAGCAGCCCCCACGCTCTGGCAAGCCATCGGACAGTTTTTGTGTCTCCAGGCTACTGATGCTTGTTCCTTCTCTCCCTCTTTGCTGCTGTTCTCAGGGTGTCAAGATACTAGGAGTGGGGGTGTTCTATGTTCTGAAGCACTCCGAGTGCTCCGTGAACGGGGAGCTTTCGATCGTTCGGAGACCCATGTTTCGTATTTCGGAGGTTGTTGCCCAGGAATACCAGGCCAGGGGCGCTCAAGAAGACATTCCTGGTAAGAAGACAGGTTAAAAACCTTTGCCTGCCCTTGCCCCAAGCTTGAGGGGCAGGCCAACTGCTCTGAAGACATGGCTGAACGCCTCAAAGTGGCCTGAGAGCAACTTTGGCTTGTTTGAGCTGGACAGGCCAGCCAGGAGCAGGTGCTCAGAGGGGCCCCCGGGTGTGCTTTGCTAGTAATACGCCTGCAGCGGGGTGCGTGGGAGGGATAGGCCGCTGGCCCCAGCAGCGCAGGGAGACTTTTGCTGGCTACCAAGGGCCAGAGGGGCCGAATGGTCCTTACGGGCGGCGGTGCCGTCCTTGCACTTTGCTTCACCCTTGTATCTATCGACGTGGCATCGGCTTAGCCAGAGGGCACAATGGCGTGGCGCCGGGCCCTTTGTCGTGGGCCCTGCACCCATCTGCCCGCCTTGTCCTGCCCTCCGGTCAAGGGTTCCTACGGGATGGTTAGTTTTCTTCTTTTGCTTCCTGCCCTGGCCAAATGACTGCTGCCCCCCTGAGCCCGTGAGTTTGCAGAGTGCTCTGCCTCTTCCCAGGAGGGACTCCATAAACCGCTCCTAGGCGCTGCAGCAGGGGATTCAAGAGGCTGCTCTGTAGCAGCAGCGTCTTGCCAGAAAGTCTTGTCCCCTTGTTCTTGGAGCCTGCTGCCGAGGTGACGTTGTTCGTCTTTTGCTGCGGTCTAGGTGACGTAAGAATAGTCCCTCTGCAGTACAAGAATCTCTCCGTGTGTGCCCGCATGCCTTTGACAACGGTGCAGTGTTCCATACATGAGACCGCGATGGCGTTCTTCTGGGCCATGTCAAAAAGACAGGACGTGGACTTTGTCTTCAAGGGCATTGGCATTCTTTCTGTACGGAAGAAGGAAGTGACAATGAGGTTTTATGACGACTTCCTCCTCAGCATGGATGGCACTGGAAAGCTGCTAGAAGCTCTGCTGGGGGTAAGTCGATGACTCTGGTGCTAATCAGGCCTTCCCAGGGCCCCTGGAGGCCCTTGCGGCATGAGCGAGGCTCTTCTGGGCCACGCGTGCATCCGCCCGCTGCTTGGCATGTCTCCTTGCGCCAGCCCAACGCCCTTCCCCAGCTCTCTCGTGGGGCCCTGTCCTTGAGCGCAAGCTGCCAGGTGTCCTTAGGCAGCTGCGATGTGAAAGCAGTCAGAGCTGAAGGGCTCGCTCCTGCAGAGGGCCAGCAGATTTGCTCAGAGAGATGCAAGAAGGCTGTAGCCCAGCCACTGGTTCCCGGGCCTGTCTCTTCCTTCTCTCTGCTGCTGTCTTGGGGGGCTCTGCCCAGCGTGTTCTCTGGGCCAGGGCCAGGGCCAGGGCCAGGGCCTTTGGGTCAGGCTGTGTTCCCAAAGATCCCTCATCAGGCCCTGCCCAGCTGCTTGCACCCCCATGAGGGAGTTGGCACCCGCAGGTCTTAGCCACCGGGCAGAGGCCGAGCAAGGGCCGGCTCTTTCTGCTCTTCCACGCGATGGATGCAAGCATGTGAATGCTTGGAGACACTGTGGGGCTAAGAGCATGCCTGAGCCAGGAGTTGTCTTTCCAAGAAGGGGCAGAGCAAGACCTTCCAGAGGCAAACGCCAGCCTGCAGAAACCCTGGCGAACCACACGCCTTCTCCTGTGCCTGATGTCTGCAGGCAGAGAGAAGGAGCGTCCTCCTTGACCGTCTTGAGTCTCGCCCTTGCAAAGCGCCTGGCAACGGTGTTCCTCCTTCTGCACTCTGAGCTGGGCATCTTCTGCTTTCCTCGTTGAGGGCTAGTATTTGGAAAGACAGCTTTGTTTCAGGGTGTCCCAGGGGCAGCATCTTCCCTGAGCCCAAGAAAGATTTGCTGCCTTTAGGAGCAAGGCAGTAATGGCGCTGGCACGCTCTCACGTACCTCGGTGTCTGTTTCAGACGCCAGGGACGAGACACCTGGTGGTAAAAGGAAGAAGGAGCGCGGCTTTCCGCATGGGTCCCAGAAGCGTCTTCATGTTGCCACGGTACGTTTGCTTCTCAGCTCGTGCTTGGTAGCAGCGTCCTGCTGGAGCTTGTCTCCTCAGGAAGGACTTGCTGCGGAGCAACTCTTTCCTAGCTTGCTGTCTGCAAGTACTTGGGACTCTGGGGGTCTCCCCAGGGTGGAACAGGCAATAGTGGCGGTGTTTGGCACTGCTAACCAATCTTAGGCCTAGAGAGGAATGGGGGCCACATTTTCCTGTGACTGGTCTCTTTCTTGTGGGTGAGGCTTCCAAAAGCCAAGGTTCCCGAATGTGCTGTGTGTGGCTGGCCGAGGAAAGGCATCGTGTGGAAGGCACCCGATCCATACAGGGCCTGTGTTTGTGACCTAAGCATGTCTTGGGTGAGCCTGGAGGGCCCCACATGCCCCGAAAGGCCTTCTTTCTGAGTACAAGGCTGGCAGGAGGCAAAGGGGAAGTGGTGCCTTCTCTTCACCGTGGCGTCTTGTCATTTCCAGATTTGAGTTGAAGCTTCCCCGTGAGAAGCAGCAAGTGGCCTCTTCCTGCAAGGGATCCCGGACACGCCCGAAAGAGGAAGAGCGGGCGGACGGAAAAGGTCAGGCCACAGGTGACTGGCGAGCGAGAGGAGGGTGTGCAGGCGGGCGTGTGTTTGTGTGTGTGCGCGTGTTTGTTCCGTTGGTCCTCGGCAGTAGGTAGGTGGTTGGAGCCCTGGTCAGGATGTGCTGCCTGGGAGAGTTTTGCCCCGGGGTGCTGCGCCCTGGTGGCCGGCGCAAGCTCCTCTTTCGCTTTAGGACATTTGGGCCTGAGGTGTCAGCGCTGGAGGGGGTCTGCCTCTCTGGCGGATGCCGGGCGTGTGAAGGTGGGGAGCAAGATTGCCTGGAGAGGACTGCTAAGAGGCTGCTAAGGTGGACTGCGAAGAGGCTGCTAAGGTGTGCCAAGGACGTGCTAGGGAGCAAGAGCTCTTAGAGAGTGCGGCTCCCGGGGGATCAGGCTGTTTGAAGCGGTGCTGGAGCAGATCTGCCTGTCCTTCTGGACCAAGTGCTCCCAAAGACGCTTTCTGCAGAGCCTTCTCCTTTCCTGCCTGCAGGGAGTGCTCCTGCTGCGTGCCTGCTTGCTCAAGAAAGGCCTTTGCCACCTGCGTCACCTGGTGCTGGGGGGAGAAAGCAGGAGGAGTGGAAAAGCAAAGGAAGGAAGTTGCCTGCCAGGTGAGGCTCTTGGAGAAAAGGCTGAGGGTGACCTTGTGCTCTTGGAGTTCTTTGAAGGGGTTGTTTCTTGCGTAGACTCTGTCCGACTGCAACGTGAAGGGCGGCCAACAAGTCTTTTGGTGACTTTCTCTTTCTAGATGGAGGGCAAGCATGTAGAGGAGGTTTCTGCAAGGCTCTGCTGTCAGCGTCTCTCTCGTCCCTTTCTTGTTTCCAGGAGTGAGGGTGAGGTCATCACGCCTGTGCCTGTGCGACCAGCATCTTCCTCCGGAGGGTGTCGGGAGGCTGCCAAAGGCGGGCCGGCAAAAGACAGGGAGCAGAACAAGCAGACTGAGGGAAAAGGTAAAGTGCCAGCTGGCTGGTGAGAGAGGTGTGTTTGTTTTCCTTTTGTCCTGTGCAGCGGAGGGGCTGGAGGCAAGCTTAACATGCCGTGCCTGGCCTAGTGGCCTGCTTCTCCTGTGCCTCTCTTTGCTCATCACGACAGATCTGGGGGCACTCCTCCTGGAAGGGGCTCTCGGGGCAGTTGTGCAGCTCCAACTGCAGCTGCCACTGCTGAGGGGCACTTTGCCCTGGCACTCGGGGCCCTGCTCTAGCTTGCAAGTCTGTGCATGTGAGCGCCTTAGAGATGGGCAGGAATCTGTTCCCCTTCTCGTGTGACACTCTGCCCTCCAGCCTGCAGCCACGCCAAAGGAGAGAGTAGCATGAGGTCCCCAGGACCTGCCAGCCATGTCCCCTTTTTGAAGCCTAAGGGCTAGAGAAAGCAGTAGAAGCAGCACAGAACTCTAGGGCAGAAGACTGCCCTGCAGAAAGGAAAGGCTGGACGCGATCGTGCGCCAGCAAGGGCCTAAGACCTGCTTGGGAGCAAAGCTCCAAGGGAATTGGGCTCTTTGGTCCGATGCTGGAGCACAGCTGCCTGTCCTTCTTGTTCAAATGGTGACAAAGAACGATGCTTGCTGAGGAGCCTCCTCTGCCTTGCTACTTCCAGGCAGTGCTTGTGGTGGGCGCCTCCTGTCTCGAGAAAGGCTTTCTCCACCCCCGTTCTCTGGGGCCAGCTGGAAGGGAGGAAAGGCATGGGAAAGCAGGGGAAACAAGCCAGCTGCCAGGTGAGGCTCTTGGAGCAAAGCATGCGGGTGGCCGTGTGCTTTTGGGCTTCTGGGAGGGAGGGAGCTGTTTCTGTTTCTGTACGCTCTGTGGGTATGAAGTCTGTGAGGTTGTCAAGTGGTGTCCCAGGGACTGGCGTTGATGCAAGAAGTACTGCAGCAGTGGCGGGTGTTTTTCTGCTCCCCTATGGGTGTGAAGGGCCCTCCTTTGGTTGCAGTGGGAATGAGAGCACTTCTCAGAGGAATGTGAAAGTCAGAAGCCCCTGCCCCAGCAGCAGAGAGTAGGGTCTGTTTTCCCTGCTTTTTAGGTTGGACGTAATGCCTGTGAATTTCTTCCGAAGGTTGTTGGGCTGGGGTGGCAGGGGCAGGGGTGTGGCGGTTGTCTGGCACAGGAGGAGTGCCAGAGAGAACTACATACCAGAGAGAACTGCATGCCGGGCTTGCTTGTGTGCCTAGTACACTTCCTCCTTCCCCGACAGTGGCTCCCCCACTAATAGTCCCGTTTCACCCCAAAACAGAGTCTTTCTGAGCACGTCCCTGACTTCAGTGCCTTTGGCAGGAGGTGGCTAGTGGTCTCTGCAGGCTCTGGGTGCTGCAAACGGCATTGGTTTTCCCCTTGTGCCACCCAGAGAGGGCCCACACCGGGGCATCCCGAGCTTTCCTTAGGGCCTCCTGGGCCCGCTGCCAGTGCTGCAGCTCAAGGCTTTCTTTCCTCACTGTTGACATGAACGCAAGGACTCAGCTACACCAAATGCTCCAGCAGAACTGCCTTGTGCTGCAGAGGCTGGCCCCGAGCCGCTTGTGAGCGCAAGATGCAGAACAGCCTCACCCGGAACTCCAATCAGCTCACGCGGCTTGTGTGTTTTTAGCCGGCTGCAGACAATTCGGGAGAGCTCCTCTAAGGCGGAAGAGGACGGCAAGCAGGAAGGACCTGCTCAAGGCAGACCTCGAACTGCAATTCCTGCTTGCGGGCATCAGCACAAGGCAGCACAGGTAAGCAGAGGGGCCAGCAGGGAAGTGTGGTGAAGCGTGGCCAGGCTACGAGTGCAGGGTCCCTGCCTGGCGCTGTGCTCCTCATGGGGCTTTCTGAGGGCAAAGCAGACACAAGTGTGCTGGGGGGACGCACAGGCCCTGTAGTGGCTGGCTTCTCCCCGTGCTGAGAGTTGAGAGCACGTGAGGGAGGTGAGAAGCAGCTTCAGAGTTGTCCTCTGGCGCCAACGCAGGCTTGGCGGCATGCTGAACCACTGCCGGAGGTTCGGCCAGCCTCACCAAGGCCCCCGCTTGGGAAAGAGGCGAGCACTGCTGCCTTCGTGCCCCGAGCAGAGAAGAGGAAGCCCGAGAGACTGCCGCGGCTGCACAAAGAGTAAGTGTGCCCGGGCCCGGGCCCCGGCCCCGGCCCCAGCCCCGGCCTGGAAAGGTGCAGTGGCAGCACCTGTCCGAGGTGTGAGGAAGCGCAGTTCCTGAGCCATGGGGCTGGGTATGGTGTCCCCTGATTTCTGTTGACGTGGCAATGCCTTGGGCAAGGCCCCGATGCCAGGCAGCCCCAAGCTGCATGGGGCAAGTTGAAGGCTGCGGGCACCGCCAGCGGGAGCGGGTGTGCAGGGGCTGGTGGAGGGGAGAGGCAGGAGGGCCTCAGCCAGAAGGGGAGAGGGAACTTTTTCCCTGCTCTTGCAGGCAGCTTTCTGTACGAGCAAGCCACACCCTGCAAGTCTTGGAGACTTACCAAGCGCGTCGGGAAGAGTGGAAGCAGAGGGTAGAGCTGAATCGGCAGAGGAATTCCCAAGAGAAGCGCTTCCTCTGGTAAATTTCTCCAGCTGGGGGTGCTGTTTTGCCTTCCCCTGCACTGGCCTTCCTTCCACACCCAGGAGGAGCCCAGAGGAGGGGAGGGGGGGGGTCTTTTGCTGGCACCCGTCGAGGGAGAGCAACAGGCTTTGGAGGCTGTGGCCTGGGAGCAGGCAGCCTTCCAGCCCAGGGGCAGGTGTTGGGCTCTCAGGGGGTAGGATTCCCAGGTGGGACCAGAACACGGGGGCGACCCAAGGTGACAGGATTCCTGGAGCGACGCTTTGGCTCTCCCTTTTCCAAAGGCACGCTCCGTCCTTGCCTCCCCAAGTCTCCACACGTGGAGGCCTTGCCCTGTGCTTTGATGCCAGTTTGGGCCAAAGTCTCATCCCGCGCCTGACTCCTGTGCAGGCTGATTACCTGCCCGTGGTAGTCATGTGGTCATGTCCTTGCCTCGCACCCCAGGGGGCCCCTCGCCCATCCGAGAAAGCATAGGAATGCCAGCAGAGGCAGAGGCCAGAAGATGTGCCCTGCGCTAGGCCTGCAGCATTTCCGTGCCCTTCTGCCTGTGCCTGAAACCAAACGGTTCCTTTTCCATGCCCTAGCCCTGGGCAGCGGATGACTCTCCAGGCTCAAAGGGAAAGGGACCAGGACTTGCTGGTGGTGCAGAGGAAACGTGACTATTGCGGCGAAGTCTGGAAGCGTGCTCCTGAAAGATGAAAGGAAGAGCTGTACAAACCCATGTGCTCCTCCAGTTATTTTGTAGAGCCTGAACAGAATATCGCCCACACACGGGCCGCAGCATGCAGGCACGTGCGCCACAGAGTGCACGTGCATGCACACCACCGCCTAACCCGTTCTCAGCACAGCGCACAGACACACGCACAGACACATGCCCCTTCCTTCATTACCCTCCACAGGACGGCTACGCACCCAGCTCACACCTCTCACTCACCAAGACCCTCCCGCACAGCCAGGCCTGCACCTGCACAGTGCTCGTGCGCCAGCCCGGCACACCATTGACGCTGCACACGCATCCGCACACGCGCCCGCGCTCTCCACACGCACAGAGACACTGCACGGTGCACACCATGGTGGCCAGGACACAGCTGCACCTGACGTGCCCACAGCCCCAGGGGTGCTCTGAGGGCTGGTGTGCAGGGACGCTGGAGCCCTTCTCAGGGTTGCATGGGGAAGGGTGAAGGGCAAAGGAGGGAGTTGCTGTGGGGTGGAGCGGTGCGGCCGGCCACCTGGGAGCGCAGATGCCTGGCTTTTTGCTGCAGCTTCAGGGCTCTCCAGGCAGGCAAAGCTGGGATGAGCCGTGCTTGTCCCTGGGCCTCCGTCAGCCCTCGGCTGCTCCTTGTGCTCCCACGGGCTCTGCTCATCTGCCGCAGGGCCCGTAGTCTCCCTACCCTGCCAGCCGCTGACTGCTGCCTGGAGGTGCAGATGCCTCCCTTCCCATGTGCAAACGCGTGTGCCAGGGCCCTGTGGGCCAGGGCAGCCCCTCAGCCCCGCAGGCTGGGGCTGTGAGGCTGGGGAGCAGTCCCCATTTCCCCGCCCTGCACAGCCCCTGCTGGGCCGCTCTTCAACCCAGTGGAGCTCGGCAGGGCCGGCCGGGCCTGCTACCCGTGTGCTTGGATTCTCCCTCCTGGGCTCCTGCCCTGTCCTGATGTGCCAGTGGCCCCAGGCATGCTCCCAGGCCCCCTCCGGTCCCCTGCACTTGCTAGGCCCCAGAGCACCTCCGAGGTGCAGCTCTGCGACTCCCTGCCCCTGGTACGTTATGGAGGGACAGGCCAGCAGGACTCCTGGGTCCTGCACAGCCCTGCAAGTCACTGGCCGTGGGAGAAAAGACAGCGGCCTAACTGCTTGGGCACTCACCAGCGCCAGTGGGTCCTGTGGTCAGGAGAGGGACCGTGACAGTGCCAGGGCCCAGGGATGGGCCTTGGGCCGTGCTATATGCTGAGGCGGGTGGGTGGACGAGCAGAGGGAGGTTGGGGGTTCTCTCTTGGGTGAGCTGAGGGCCTTGCGTCCCCCTTGGGGTTGACGGGCAGGATGTGGGGCTCTGTGAGGCCAGGTGGGGCCACAGAAGGAACCAGCAGGAGCAAGTGACCCTGCTGAAATGAGGCAGGACACCCGGACATGCCCGCACACCTGCATTCCCCAGCAACCAGGAGCAGGCTGAAGGGCAGGAAAGCAGTACGCCTGCGCAGGCCCTGTTCCTGCTGGAGGAGGCGTGGCAGGAGGCCCTGGAACTCAACATCCAGGTGAAGAGGAGGCCGCACCGGTGGAGCTTATTTGGGAAGTGCCTGGAGCACACGTGCCCCAGACACCGGTGCCAGCCCCCCGACAGCACTCGGTGGAGACCTGTGTCCAGCTCCCCGCTTGGCATGTGCCCGGCCTTCCCCAGGCCACCCAGCACTGTGCGGAGGTGTAGCCTCACTGCTTCCCTCCGGAGAAAGACCGTGTCAGCGGGCAGGAAAGAGAGAGATGCCCGGGGTGGGCAGGATGGGACTCCTGAGCGAGGCCAGGCAAGCAGTCCTCTTCCACGGCCAGTGGCTCTCCTTGCAACCCCGTGTCATGAGGCAGGCTCTCTTCCAGCTCCTAGAGTGACATGAAACGCCCAAAGGCTCATCAGAGTCAACACAAAGGCCTGGCAAGGAGCAGGCGACTGTAGCCAACGTAGTCTGGGATGTTCAGGGGCAGGACAGAGGAGGGGGCCAGTGCAGGGCCCTGGGCGAGCACAAAGCTCGCACCCCACCCCCTCCGCCCCGCCAGAGTCTTTCCCTCTCCACTGTGCTGAGCCTGACCCGTGTTGGAGCAAGGAAGGGCAAAACACGCATTAGCATCCCCTAAAGCACTCTCCCGAGAGTGTCAAATTGGGAGTAAGGTGGAGGGGCTTATTTCCTCGATGCTAAATGTAGGAGTTGCATTTTAAAGTGCTGCTTTAGTTTTGGTGACTCCTTCTAGCATTTGTTGGCTATGTATGCCACATTATTAGCCTTAAGAGAGCCTATTAGGAGCAGGCTTAATAGTGTCAGCCCAACTATGCGATGGAGGAAGCCACCAGCAGCAGCCGCCTCCCACTGAGGAAGGAGCTGGGACCCTGAAGCCAATGCCCATGCCCATGCGCGCCGCAGCCTTGGCGGTGGGGGATGTAGAAGGGTCGCCCCTGCACAGGGAACGTAGGACCATTTAGGTTGCATTAAGGAGACTTGTCCTTTAAGAAGACCCTTTGTTTGAGTTGCTGTGCACTAATTGGAGGTGGGCTAATTGCAAGCCTTTAATTAGACGGTTACTCCTGCAGTGATGCTAAGAGCAGGTCCTTGGCTTGGCCACTAAAGGGGGCTGCCTTGGGGTACAAGCATGTTGCCTTCTGCCCATCACAAGGTTTGAGCATACGAAATCAGTGCAGGACACGGGCAGCTGACCGGGACTGAAGCCTCCTCTGAGAGCTTTTGGGCACAAATTTGCTGTTGGTTTGGGGCGTGGAGGCCACGAAGCCTCCTGCTCCCCTCTGCTCTCAGCCCAGGGCCGGCACAAGGTGTTCCTGCGGTCTCTCTTGCAGGGTCAGAGCCCCAGAGCCTCGTCATCCCTGCCCTGGCCCTGCAGGCCCTGGCCTTGGAGGCCTGTGGATCCCAGAGTCTGCGCTCCAGCGTGCACCCTGGCACCCACCTCAGCCCACGCCCAGGGCTGCCGGCTTTGCAAGGCGGTTTTGGGGCTGCACTGCCCCTCCTCAGGAGGCCTGGGGGCGGCAGTAGCCCATCCCTGCAGGCAGCCTGGCCTTCACCCCTGGCAGGGCAGGAAGAGGGAAGCTGGAGCTGCCGAAAGCCCTGCAGCCGGCATCCCAGCTGCCGGGGGCCTCGGCAGGAGGCACCTCCCTGCCCAAGGCCTCCCCAGAAGCATCACGGGGCTCCCCACGGGGAACCTCACACACACTTAGCTAGGCTTTGTGTTTTCAACTGTATTGTTGCTCTGTGCTCCGTTCTGGCTGATTGACTCCACCTTAGTCTGCATGGTCCCTTTCTGCTGGTGAGCCAGGCATGCCAAGCCACACTTGTGTGCTGCGGTGCCCCCTCAGGGGCTGTGTCTTCTGGTGCCGAACTCTGGTCGGGACCAATGCAAGGAGCAGGTCTCCTCCGACCGCAGCCTGGGTGGGCACTGGTGGGCAGGCAGCACCGCTGGCCTTGCGCAAACCAGGCCTCTGAAAAAGGAAGGCATGAGCCAGCAATTTTCACTGGCTGAAAGCGCTGCCTTACGTGCCCTCTGCTCTGCTGGGAGAACGAGGTTTGAGGGGCACCAGCTTCTCCCAGCTCTGCCCTTCCCAAGCCTCACCGAGCGGAGGGGCTTGGGGCTTGGCTCTGCTGCCTCAGCGGCAGCTGCCCTGCCTCGCCTGGCTGCCGCGCTCAAGTCCCAATGCCTTGGGCAGTGTGGCCTGCAAGCAGAGGCAACGCATGGGTCAAACAAGTGCTGCCTGCGGCTCCTTGCCCGCTGCCCTTCCCTCAGCACCAGCCACTGCCTCAGGGGTCCCCGGGAAGTTGCTAGCAGCAGCCGGTGCCCCCTCGGCACCTCTCCCAGCGTCGCTGGAGCCCCGGCGGGACCTTGAGCACTGGCAGGCAGCTGCATGGCCCAAGGGGAAGCCAGCAGGGGCCAGCTCCTCCGCGGGGGGACACTGCCTGCAATTGGCGCAAAGCAGCCATGCCCTGGCATGAGCAGGTCAGCATGGCGCTGCCAAGCACCCGGCCACCAGCCCCCGGCCCGGCCCTGACCCCCTGCCTTCTCCCAGGCCCCTCTGCTCGGGGAAGGGGCACCTGGGATTGCCTCCTGCACTCTGGCCCCTTCCCTTGCTATGGCTCTGCCCCACACCCCCACCAGCTCCCGGTGGGCTGCCGGGCCCCGGCTCAACGCTGCCTGCCTCCCGCCTCCCCGCGGGCAGTGGGGCCTCCCCCATCCCCGACAGTCCCTGGCACCAGTCCTTACTGCGCAGCAAGCAGTGCCACCTGGGCGTGCTGCTCGGGGCTGCCCGTGCGGGGCCGGGGGCTCTGGGCACAGCAGGGAGCCCGCAGCGCCGCCCAGGGCCCGGGCAAGGCTTTCCCCCAACGCTGGGGCAGCGGGCGGGCAGGCAGGCAGGCAGGCAGGCAGGCAGGCAGGCAGGGAGGGAGGAGCGGGGCACCGAGGCCCAGCCCCTGCCTGGGGCATGCGGCGGCAGGGCCGCAGATCCCGCAGCTGGGGGCGGCCTCCGTGGAGCCACAGGAGGCCACACGAAGGGGCACTCGTGAGGAGAAGGGTGCAGAGGCGTGTTTCTGGAGAAAAGCAGAAGGAAGCGAAGGCGAGCCGTGCAAGGAGCCGTTGCTGGGGACATGGCTGGAGAGGTACTTTTGGAAGGAGGCGCTTCATGCCAGAGGAGGTGCGCCTCTGAGGGGACTGTGGCCCGTGGGGGAGCTGCAGGGGGGCAGGGACACCAGGAAGGGAGCGTGGCCCTGGAGGAGCCGTTCGTTGTGGGGCGGGCTGGGAGCTGGTGGGCAGCTGGAGCCCAGCAGTGCGAGGAGAGGCTGAGGGCGTGGGGCTGTTGAGCCGGGAGAAGAGAAGGCGCAAGAGGATCAGGCGGCAGGGGCCTAACGGGAGGGGGGTGAGAGGGTGGAGGCAGAGCCTTCCCAGAGGTGCCGGGTGGGGGGGGCCGGGAGGATGGGCAATGGCAGTAGTGGCAGTGGGGGCAATTGCCATGAGAGACGGGGAAAAGCGCTGTAGCCTAAGGGTGGTGGAGCACTGGCCCAGGGGCCCGGGGTGGTGGGGGAATCCATGGAGCCAGTGGCCCCTCAGTGGCGCCCGGGCCTGGGAAGTCTGCTCTGGTCAGCCGCACTTGCAGCAGGAGGTCAGAGCGGAGACCTGCTGAAACCCCTTTGCGGTCTGGCTGCTCTGGGGCTGTGAAATTGCCCCTCCTGTGGGCCCAAGAGAAATGCTTTGGACGGTAAGGGTGCCTGTGAGCCCCTTGGTGACACGGGCTGGGCTCACAGTGGGACATGCCGCATCACAGTCACAGCTCCCCTCCCGCCACGGGGCCCCCGAGCCCTGCCCACACTTCCCTGCGAGGCCTTGGCACGTGCAGGTGCTGGGGCTGCTCTCGCCAGCGCTCTTCTCTGGAGGAGCTGCTTTGCAGCGCACCGAGAGGGCGAAGGGAGGCCGCGCGACAGCGCTGGAGCCTACCTGGGGAAGTGCAGAGGAGGAGGCGGAGGCGGCTCCTGGGAGGAGAAGTTTCCTCGGCACCCTCCTGCTACAGGGCCCCATTGAGCGCGAGGGGGCGCGAAGATGGCGAAACTGTGGCATGACATGTTTCCAACGCTCAGGAATCTCAACCGTTACGGTAAGGCTGTAGACGGTATGAGCTGCGAGACAGGCAATGGAAGCGCTGGGCTCTGTAGGGGAGGGCTGGACAGGGCGAGTGGGTGGCACGGGAGAGCAGGCCGCTCGACCGTTGGCAGCCCAGGGGTGAGTTTGGCAGCCGGGCCGGCTGGCTCGTTGTCCTGAGGAGCTTCCTCTGCCCGTGCCTTCCAGGGCACGTGCAGGCAGAAGCCGTGGGTTGCCTCGCAGTGGGGATTGCGTGCCCTGAGCTGGCAGCTGGCTGAAAGGGCTGGGGCTGCTCGGGTGGCCGTGCAGAGCGTGTGTGTGTGCAGGCGTTGAATGGAGGTGAAAATGGTCCCTGCAGGGGAGGCAGCTGGGGCTGCCCTGAGCGTGGGTGACTCCTGTGGGTAGGCACTGCACGGTCTTCTCGCTGCTGTGGGAACCTAGTCCCCGTTTCCCGAGCGGGTGGGTCGCCCTTTGGCATGGCCACCTGAAAGGACAGGAGCCTTGCTTAGAAGTGGGCGGAGGCGTCCCTGCAGTGTCCTTGCGGCTGAGGTCCGGAAGGGCCGTCCTGGGGAGCGCCTTGTGTGTTTTGGCTTGGGGTGGCGGTACGTTTCATCTCACCTGCACTTGCCACCTGCCTGGGGAGCGGGGTGCTGAAAGGTAGTGAGCTTGCTGACTTGGCGCATGATACCTCTTTGCCTTGCTTTCCAGAGATTGTTAGCATTTGGGACAGCGTCTCAGAATACATTCTAGAGCGCTTGGCAGAGAACAAGGTGGGTCTTGTGTCCTGTTCCTCCCCTCCTGAAAGGCTGGCGGTTTGCCTGGCCCTGACATCCCTGTGCCATAGAGTGCCAAGGACTTGGTGCCCACTGTTGGAAATGCCCCCTGCTCCCCTCCCTGCCACCCACCCCCCCCCACCTGTATGGAGGGGAGGAATGTTGTCTCTGCTGTTGCTTGTGCAAAGAGATTTTTGAGGAGAGCAGAGGAGCAAGAGGAAAGAAAGGTCTGGAGTATGTGCTTTCTCTCCAAAGCTTTCCCAAGTGGCCCATCTTGCCCTCGGCATGCTAGGGGTGGGCAGGGCGCAGAGCAGCAGCCCCCACGCTCTGGCAAGCCATCGGACAGTTTTTGTGTCTCCAGGCTACTGATGCTTGTTCCTTCTCTCCCTCTTTGCTGCTGTTCTCAGGGTGTCAAGATACTAGGAGTGGGGGTGTT